>NC_141990.1:308080168-308384275 GCF_049901715.1 Pseudonaja textilis
CAGCACACAGACCATGCCTCTTCTGGCCCACGGAAAAATATCTCTCCACAGAATTGGTCCCCAGTATCTAAACGTTTCGGGGCCGCTGCTCTAGACAATACAGTATAAATACAACTATACCCAAATAATACAATCTACTATTTGTGTTTTTAATGAAACAATAAAACAATATTTAAAAAAAAGAATTCCAGGGCCTGGAATAAGAAGAAAAATGAAAAAGAAGCTGTTTTTACTTATGTTATTGCACTTCTTTTAAGTAAAGTTCCTAAAGGCTTTTTTTGTTCCTGTTACTCTGCCAGGAACATAGTAGCCACTGTAAATTTGGCTTGCAAATTGGACCTAAAGAATATAGCTCTTCATGCCAGAAATGCAGAATATAATCCAAAGGTAAGTACTAGTTCTCTCTCTTGTCTAAGGATTTTTATTTCCACCTCTGAAGCTGCTTCTCTTCAAAATCTGACCTCTATAAAGATGTTCCAAGCAATTCCTTGGCCCAAATACACTCTCTTTAGTTTGCCTTTTCCAAGGTCGCTTCATAATAGTATCCTGGTCAGTGAAAGTCTACTTAGAATTGCCATGCTATGTTTGCTCATTTCTTATCTATATTTACTCTGCTATTCTTCTGTTATAGAAGGCCGCCTGTGGAATGCAGGACACACACCTGACAATCCCATCCCAATCTATCCAAATCTATCCAAATGTGTCCGCAATTTTCTGCCCATTAAAAGTTCAGCTGGATGTTCAGTTGATGTGCTCGGTGTTATATGTGTCAAGTTATCAAGTGTCAAGTTTTTCTAATGCCTCTTTCATATATCGAACCATGCGTTCCGCCCGTCCGTTTGAAGCCAGGTGAGCTGGCGCTGTTAGGGCATGTCGTATGCCCTGTTCTGCGAGGAATTGTTCAAAAGCTAAGGATGTGAACTGTGGGCCATTGTCCTAAACTAACAAGTCCGGTAACCCACGTGTAGCAAAAAGTTTTCTTAGTTGTTTGGTGACGGCTTCAGTTGTCATGGAATTCATGACCTCCAACCAGTTTGAGTAGGCATCAACAATGATTAAAAATGTATGTCCTTTTGTGGGTCTGGCGAAATCTATGTGGATCCTCGACCAGGGGCCTCTGGGTGTCTCCCAGTCGGAGGACCGGTGCTGGAGGGAGGGTAGGTCTGGACTTCTGGCATTTATTGCATGTTGACACCCATGTTTCAATGTCTTTGTCCATCCCTGGCCACCAGACGTAGCTTCTGGCCAGGGATTTCATTTTTACAATACCCGGGTGTCCTTCATGTAACATGCTCAGTAATCTTTGAGGAACGACAACTCTATCCCCCCACAGTATACATCCCTTTTCAGCTGACAGCTCAGTTTGCCGGGTTTTGAAGGGTTTAAAGGTTTCGTTCTTATCGTTTTCCAGCCAGCCCCTCCCTACCCAGTTCAGGATTCGGGCCATCAGTGCGTCTTTTGCAGTTTCCTTTGTGATGTCTGCTGCGGAGATAGGCAGGTTTGGTAACGTTTCAATTTGTAGAGTGGATGTGGTAGGAGCTGGGTCATTGTCCAGATCTGGTAGAAGTGAGCGGCTCAGTGCGTTGGCATGGGGTATGGCTTTTCCTGGTCGGTGGACGAGCTTGTAGTTGTAGGCTGCAAGGAATTCCGACCACCATGTCATCCTTGGCAACAGGATGTTGGGGGTGGCTCTGTTTCCCACCAGGATTCCCAACAGTGGTTTGTGGTCAGTAATTAAAGAAAATGTCCTACCATAAAGGTATTCGTGAAAACGTTTGACCCCCGATATGGCGGCTAAGGCTTCTCTATCCAGTTGGCTGTAGTTTCTTTCAGCTTTTGACAGCATTTTGGAGTAAAAGGTGACCGGTGCCTCTCTGCCATTGGGTAGTGTGTGGCTAAGTATGGCGCCCACACCAAATGGTGATGCGTCGCAGGTGACAGTCAGTGGCAATGTGTCGCTGTATTGGATTAATACAGATTCAGAGGTTATTAAGAGTTATTAACTCCCTGGAATGCGGCTTCTTCTCATTGGCCCCAGGCCCAGGTGGCTTTTTTATCGAGTAGTCTATGCAGTGGTTCTGCTATTGTTGCCTTCTGCGGCAAAAAGACATTGTAAAATGAGTCCCAAAAATGCTTGTAAGTCTGTTTTATTTTTGGATCTAGTGCTTCTTTTATAGCTCTTTTTTTTCCGGTGGGGTGGATCCCTGCTTCTTCAATATGGTATCCCAGGAACTTGACCTGATTTGTGACAAGTTGGCAATTTTCTTTTTTGACTTTGAGTCCTGCTTCTCTAAATCTTTGCAAGATTTCCCTCAACTGGTCTTTTAGTTGCTTTTTATTTCATCATCATCAAAATAAGGGACCACCCCTTCTAGTCCTTGTAGGAGGCGCTCCATCAGGCTCTGGAAAATGCCTGGGGACACGCTGACACCAAATTGCAGCCTGTTGCATTTGAATGCCCCCCTATGTGTTACAATAGTCTGTGCCTCTGCCGTCTCGGGATCGACTGGCAATTGTTGATATGCTTGCGCGAGATCGAGCTTTGCAAAAACTTTTCCTCCCCCCAATGAGTGCAAAAGGTGCTGAACTACTGGAACGGGGTATGTACTCTGCTGCAATGCGTGGTTTAGGGTGGCCTTATAGTCACCACAGATGCACACGGACCCATCTGGTTTCACGGGGGTCACAATCGGGGTTTCTCATCTTGCATGGTCGATTGGCTCTAGTACCCCTTGTGCGATGAGTTTGTTCAGCTGCTCATCGATTTTTGGCTTTAAGGCAAAGGGGACGTGTCTGGCCTTTAGCCAGATGGGGCTACTTTCGGGTTCAGACTAAATGATATAGGGGTCCCACAGTACTTGCCTAGCGTCCCGTCGAATATGTCCTGGAACTCCTTCATCAGGCTTTCTTCCCAGTCCATCTCAGTGACGCTGTTGATTCCTGTCACCTCGATACCCAAGGGTGCGAACCATTCTAACCCAAGCAGGCTGGGGCGATCTCGGTCGACAATTGTCAAAGGAAGGGCCTCAGTATGTCTTTTGAAATTTATTTTGAAATGTCCCAATCCAACTACCGGAATCTTGTTTCCTTGGTAGTCTTTTAACGTCAGGCTTTGCTCTTCAAGTTCTTCTCTTTGTATTCTGGTATCAGGTTTTTTATGGTGTTCCATGATACCATTGACAAATATGAGCCGGAGTCCACCTCCATCTCACATGGTCGTCCTTCTATTTTAACGTTTATGCGAACCTTGCTTGCATCGGTTGCTCTGGCATTTCCAATTATGATAGTTTGGTGTGTTTCTTCTTTTTCGTTGATTTGCTTGCTTCTGTTTTCTCAGCTCCAACAACTCCCGGCCTGTCTCTCTCTAATTCTGGGGGGGTGGTGCTGCCTCATCTTTTAGGACTATAGCTCTTTTTCTTTTGGCAGACCCTTGCAATGTGCCCCCTTTTTTCACAGTGTCTGCAGGTGGCATCCAAGAAACGGCACTCAGAATGCGGGTGGTCTCCTCCGCATCTGGCACACTGAAACTCAGGCTTCCTTTCTCTTTTTTCTTGCTGGTTTCATACCCACTGAAGCCTATGTATTTCCTCGTCTTCGTCCTCGGTGTCGGGCGAGGAATCGATATCTTCATAGTGGGTGGTTGCGGTAGTGTGTTTCTGAGTACCTTCTGCTTTCTTTTCTCGGCTTTGGCTTGGGCTGCTCTGCATTTCTCGATTAGCCGTATTCATTTGTCGCATTGTAGCTGCTGATTTCTTTGCTGCTTCAGCTGCGGTGGCTTCAGCCTCATTCACAGTGATGTTGGGTTGGTTCAGTCATTTGCTTTGTAATGTAGTGTCTTTCAACCCGAGGACCACGCAGTCTCTCATGGCTTCATCCATGTTGAGGAATTCGCATGCTCCTCCAATGTCCCTTAGGGCTGCTACGAAATCCCCAATACTCTCACCTTCTCGTTGATCTTGTTTATAAAAATCATGTCTTCGGATGAGGTTGGAGACAACAGGCGCATAATGGGCTCTCAGTATCCGGTTCAAATCTGGCCATGCCATCTGCTTAACATCATAAGGTTTGGCCAATGCCTTGGCCATTTTGAAGATAGTAGGGCCGCAGTGCATTAGGAATACAGCTCTCTTCCTCTGGTCAGTGATTTCTTGCAGTTCGTTACTCTCCAGGAACATAAGGAACCTGTCGATATATGACTCCCAGTCCTCTTCAGCTGGGTTGAACGGTGTGGGTGGCGAGTTATTGCCAGCCATCTCGTTGATTGCTCAGTTCCGTTGCCACGTGCTTACAGTCTCTTTCCTCTCGATCCCACCTTCATCGCCAGTGTTTTGTTGTGGAACAAAGGCAGACTTGAGACCAGAGTTGAATTCAGCTCTTTATTAACTGTCAGTAACTTCAACTAAACTCAAGCCGCGGCAGCCTCTTTTATACCGGCTGCTCGCGGCTCGCGGCCAATGGCATCATTTTAAACCTCCCACCATTTGGCGGACCAATTGCAACAGTTGTTAACCACCAATCACTATGTGGCAGTGGTAGTTCAATCAGAACATAGTCTTACGAATATGCAAATGTCTATATACAACAAAAAGGATTTTAAATTTGGATTTTTCTGAATTTTAGAGATTTGCTGCTGTAATTATGAGAATTAGAGAACCAAGAACAACTGCCCTTATATTTAGTTCTGGTAAAATGGTGTGCACGGGAGCCAAAAGGTAGGACTGCTAAGCTTTACAAGATTCCTCATCTAAAGATAGGATTGTTATGATATAAAGCTAATGTGATTGGTTCAGACCATTAACACTCCATCTAGTTCAGACTGGGCATCAGAAAAGGGGCATTGGTATTTACCTGATACGCCCATTATCGGTGAGTGCGACGAGCATCCAGAGTGTGGGAGGTGCTTAGTCTCTGCTCGGATAGGCTGGGCTTAATTGAATAGGACACTGTTACTCTTCCCTGGCTCCTCCCTAGTGTCCCCCAGTTTTGTCGAAGACAGGGTGATGCAACCCCCATCCTCTTAATTGTTCTGTTTGTGTTGTTTTTTTAAAAAACTTATATCCAAATTAGTCATTGGCCGAAACAGGACCCTACCAGATGGATATCGAGTGGGGCTGGATGCTCGTCACAGCTCACCAAGAAAGGGCACACCACGTAAGTACCAGCGTCCCTTCTCCATTGAGCTGCTCTGAGCATCCAGAGAGTGGAACATACCAAAGCTTGGCTTGTCCTATGGGAGGGTCTCCATCTGGGTTGGAGCCCCCCCACTGTCCGAGTGGACTCATTGTAACACCCTCCTACCAAAAGAGGATTCAGCAGAAGCAAAGACATCAATTTTGTAATGCCTAATGAAAGGCAATGGGGAGATCCATGTTGCCGCTCTACATATTTCTGCTATAGGAGATTGTGTGGCCCAGGCTGCTGAAGTTGCCACACTCCTTGTTGAGTGGGCTGTGATGCCCCTAGGCACTGGCAGTGATTGAGTCTCGTTTGCCTTGTCTATCGTGGCCTTCAGCCACCTGCCTATAGTTGAAGGGGAGACCTTCTGCCCCTGAGAAGTTGGCTGAAAAGATACAAAAAGAGCTTCAGTCATTCTGAAAGGAGCCATTCTATGTAAGTAAGTACGGGGAGCTCTGCAGACATCCAGTCGATGCCATTGATGCTCTAGGCCCTGAGAAGGTCTGGGGCAAAAGTTACAGAGAACTAGTTCTTGTGACCCGTGGAAGGCAGAATTGACTTTAGGAGTGAACGTGGGGTTTGCTCGAAGCACCACTCTGTCAGTATGGAATATACAGAGGTGCTTTCGGGCCGATAGAGTTGTGATTTCTGATATACATCATGCTGATGTTATAGCCACGAGGAAAACTACATTGTATGTGGGAAAATGGAGGCTAGCAGTTTTCAGGGGTTCAAATGGACTCTTCGTGAGTGCTGTGAGGACCTTGTTAAGGTCCCAAGTCGGGTAATGATGCACCACTGGCGGACATAAATTTGTGGTGCCCCTAAGAAAACTCTTTATCCTTGGGTGGTTGGAGATGGATGGTAGACCTTCCCAAGTTACCACTGAGGCAATAGCTACCACTTGTTGTCTTAAAGTATTTGGAGAGAGACCCCTGTCGAGACCATCCTGGAGAAACTCTAAAACTTGTGCAACTGATGGTCCACCTTGGATTTGGTGCAACATTTGAAGAAGATAGTCCATGTGGCATTATATATATGGCTCGTAGAAGGGCTCTGAGCTGCTTGAATGGTATTAATCACCCTGGCCGAAAAATTCTTCTTTCTTAGATGTCACCACTCAACCTCCAAATGGCTAGGTGGAGACATTGAGGGTCCAGGTGCTGGATAGGTCCCTGGGTGAGCTGAATTTTGTGCGGTGGAATTTTCCATGGTTCTTTTGTGGACAGGCCCCTGAGATCCATAAACCATGGCCTCCTGGGCCAGTAGGGTGCCACCAAGATCAGGTCCGCTTTCTCATCCAGTAGTTTTTGTACCACCTTGGATATCAATGGGAGAGGGGAGAGGCATATAGGCCCACTGGCAAAGGAGGGCGTTGATGTTCTCCGCTCCCTGGGATGGGTATCTTGAAAAGAATCTCGGGAGTTGAGAGTTCAGGGGAGAAACAAACAGATCTAATCTCTGGACTGCCTCTTGAAACAGGTCCGGATGCAGATGCCACTCTGATTGGTCGATCGTGGCCCTGCTTAGCCAGTCTGCCTGTGTGGTTGTCAGGCCGGAAATATGCTCTGCTCTGATAGAGGCTAAGTTCCTTTCTGCCCATAGGCACAGTCTCTCTGCTTCCCACATGAGATGTTTCGAGTGGATCCCCCCCATCTGTTAATATGTGCTTTTGTTGTGACGTTGTCTGTCAGTATTAGTATGTGTCTCCTTTGAATATGTGGGAGGAAACTGCAAAGGGCCAGGTGGACTGCTCTGAGCTCCAACCAATTTATGCTGTTCGATTGCTCTGCAGTTGACCAACGCCCTTGAGCAAGAGGGACTGGAAATGAGCTCCTCATCTGAACAGGCTGGCATCCATGGTTATGGTGTGAGTCTTTGGGGCTCTTCCAGTGGGCAACCCTCGTTGATGGCTGGAACCGTCCACCACTGTAGAGATAGCCAGACTTTTGTAGGAACTAATACTCTGGTCCTGGAATTGCTTAGTCCCAATCAGATATCATTGGAGTGATCTAGTGTGAAATCGAGCCCAAGGAACAATAAAAATACAGGAGATCATTTTTCCCAGTAGTTCAGACAAATCGGCTAGAGGAACCCATTTGAGGAAAGCTGCGTTAAGCTGCGTTAAGCTTTGAGGAAATTAAAGCCTCTCACAGGAAATGTGAAATTCAGGAATATGGCCACATGATGCAATGTGGACAAAATGGTGAAGTCCTGTAAATTGCACATCAAAAAAGACCATTACCCAACTTTAAAATTGCGCCAGTTGGATTTTTGTTTTGGCGCCCACACCACTATAACCTTTGTAATAGGTTACATAGGTGTAATGAATAGTCATTCAAAAGGGCACAAGAAAACAGATACTGTGCAACTGAGCGATGAAGAGGGGACCAGAAGGGCTCCACCACCCCCGCCCCTGTGTATCCTAGGGGAGGAAACGCCACTGGAGAAGGCAAGTAGGAACCAAATGAGCGCGCTATCTTAAAAGAAGCTCAAATTTCGAATCGCAATGGCAAGACAGAAAATATTCAAAGAGTGGCAACCGCGATCTCTGGGGGAAGGGTGGCTGCTGAAAGATGAAGCAAATTACGATCGCTATGGGTGCCAATGTGGCCCGATCACCAAAATGATCTGCTTCGTTCTGACTCACTCTCTTTTTTCTTTTTACCAAATTGCTGTCGGAATTGAGAAAGATGGTCAAAGAATTTAGAATACTGACTAGCTAATCAAACCTGAAGTGTTCCTGCTCCGGCCAAGGATAAGCTTCCTATCACACCAAAGGCTGAGCTAAAACTGGGGGATGCTAGGGAGGAGCCCGGGAGGAGTAACAGCGTCCTATTCAATTAAGCCTATCCAAGCAGAGATTAAGCACCTCCCACTCTCTGGATGCTTGGTGCAACTCAATGGAGAACACTCTAATCATCCTAAGAAACAGCCAATGTCTTTGAAATGTTTTTTAAGGCAGTAAGTACATGTAGATTTATTGCATTGGTAATTGTTTCATTTATTTAGTGCAACAAGACCAATTAATGTATTGTCAACTATACAGCCCTTGGAAATTCCACATTTAGAAAAAATAGAATTGTTTTTGTAATATTCCAGCATACCATGATATACTACCAAAGTTAATTAATCTTCCCAAAGCTGGTACTTACCAGGTGTGTTGAACTACAGTTCCCACAGATCACTAGCTAGCATGGACAGTGACATGGTTGGCTGAGTATGAAAGGATCTATACTGGTGGTGCCCATTTAACAACTGCAATTGGTTTCAAGAAAATAGCTTGGAGTCATGTGCAATGGAAAATGGCATAAACTTGATCTCCCCCAAAGTCCATGAGGCCTTATCTGGTCATTCCCATGAGAAGATAAGCAATCTGGTGAGATTTTTGTAACATAGGCAATAAATAATAAAGTCCCTGGCTGAGGTTATTTGAGTAGTTCTGGTTCCTGGTGCCTGATAGCACTCCAATTTTATTTTATTTTTGGTTCAGTAACAGGAAACTCTGATAGATATTACTAGCAATTGTGAGGTAGGAGAAACCTTCAGAAGCCAAAATAACAGGTTGGGAGAATACAGGTGACTAAGAGAATTGAAATTACTCGCTCTTGTCTTAAAGCTCTGCTGGCTGGCTTTGTTTTCTAATGCTTGTTGTAAATTTGCAGCGAAGAGCAGTCGCGACTGGCAGCTAGAAAGTATGCTCGCGTGGTACAGAAGCTCGGATTTCCTGCAAAATTCCTGGATTTCAAAATACAGAACATGGTGGGAAGTTGTGATGTGAAATTTCCCATACGCTTAGAAGGATTGGTTCTAACTCATCAACAATTCAGCAGGTATGTCTCTCCCCATGTGTGTGTGCAAGGGGAAAAGGCACCCGGAAGACTTTGGCTTCCATCATAAATGGCCACTCACTGGCAGTTGAGATGGTGGGAACTGTAGCTTGGGACCTAAAGTTGGGAAAGGCAGATGAATATCAAAATAGTATTTCTACTGATTGTTCAGATAGGTTGGCTGAATGGTTTTGGGAGGCTGTTGAATTCTGGAACCTGTGCCCTTTTGCTTCAGATCTAAATACTGGCATTTGAATTTTTTGCTGTTCTGTGGTGCATATCATGAAAGAGCTCATGGCATCAACTAGCTGTCTTCTAAGAGAAAGCAGTTATATTTATCCATGCAAAACTGTTGCCCCGTTGCCCCCTTAATGATCAGTTTGGAAACTCATGATTCAATTATTTTTTTCAGGATCTGAAAGATCTCTCAGGTTTGTGCTGTTTGCTGATTATTACAACAATCAGAACTTGATACCAGAAAAACTCTGGGTTTTCTTACCAATCTAAGTGTAAATGCTTATGTTGGCTGAGTCTGATGGGGTTTTTATGAAATATTTTGAAATCATTATATTTTGTTTTTCTCTGCATCTCATTTAGGTTTGTTCCAAGAGAATCATATAAAATCAGATAGGATTTCACCAACTAGTATTACTTACTTGGGACACTTGTTTTGATTTATATCCCACTTTTCTATTCAGTTTGAGTTCTCAGGGTAAAATATTGGATAGGTGTTGCTCATTTTGAGCAAGAGGCATTTGTGGTAATTGGGGTGAGCTATGAACATTCTAGAAAAAGGCTGGCCATTCCTAATTTGCAACTTCAAAACAGCTATTACCAGAAGGCAACTAGTTTGGATATTCCTGACCATCCTTCTATCTTTTCAAGACATTTTAACAACCTTTTATCTTTCTCTTTTTAATGGGAAGGTGAACATATTGTAACATTTTTAATATTGTTATTTTAATATATTATTATTATTATTTGAACATATTGTAACATGTTTTAACTTTTTAATGAGAAGGTGAACATAAGAATGCATTCAGCTCCTGTGCGTGACTCATCAAAACAGTTGCATCTGTTTCCAGGACTGCAGATACCACCTTAGAACAAAGACTTTATATTGTTACTAGGGTTGTGTAATGCTTCAGACTGTAATGGAAAAGGTGCTTCAAAACATTAAGAAGTGCAAATGCAACCTCTGCAACTGATTAAAGCAGCCATATCCTTTTTCTAAGGTGGTATCTGCAGTACTGGAAACAGATGCGATTGCTTTAATGAGTCACGCACAGGAGCTGCATTTACATTCTTCATGCATTACAACATCTCATCTTCCATTTTATTTTCTTAGTTTGGAAGTATGTATGGGGCTCAGATATATTACTTGAAATATAAATTATATCTGAGGGTTGCTACTTTGCTTTATAGTGCGCAGTTACCAGTTTTCAAAGCATATTAAAAATTTGATAGAGCTAAAAATATGGATGGCACTAAAAAACGTGAGCCAGCATGACCAAAGTAAGCTGTGTACAAAACATGAACCCAAGGGTATATAAGAAATTTTCCATACAGAAAGACTGTATTCAGGGGAAAATGCAGTGATACATTAGTGCTCAGCTCTTTTGAAACTGGTATTCAATGCATTTTGACATAAAGTTTGTCCTGGTACTCATCATTTGTTTGGTACTCAATGCACAAGCTAGACCTTGTCGGTATTGGTGTTTTTTTAAACGTGTTTTTGAAAAGAGATATCCAGTTGATTTAATTTTAAAAATGCAACCCTCCTTTTCTAATTATGCAAACTGATACCTGATTAGAACTATAAAAATTGAAGCACAAACATTTTTACATGTAATTTTTGCTTGTTAAAGAGCAAACTAAGGAATTAGAATGTCATTGATAAAGGGAGTGTGACAGAATAAAGGTTAACAAAAAGGAGCTAGTAGCAGGGAAGAACAGACTGTATTTTTTAGGCACTGGAAATTTCAAAGCTATGTTTAAAAAAAGAACTCTCTGAAAGATACCTTGTTGGTTCATAGATAGTAAATTTTGTCTATTTTAATTTTTTTCTGAAAATTGTAGTTATGAACCAGAGCTGTTTCCTGGGCTTATCTACAGAATGGTCAAACCAAGAATTGTACTGCTTATTTTTGTGTCTGGAAAAGTTGTTTTAACTGGTAAGTAATTAAGTTGTATAAAAGCAGTCTATTTCTGCATCACTGACACATACACAAACATTGTAGGCATATCTGTCTATCTAACATTACTGTTATTATTATCAAAATTTATGTGCTGCCAAACTCACGGTTCAAGGAGACTGTTGGAGCTAGATGAAGCTATTCTTTTAGACTGGTGTTTCTCAACCTCAACAACTTTAAACTATGTTCACTTTCAGTTGTTAGATACTGTAGTTGAACTGGCTAGGCCAATTCAATGGGAGAATGCAGTCCTACACAGGAGAAGGCACCAAGTCATGTAGGATTTCATAAGTTAGTTACAGCACTTTAAATAACCCCTTTAAGACTTGTTGGCAACAAGTACAAGTTGTTGGTGCAATGTGTTCCTATTGAGGAGCCGTGGTGATGCAGTGGTTAGAATGCAGTATTGCAGGCTAACTGCATAATGCCAGAAGTTCGATCCTGACAGTTCAAGGTTGACTCAGCCTTCCATCCTTCCAAGGATCCAGAGTGTTGGGGGCAATATGCTGACTCTGTAAACTGCTTAGAGAGAGTATAAAGCACTACGACATGGTATGTAAGTCCTGCTATTGACAAACATGCACAACAATAGCTGTGTTCTGAATCAACTGCTGCTCAAAAGTGACTTTCAAAGGTAGCTCACGTTGAGCACATTGCAGTAATCTAAGAAGGTGGTGATGAGGGTATAAGTTATTGAAAAAAGATCCTCCCACTCCATTATGTTGGCAACGGGTTCACCAATCAAAGTTGACAAAGTCCATCCTGGCCACAGCCTCCACCTGCTGTTCTAGCAGAACTGAGTCTAGAACCCCAAGTCACATTACCTCTTTCAGGGTAGTGGCATCTCATGAAGAGACATCTCTGAAGCAGACAAAAAATCCTGATGGAAAATAGTAACTCCATCTTACTAGGCTTCAGTTAAGCCCATCTTCTCCCATTCAGACTTTACCAGGCTAACATGGGGTAACAATGTAAAGTTGGCCATTATCACTATATTAATATAAACTTCCAAAGTTTGTTCCAATGGCTTCATATGATTGTTAAATAGGAAGGACAGAGGACTGACCCTTGGGGCACCTCCCACACCACACAGAGGAATAGCCATTGGGCTGATCTTTCCTATCCCCCCAACTGGAACTGTTCCCCAAGAAACATTGTAACACAGTGCCCCCAATCCCCAACCATGGAGAAAGCATACCATAGTTGATTTCAAAGGCCAGTGAGAGTTCTAAAAAAACTATGATAGATGTGTTTCCTACTTCATAACAAATTCACAATGAAATAGAGATGAACATAAAATTCTTCACATTGGAAAAAAATAATGGTAGATAACAAGGTTACTTAGATTAGAGCATGTGTAAAAAGGAACTTCTACTTGTAGTTGACCACAAGCTGAACATGAGTCAGTAGTACTGTATGATGTGTCTGCTGACTTTAAAATGTGTAATTATATGTTGCATCAGTAAAAATATAATTTCTAGATTAAGGGATGTAATCTACTCCATTCACCATTAGTCAATACACACTGAGTGCCTCAACAGTTCTGGACATTGCTCTGGGATAGGTGCACAGGAGAGCAACTCTTGCCTTACAAGGGGAGATTGTAGAAACTCCATGTTTAGTTTGAGAGAAGGCATCAGAAGAGAGAGTTTCAATTTCCATCATGTCAAAGAACAATTCAATTTAAGCATCTGAGGATCTACTTATCTGCAATAAAGTCTACCTTCCAGTAAGATTGAGCCGAGTGGGTACACTCTAGGTCCTTTCAGTTCAAAAACAATGTTATCTACTGGGATGCAGGTTTCTATTTTGACCTGGCTGCTCTCTGGAATTGCTCCCAGGCCTGGAAGGATAGGATGGCTACTGAGCCTTTCCCACATTTTGGGGGACATTGTATTTGTCTATCTGGAAGTTCAGGATTTTTCATGATTTTCTTTCTGTTTTTGTCTTTTAATTTATCATGTATGCCATCCAGTGTGATCTGGAATCAGGCACCCTCTAAATTTAATAAAATAAATAAAATGATAATAAATAAGTCATGGAAGTCCCAGAATGCAGGATACAGAATAATAATCTTAAATTCAGGAAAGCACCCTCCTATTATTAGGAACACTTTTAATTCTATTAAATTAAAAGCATTTTAATTTATCTCATCATGCAGAGCTATATATTTTATACAGAAATCCAAATGAATTCCATGATTCCCCAAGTTAGTGGTACAGAACTGCAGGTTATGAACATATTTTTGTAGTAGGATGAAATTACATGTAGTTAAAACTAATTCTAAAATTATTTTTTAGGTGCCAAAGACCGTTCTGAAATATATGAAGCATTTGAAAACATATATCCAATTTTAAAAGGTTTCAAGAAACCCGCTTAAGTTATTTTTTGAAAAATTATAAATTAAAAACATGTATATATTCTATATGTTCTAATATGTCAAACCTATACATAGTAATTGAATGACATACCTTCTTTCCTTTTCTCATTTAATTTATCAGATATTTGTAAATATAGTCCAGAAAACATTTGAATATTACTATTCAAGTACATAAAATTAATAAAAAAAGTTATGTAAGTTTTAGATTTTAGTAGCATATTGAAGATCATTTAAAATAGTTGTGTGACCTCCATGTAAGTAATTTGCATAAAAATAAAATATACAATGATTTATTTAATGCTAAATAAATATGTAATTTACCTAAGCAATTGATTGTAAACTGCCTAGTGTTTTATTTGGTTTTGATTTCAATAAATATTAGAGATCATCGCTTACCATTTGTAACTTGGGCTATTTAATAATAGTTATAATTATATATTGGCCATGTCATCTTGGTTGCAATTTCACTGAGTTCTACTGACTTTTGATTTAATGTTTTAACATTTGAATTTGAGCTAATAGATTTGAGGGGGGGAGGGGGAGGGGGAGGGGGAGACCTGGAACCATACAACTGATTAGACAGATAAAGGTAACTTTACCATCTTCTAATCTAAAGAGTTATATTTAAAGTAGGTTGTATCTAAATTACAGATATAATCTAAATTATATTCTAATCCAAGGGTCTTCAAACTTGGCAAGTTTAAGACGTGTGGACTTCAACTCCCAGAATTCCTGAGCTAACATGAATGGAGGAGGAACTCTGGGAGTTGAAGTCCACAAGTCTTTGAAGATAGCTGTACCTAATCTAAAGGGTTATAATTAAAAGTAGGCTCTCCTACTTGGGCAGGGGTGGGTTGGGCTAGATGACCAGCAAGGTCCCTTCCAACTCTGTTAATCTGTAAATCTGGATTGCCTGGAATGTTTTTACAAAGCAGATTTTTAGCCGTATTATAGAAAGTGGACCTTGGAGGCAAGGAAGAAATACCGGTAGCAAAGCACAGGCCACCCATATAAGTCCTGTATGTAAAAACTAAATGCTTCCCTCACGCTTGTATCATGAGCAAAAACTCTTACAAAAGTATAAAAAAACCTCTGCATGTTCCTTCGGCCTTTTTTTTTTTAAAAAGCAAAACTTGTTCATTCGTGGTTTGAAAAACAATTTTGAGGATGTTCACGGTGTACTGAATTCAAAACCGACCACACAAGTTGAGCTCGCAGAACACGATGAAACTAAAATTAACTTGATAGGTCGGTGGTTTTATACGTCAAGGGAACGCAATCTTTTTTTTTTCCTGCCCTTTTTAATCGAACTTTCTGCCCAACTGCTCGCGCTGTTCTCGTTCGACTTGGCCGAATAACTTTAAGGCTCCAACTGAGGCAAAACCGCGCTGCCGATCTCGCTTCCAGCCCGCCGCATCCTCTGTGGTTTTGCTTAGCTCCGCCCCCGACCTTCAGCACGTGCTGCTCTTCCCCGCCTCCGTTTTTTCCCCCATCATGCCTCTGTTTGAAAACAAAGTCCCACGTGACCGCCGGCCTGCCGCTAGCCCGTCAGCAATATGGCGTCTTCCAGGGGCGACGGTAGGGCCGGCCCGAGCTGGCGGCGACCCGGCATTGTGGCCGCCGCCGAAGGAGCTTACCCTTCGGAAGCGGAAGCCGGGGCCGAGGGCCTCTATGTAGCTGTGGAGCGTTGCCCCCTTTGCAACAGCACCCGCCGCCGCCTGACCTGCGCCAAGTGCGTCCGCAGCGGCGATTTCGTTTTCTTCGATGGCCGCGATTCTGAGCGGTGGGTGCCCGATGGGGCTGGGCGGGGCTGGACTGGGGCCTGGATTGCTGGTCTTATTTGTTTGCCCATGTCTCCCGGGGGCGGGGTTAAAGGTCTGAAACGCAAAGGTTCCAGAATTCCGTACTAATCATTTTTAAAGGGATTGGATAAAGGTTGCTCCCGCTTTTCTGGCCGATAGCTGCTGGTGCTAGATCTTTAGCTCCTCTTACACCGCACCACAGACGAGCCAGCCACACTTTAGTGTTTGATGTGTACTATGGCTAGCTTATGCTATAGTGGATCGTGGGAACTGACAAATTGGGTTAATTAAATTATCTGTGGTAAAAGTGACTGTGGACAAGTGTGATGCTTAGTTCCAGCCACTGAGTCTATCTATAGTGGAACGCGAGTTTTGCCAAGCGTTTTTAAAAGGGATTTGTGAAAGCCAGTGGCCAAAGGGTTCATTTCTCAAGTCCTGAGAGAGATTTGAGAATGAATGAAAGTTTGGGTAAGTGATGGTAGGTTATGGGACTAGAGAATCTGTTTGCTGCATGTTCAGTTCCAATCTTCAGTAGTCAATACAATCAGTGGTCAAATATGATGGAAACAGGAGCCTTGCTTCTCCATCTCGGAGGGCACCTTAATGTTCTTAAAGATGATTGGCTGGCTTGCTAGTTTGGACACTCCAAACTTATAAAATTCCACTGAACTCAGCTGAAGATTTATTTGTTTGTTTGCTTGCTTGCTTGCTTATTTATTTATTTATTTGATTTGTCAATCGCTTACAAACAAGATAATAGGTATAAGTATATAGATGGTTCTGAATACATGAAATGGGTACATATAAGAAAAATAAACAATAGGACAGGGACGGTAGACATGTTGGTGCGCTTATGCACACCCCCTACAGACCTCTTAGGAAAGGGGTGAGGTCAATAGTAGACAGTTTAAGGTTAAAGTTTTTGGGGTTTGGGGAAGAAATCACAGAGTCAGATAGAGTATTCCAGACATTGACCACTCTGTTGCTGAAGTTGTATTTCCTACAATCAAGTTTGGTGAGGTTAACCTTGAGTTTGTATCTATTGTGTGTTCTTGTGTTGTTATGGTTGAAGCTGAAGTATTCACTGACAGGTAAGTCATTGCAATGTATGATTATATACCATACTTAGATCAGGCCAAAGACAGCGTAATTCAAGGTTTTCTGGGTCTAGAATTTCAAGTCTGGTGGCATAAGGTATTCTGCAATGAGTAGAGGAGTAGAAATACTTCTTGTGAAATATTTCTGGACTTTCTCAACTGTGCTAATATCAGATACATGATATGGGTTTCAGACTGATGAGCTGTATTCGAGTATTGGTCTAGCAAATGTTTTGTATGCTCTAGTTAGTAGTGTGATATTACCAGAGAAAAAGCTAGGTAGGATTAGATTAGCAACTCTTAATGCCTTTTTGGCTATGTAGTTACAGTGGGCTCTAGCACTTAGATCATTAGAGATGAGTACTCCAAGATCCTTGACAGAGTTTGGATCATCAACAAGGTCTTGACTATTCAGCCTGTATTTTATTTTCTGATTTTTTTTGCCAATATGTAAGACAGAGCATTTATTTGTTGAGATTTGAAGTTGCCATTTGTTTGACCATTCTGATACACAGTCAAGGTCTTTTTGAAGGGTAGCAGTATTGTCTGTGGTATTGAACAGCTTTACATCATCAGCGAAGAGAACGCAATTGCTCTTGATACGATCACAGAGGTCATTTATGTAGAGTATGAAAAGAGTTGGTCCTAGAACACTGCCTTGGGGGACACCACTGTTGACAGGTACAGAATTTGATAGGACGCTCCCAATTTTGACCATTTGTTGTCTGTTTGACAGGAATGCAGCTATCCAGTTATGCAGGTGTCCAGAGATACCATAAGATTTTAGTTTTAGGAGTAGTTTGTCGTGTACCACTGAATCAAAGGCTTTACAGAAGTCTATGTAGTTCGCGTCTGTTGTTTTGCCCTGATCGAGTTGTGTAGTCCATATGTTTTTGCAGTGTAAGAGTTGCAGATTACAGGATAGTTTTTTTCTGACCATGATGTTACCTAGCCTGGTAATGAAATGTTCGGAAACTAATCTACAAGCTCAGAGACCAAACCTTCACTCTCATTAAAATATGTTTACGTTTTGGTTCAAGGTGCAAGTATTTTGCTCTTTGTTTCATTTATTTTGAGGAGAGGGGATACAGAGACCAATATATAAGACTCCCTATATGTCTATAGGTGAATACATTCACACAATATGCTAAACTGTGAATGGGTACTTGGTCTCAGTTTTATTACAATAAGTTGTATAAAGAGATTGGGGTTAATTGAATAAATGATGATCAATAGGTTCAGTAAACACTGCTGAGATATTCAGTGTTTTGACAGTCTGCTCTTGGCTGTCAAGTATATGCTTCCTTGCCTTCTTTAAATTGTGAAATTAGTTGCCATGGTATATCAAGTGATTTATTATGGCAGGATATGAAATAGGCCACCCTTAGAGAATGAAAATCTTAGGCCTTTTTGTAGCCCCTGAACCTCATCTTTGGAGCCAGCCAGCTAGTGGATCTACAGATTACAATTGGGTTGTGATTGATGCTGTTAAATGCCAGATCTGCCACTCTAGATGTATTCTTTTCCATGATTTCATTAAGGATGAGGGGGCAAGCTTGCCATGTATTGCTGAGACTCAGTGGGTAAGTGGGAGGGTTTCTCTCGGAAGTCTACCCATTTCACTTCCAGATTTTGCATCAACCAAGACCCAAGGCAGAGAAGATAGAGTGAAGATTATCTGGAAGATTTTCCAGGTCACCAGAGGCACTGTTCCATAGATATCTGGATGTAAGGCACTATTTGCGAGGTTGCATTGAGGACAAAGTAGGGGTTTCAACTTCCTCGCTGCACAGCTCTATCTCATGATATGATTGATGTTGGATTTTCATTGATATTTTGTTATGGGGGACTTTAACATGCCTTCCTATGGTGGGAGGAAAAGCAACTTATGAATTCTTAGACCCAGTGACAATCATTAGCTTGTCCCAGATGATCATAGACCTAGCCTAGATAACCAGATAGCCATTAGAACTGTTTTGTATCTTAGAACAGCTGAAATGTGATACGAGGAAGGGAAACATTTCCATCATTCCCTTGTCATGTTTCACTCATGACACCAGAATAGATTATGTTGATTTCCAAACAACACATGGGGAGTTTCACAAGCCTTGGAGGGCAATTGAGTCAAGGGCCTGGTTGACCTCTAGAATAAGAGGGCAGAGACACCACTTAACAGGATTGTTCGTGACCTCTTTGTAGTAACTGATCCATGAGGAAGTTCCATGTGTATTGAAGGGTTCCAGGATATAATGCAACAGAAAATATATTTAAAGCAACTGTGGCATCAGACAAAGAAATTAAATATAGATAAAAGTTTGCACCAGAAGTTATACTATGATGATAAAAACCAACCCCCTGCCCTGCCATATATTATTCTCTATTCTCTACCCTGTTTGCCTCTGGGCAAATGTTGTCATTCATGGTGTGATCAAATGGCGTTAGTCTAAGGCACAATCGGTGCACTCGTATTTCCAGAATTTTATGTTGTTAAACGTGCTAATGCTATTTTATACATTTATACAGTATTAGGCTACAATCTGTTGCTTATAGCAGTATTTTTGTCACACAAAAGCTGACAAAGCTATGCTCCTGCTAAATACCTAATTTCTGAAGAGTTACATTGAGAAGCCTGTAAGAGATCATTCTTCTGATCCAGATTGATCTGTTGGTAAATTTCATTCTCAAATACTGCTTTTTCTATGATTCTTTCTTGCCTCAGAACAATCATGGAAAAGTATCCTCAAAAGAGCCTATTGCTAACTACGGGTCCTTGTTTAGTGACTGCTTTATATAGCAACCATTCACAGTTAATGCTGGTAATGAACAAGTAACTTTGTGACAATCCTTGCATGTAAAACCTTCACAATCTGTTAAGCTAAGCAAAGCTGAAGTAAGATAAGTTGCAATTTCACTTAGTGATCGGTTGCTTAAGGACCAAGTTGCCAGTCCCAATTGTAGTAACTAAATGAGGACTAAGTACGTCTAACTCTATATAGCAATACAGTGCAGGTTTAGTTACAAGTAAGTTTCCTTCAGTTCTGTGAGTTCAGGAGTGTGCTCATAGTTTCCCCATCATGTTAAGTGTGGAAAGACTGCTTTCAAGCATTTTACAAACATGTTTTTTTAATTGTGTGCCTCCCAGAATTGTTTAGGAGTTGGGTGATCCTTAAAATAAATACATAAACAGACATTTCTGAGAGATGAATTGATTGGTATATGCCTTCTTTTATTGATTGAGAATTTTTGATGGAAGTCAAATATCATTGCCCTCTTACATACCAGCTAGATCAATAGGATGCATGCTGGATTTTAATTACTTATTATAAATACTGTCACTTATAAATACTGTCACTTTATCTTTTTGTCTATAAAACTTTTAGCATCTGTCAATCACAGTAATGAGATGCAAATATTAAATGACAAGCTAAACAGCCAGCATCAAAAACATAAACTGGCAAAAAGTCATTACACATTTTTCTTCACCTTGATTTTTGAAAGAGCATTGCTTCACTGCTGAAAAATATTGTTAGCAGTGGGACAATATTTCTCAACTGTGAGAGCATTCCACAGAGATAGCATGGTTATATAAAGGTGGGGTTTTTATGTTTTGTGTCTTTATTGATTATAACTAGAACTTGTAGGACCTGCTAGAAATTAGAAATGATGAACAATATCTTATAGGTGTTTATGTAGAAATCTCTCCCCTTCCTTGCTGAATGATTAGGTTGCATTATAATACCAGTGGTTAATTCGCCCATGTTTTATTTAATTTATCCAATTTCCTAGGGTCACAGGGATTATAAACCAATCACATGTATTGTGTTTGTGTGCTAGGATGTAATTGGCTAATGTGTCAATATGTTATGTGGAAACAGCCAAAGGATTACTTCCAGGAAGTTCCATTAGGATTGTGAAGTCCTGTACTCATTAAGAGTAAATTCATGCCATTGAGCATAGTGGAACTTATTTTTGAGTAAAGCCTTACCTGAAGGCTATAGCCTTACCTGAACAAAGAAAATCATTATTGTTTTATATTATGCATTTTTAAAAAATAAATGCACATTTTCTATCAGCTTAAAATCAGATGTGCTAGAATCTTTTCATGAGTGTAAAGCAATCATCTTAGCTGCAGCTAAGCACAATTCCAAAGTTTCAGCCGATAAACTATCCTATTGATAGAATAAGTTATACTGAGGAACGGTATTGAAATGTAATCAGATATATCTGATTTTATACACACACAAATACAAACAATATAATCCTTGTGTGTCTAATCAAGGAGAGAAGCAACCTAGAACTAAGGAGAAATTTCCTGACAGAACAATTATCTGTGGAAGAATTTGCCTTCAGAAGTTGTGAATGTTCCAACACTGAAAGTTTTTAAGAAGAGATTGGACAACCATTTGTCTGAAATAGATAGGGTTTCCTGCCTAAGCAGGGGGTTGGACTTGAAGACCTCCAAGGTCCCTTCCAACTCTGTAATTCTACTCTATTCTATTTTCTTTTGTGGAACCCAGTATGTGTAATACCTTGCTCAAGGAAAGTGGGTTTCCAGCAGAGCATACAGCATCCTATCACTGGCTGAGCAGGATTCTTTGGCAAAGAGCTTTCAGCTTATATATTGCATATTTTTTCTTCCATTCTGATTCTTTTTGGGTTTACTGCTGTTTCATGGTTTATTTCTTTTTATGATACTGTTTTTCCATAGTGCTATTGATATATGTTTTATTATTCCAAGTGTATGAAGTTATGTTAAAGTTTGGATTCTATACCTAGTCGCATGGGATTGAATCAGCGGAATATACTTCTGAGTGTACTTGCACAGGAATATGTTGTAAAACAGTCTGGTGTATCTCCTTTAGATCACTCCTCTGTGTATTCTAACATTTAGCCCTAACCTTTAGTTATTTATAAAAACAATAAAGGTAGGATATCAATAAGTTTGTTTGGATTCAGAGGACTTCAGTACAGTATAATACATTGAAAGATAGGTACCAACCTGAAAGAGTTTCTGTAAAGTTTTAATATAGCTATATAAAATTTGCCTTCCTAAATTCAGATAGGACACTCCTGTTTTACTGCATAAATACAGACTGCGATGTTTCATAATGTTGAATTATTTATTCTCTGGCATAGCTTTTCTAAAGACTAATATAGTTATACTGATTTTGATGAGATCCAAGCTAAACAAGTTCGCTACTCTTGCTTCAGAATTTTGATTTCTAGTTAGTTTGGTGATCAGCCAGTTGGCCACCAATAGATAATAATCTGCATTCTGCCGCTTCTGTCGAACAAATCCAATGCATATCCAGAAAATCATACAAGCGTGATTAATATTCATCTTGTTGCTTATCAGTAATTTGTTATTTATGAATGAATGACATGTTCAACATAATATGTAAAAAGATAAAGTGAAAATACTTTAAGCAATGCCTTTCTAATATAGAGTTTATATATATTTTTATTGAGAAACACATTTCAATGTTATTCTTTTCTAGGTTTTCTGAAAAAAAAGAAAGATTAAAGCACCTTAGAAAGAAACAGCATGAATTCCAGTCTCAGTAAGTCCCAATTCATTCTATTTTACTTTATTTATTTAAGTTGACATTAATATACAATCAACATAATTCACCTTAATCAATATAAAAGTATATTTCTAGTTGCCAATTAATGTTCTATTTCTTTTTCCACTCCTCCACTTTTTATAGGTTATTAAAAGCTATAGAGGGGAAGCAGATAGCAGATCAACTGGTGAGCATTGCAGAATTCTTGCACTTCATATTTCATTTCAACTAGTTTTCCTTAGTGCTGTTATTCATGGTGCTCTGTCTTATATGGTATGTACCATATTTTTAAGAGTATAAGATGCACTCTCTCCCCCCAAAAGTGGGTGGAAATGTCTGTGCATCTTATACAGTGAGTATTGCTGAAGCTCTGCCCACCTGCTGGACCCCGCCCTTTGGCCTCTGCCTCCCAGCCATTTACCTTCTTGCAGCAAACAGCCTGGTCAGCTTCAGAACAGCCTAATTAGCACAAGCAGCTGATTGTCGGTTGGATCGGTTTCCTGACGATCAGCTGTTTCAGGCCGCAGGGATCGCCATTGCCTATTGCCCCCTCTACGCACCCCATTTTCAGGCTCCGCATCCTGTTTTCAGCCTCTGTGTGCCCTGTTTTCGGCCTACACACAGGGGTGGATTCAATTTTTTTAACAACCGGTTCTGTGGGCGTGGCTTAGTTGGTGGGCATGGCTTGGTGGTCATGTGACTGGCTGGGCATGGCCAACTCAACATTACTCACAGCAAGGCATGCATCTCCTCGCCTGGGCTCTTATGACTGTGGGGATGCTACAACAGTCGTAAGTGTGAAAAACAGTCATAAGTCACTTTTTTCAGTGCCATTATAACTTTGAATGGTCACTCCACACAAGCAAAGTACCAGCAAAGGAGAAATGTGACATTTGGATTTGGAAAGCCCTAGCTCAGTGGCCTTGAAATGGAGTTGAGCACCGCCCCTTATAGTCTGCAACAACTAACAGAGTATAATCTGCAGGGATTTACCTTTTTTTTTAACCTTGTTATTTGAGGATCACTGCAGGTTGGCCTAGAGAAACTTTCTACTTCGGAGAGGATGCATAAAGAACTAGCAGATAATAAAAAACGATAGCTTGATTTAATCAGTTTGGTTGAAGTATCAATCATTCGGTTGTGTAATTCTCTTATGAAATGAAGGTAAAACTAAAATGCAGGGAAAACCAAAGGATAGATGATTAATTGTCAAAGTTAAAGGTGAATCTAGGGCACGGGTGTCAAACTTGCCACGTCAAGTTGCCATCATGTGACGTTTTTCCCATTTGCGGAGCTGGGGTGGGCATAGCCTGCATGTTACACATCTACCCCGTGGGCTGCCAGTTTGACCACCCTGATCTAGGGCAGGGGTCGCCAACCTTTTGGACCTCAGGGACCACCAAACTCATAATTTTAAATCCCACAACCAGAGACCCTGGGGAAATCCCCCAAAAAGTCCGCAGGAAAATTCCCCACACTGTTTTCCTACTGATTGATCATTCTTTATTTGGGATTGCAATACCGTCTCCACCTCCATTCTCAAGGGGAGACAGAGAGAGAGAGACGTTTGGCTTCATGCAAGGAAAGCAGCAGAAGTCTTTCTTTCTCTCCCCCAAGCTCCTCCAGAAATGAGTCTTTGCCAGCGCAGCCTCTTGGAGAAGGATGCCCTGCAGGGTCCCGAAGACTCATTTCTGATGGAGTTTGGGGGAGAGAAAGAAAGACTTTTGCTGCTTTCCTTGTGTGCAGCCAAAAGCAGAAGAAGAAAGAAGTGGAAAGAAGCAGCCCGGTGGCCAGGCGAGGCGCGTGGGGCACTCTGTCCTTTCCCCCCTCCCCTCACTACCTTGTGTTGTTCGCAATGCAAGCGATGCAAGCCTTGTGTTCCCACGGGCCATGTGGGCGGCGCAGCCTTGTGTTCCCACGCAGCCTGGATTAATTGCTTTGGGGGGTGTCATTCTCATGGACCACCAAAATTTTCTCATGGACCACCAGTGGTCCCCAGCCCATTGGTTGGCGACCACTGATCTAGGTCATCCTAATTACTTAATGTTCCCTTTACAGTGACCTCAGCAACTTCTGGATTGCTGATTAAATTGAATGGATTTTGGAAATGGAGTTAACATCTGTTTACTTTGAAGAAAATGACTTTTTTAAAGACTGCAAAAAATTGTTTATGGAGGTCCTAATAGATGTTCTTTTGCTTTCAGAGATGGAAAATAATGTCTTGCAAGATGAGAATTGAGCAGCTGAAGCAAACAATATGTAAAGAAAATGAAGAAATAGCAAAAAGTAAATGATGGTTGTAGATGTCTTTGCAGATTCCTGTTATGAAATTTCTTTTCTTTACCCATATCTTCTCCAAAAATGGTAGAAAGTTAATTTAGCAACTTTCATTAGCTTCTTTGATAAAAGGAGTAATGGTGTAAAAGATTATTGCCTTCATATTTCAAATTTTCCTTTGCACTCCTGGGCTGTATATTTGATTTATTTAGAAGATTTATATGGCCACCCATTCAATCTCAGTGACTGTGAGCAGCTCACAAACAATAAAAAAACTCAATATAAAAGATTAAAAAACAGTGACTCCCCATTCCCAATACTACTATGAAGTAGTATTGGATGTATATTTAAATATATTTAAAATTGGCCAAATAGGCCTACCTGGCATTTTGGGTACCCTCAAGTGAGCTTCCACAATTCTTGGATACTAGTAGTGGGGTAACATGCAGCATTTTTGATGCATAACAGGGTCAGAGCAGGTACATAATTTGAAAACCAATGTTCTAGTCCAAAGAGAATTATTTGACAGTAGTACATATATAAAATGTTTCTTGTTTTTATGTGAAAATAACATATATGTTCTTTCACATTAATAATGTATAAAAATGTAGATAACGTTTTAGGAAGTATCTGTATTTTAAAGTGAAATCTTAAAACTACAGAGCAAGAATTCCATGGAAAATGCATTCTCAGCCTAGCATTTATCTGCTTGTGTTGAAGAATATTAGGTAGTGGGATATATAATCTCTTTTATTCTTTTAATTGTAATTAGTTTATTTATTAAATTTATTCCTTGCTTTTCTTGAGAGCAGTACACATTTAAAACAAAAATACCAGATTAAACTGTAGCATTAAAATCAATAAAATTAAGAATCAGTTAATGAATTGAAATGCCTCCTTACTGTGTTTTTAAAATAATAGTGCTTTATGGCTCAGTGCATCCATCTCCCTAGAGAGGACATTCCATAGCTTGTGAGAAACACAGCCCCTTTTCTTAGGTACCATGTAGATTAACCTTTGAAAGTGAGACATCTTCAAAACTTCCTCTACTACTGATTTGTATGATGTGGCAGTGGTCCCTCAAATAATTAAGCTCTGTGATGCTTAAGGCTTTAAAGGTCAGGATCTTGGGTTGTAACCAAGATGTTGATAACCATCTCTATCTAACCTACTCAAGAAGGGTTGTAACTATTGTTATGGCGGAAATTGTGT
Organism: Pseudonaja textilis; assembly: GCF_049901715.1. Taxonomy (NCBI): domain Eukaryota; kingdom Metazoa; phylum Chordata; class Lepidosauria; order Squamata; family Elapidae; genus Pseudonaja; species Pseudonaja textilis. The sequence continues at coordinate 308,105,701 of NC_141990.1, forward strand.
AAAGGTGATCCTTACCATAGTCACTTCTTGGGAATGCAGTGACAACTAAGGATCAAAAGCACTACTGGATTGCTATTTCAACAAGAATCCAAAACAGACTGAACATCATTCTCCCTCCAGTTCTCTCCAGATCAGCAGCTACAATGTTGGGATAATTCCAGCAAAGGATTATTTTAATAACCCAGATTTTGCAAGATATATGAGTGCTCTCTGTCCTGAAATCCTAATAATGTCCAATTACTTCTGCCAAATTTTCTTTTGATTAGGGGGAGAAATGTGAGTGGTCATGCAAACCAAATACTGGGCTGCAGCTGGCTTTGTTTTTCTTCTCTCAGAGGCTCTATTGGGCCTAGACATTTTACTCAAGATCAAGATAATACTGGAAGTGACTGTTTAGCCCTTATAAGCATGTCAATTTCTGTTTTTCTTTAACAAGTTTTCTAATGTTCCTAAGTTAGGTGGGACAAGGTAACATTGGCATCCTAAAATGCTATGCTGTGGATTTCAGATTTAACCCTGCTTGGAGATCCCAGACACCACTTTATTTCACAAGTCCTTACATATTTTTACTAATGATAACAATGTATAATTTTGTGTATCTTAAGTATTATAATTTATTCATACATTAGCCATTGAGTAAGCAGCTGCACCATTTTGAGGGTCTTCCAAAGATTTATTTTTGCCTGTGTTCTAGATTCCGAGTGGCTTCTTAGGATTAAAGATGAGAACCAGAAACTTTACCGAAGGGCTCAGCGCCATCAGGACAAAAAGGAGAAAATCCAGAGGCACAATCGCCGACTTGGAGAGCTAGTGGAGAAGAAGAACCATGACTTGAGAAGCCATCATGAGCATCTGGCAGATCTCCGGCGGTCACATGTCCTGGAATTAACCTCTGTTATATTCCCTATTGAGGAAGTGAAAATCGGTATGAGGTAAGCAGGAGGAGAAGTGTGGCTGATGTGGTTCACCATATATTCAGGAAGTGGTTCACTTTCATAGACTATATAGGAGAAATGAGATTTCTATATATTTTTGTAATAAGGAGCGGAAAACCAGAAGGCCATGACACAGAAGATGCTCTGAACTGAAACAACTGTGTAGTTGTTTGAAAATAAGCCTCACTGAAATCAATTGAGTTTACTTCTTTAAATTGAAGTATCAATTTAATTTGTATTCTCCCTTTTTTTTATGGTAGTTTTTCCTCAAAACACTGAGATGATTAGGCTGAGAATTCATTACTGGTTTAGGATATTTGGAAGCTTTAGTACCAAGTTGTATGGTTTAGCAAATACCTTAATGTTTGGAATGAATCAATTGAGCCCTTGGATAGCTGGCAGAGTTGGAATACTGGGACATATCAACCACAAATACAGGTAGTCCTCGACTTACAATAGCTTGTTTAGTGACCATTCAAAGTTACAGCTGTGTTGAAAAAAAATAATGACCATTTTTCATACATGCAACCATCGAAGCATCTCCATGGTTACGTGATCAAATTTCAGATGCTTGGCGACTGACTTGTATTTATTACGGTTGCAGTGTCTCAAGGTCCTGTGATCTCCTTTTGAGACCTTCTGATAAGCAAAGTCAATGGGGAAGCCAGATTCACTTAACAATTGCAGTGATTCACTTAACTGTGACAAGAAAGGTCGTAAAATGGGGCAAAATTCACTCAACAAATGTCTCCCTTAGCAACAGAATTTTTGGGCTCAATTGTGGTCATAAGTGGAGGACCACCTGTGTACAAGATTGTAATCAACAAGTTTGAATAGAAAGGACATACTTAAGGGATTTTCAGAAGTATTAGTTTGGAAAGGCCAACATTGCCCATTACATAGGTAGATACCACTCTATTTATCCCCTTTTCAATAGAAAGCACTTCCTCTAAGCTCCGTCCTTAAATGGGTTGCTTGGGCTGGAGCTCCTCAACCTGTTGTTGAAGGTTCTTGGATAGTTACACTCTCTTCTCTAAGCTTTGCCACCTGGTCTTCTCCAGGAGTACCAAATACTTTGAAGGACTAGACTCTCTTTTCAGACCTAGTTCCAGTTCTTCTCAATCAGGGCTGTCAGATTCACAACCAGAAGTGTCATGCGCTGGCCACACCCACGCCCAATTTAGCAAAGGACAAAAGTTGAGATACTTCTTGTGACGACGCCATGACAATGTGAGTTTGACACCTCTATTCTAGATTCTTCTCTTGCAGCCTCAGGCATTTTCTCTTTCATTTCCGCAAAGCTGAACAGGTGGTTTAACGTTACCTAGTTTGGTAATGAAACACCTGCAAACAGATCCAAGTTCAGAGAGGACAAGGATTCCACAACTCATAATCTTATCTCATGAGCTTTGATAATTCTGCTCACTTCCTTTTATTCTTATTTGATGTGTCCTCTGTATTTTTTCCTTTCCTACTAAAATGGGAATTATAATTACTGTTCTCCAGCCTGGAATGGTGATTTCTCAATATGCATTATTTGTAGAGATGTCCATAACTTCTTACCGGACCTGGCTCAAAAGTAGGGGGCATACTTTGCTCCTGAATATAATAGCTGAGAGAAAGGACTCTTAGCACTCAGGAAGTACCATGTGTTTTCCTAGTTCTGTTCTAGTAGGGTGCCTATTGGGCACTTTCCTGTTTTATAGATTCGGAATTTTTAATAATTAAGTGCTTGAAGTGCTTTAAATACAATTCCAAGCATGTGCTGTGAAGTGTACCAGTGAGCCTTTATATAGTGGTGGGGAACAGGCAAGCAGTTGCAAGTGTCAGGAGACTAATGGAAATAAGAAAATACAGTAAAGCAATTCATTCACATTTGGCCCTTTTCTCTCTCAAAGAGAGAGCCTTAAAATAAATACACTTTCCCCTGAAACTTCCATTTGTCATCAGATTATAGTGTCCTTTATATTAAATAAACTAAATTGATAGTAGAGTTTATGTCCTTTGGTCTTTCTTTCTCCAATTTGGAATCTTAGATTCAAGAGAAGTTTAGGCATTCCTTTTCCTTTATAAGAATCAGCTACTTTGCTTCCCATCTGACATTCTTGCTGGAAGAAACTGATTACTCAATTCTTATTCAAGGAAGTGAGTTATTTCATGGCCAGGCCTCTTTGAAGAGTTGAGGGGGTTTTACAGGCATGAATATTGAAGGTTAGCAGCTGTTTCTTCCACCTTTGGCTTGCTCTTCATCATCACCAGCTTGCTTGCTCTGTCCTTAGTTTCTTCCCTTCTCAGAAGCCCTCCTTATCTTTAAGACTCTAGCAGGGGTGGGATTCAAACGGTGTTACTACTGGTTCAGTAGTTTTGCTGCACACGTGTGTAGAAAAACCTTAAGCTGTGCAGCCCAGACAGCTGCAAAGCGCTGCACGCAGCTGCGCAACGTTTGAAAAGCCTCTTTTTTCCTGCTTTTTTACCTCAGCTGTGCCGCGCAAAGCAGCTGAGGTTGAAAAAGCAGGAAATTAAGGGCAAGTAAGAGCCTAGGCAGGAGGGTGGGCCCAACAGCAACAAACACAGAACCGGTTCAGTGTCTACTGCTCTTCAGAGCTACTGGTTCTATAGAGCCGGGCAGAACTGATAGGATCCCACCCCTGGACTCCAGCACTGAGTCTGAAAGTATTAATTCCTTAATAATGAGACTTACTTCCAAGAAATTTGGTGTTTTTCCTTCCCGACATAGATGGCACAAAGCTGCAAACATAGGTCCTTTCTGTAATTTTTTAAAACAAAGACACCTTCTGCTATCATGCACACTCTGAAACCTCTTTTTGGAATAACTGCTGCTGTGCAATCCTTTTAGTAACCATTCCTTGCCTTTCCTCTAGGGACTCCACAGATGTATCTTCGGAGAGTGACAATGCCATGACCTCTAGCACCGTAAGCAAGCTTGCAGAAGCCAGGAGGACCACGTACCTTTCTGGGCGATGGGTGTGTGATGACCATAATGGAGACACCAGCATTGGCATCACGGGGCCTTGGATAACCCTTCCCAACAATGGGGATTATTCTGCTTACTACAATTGGGTAGAAGAGAAGAAAACCACACAAGGACCAGGTAATGGTCCTTTAGATGTCATTTAAGCTTTTTTTTTAGTCTCAGGAGCTGGCTTCTTCATCAATTTTTAAAAATTAATATTGAAATGCAAATTCAATGATCTTGCACAGATATTTGGCTTATTGAAATGGCATGAACTATCTTCTGACTGAGCCATGATTTTCATGGGGAGCCTAAAAATTGTAGAACATGATACTGGCTAGAGAGTTTCCCAAAAGCATATTTTTAGCTCTCATAATTGAGAAGATGATTGCTCATTAATTGCCATTACATCTCAGAAATCTTAGAAGCAAACAGATTGTCTGATCTCAATGCTTTGGCAGTCCTGGGTGCCAAAAAAAAAAGACCCTTAGAGATCTCACACAAGAACTTTAGTGACACTTGGTGATCATGTGAGATTTTACAAATGTAATTTTTAAAAAGTACTTTTTATTTAAATTTGAGATTTCACAAACAACATTCATAGTTTTTATAGGTACTTTGTTCTCCATGAGTACCACATGTGAATACTTGGATTTTGCCTTTTCTGGGGTGGCCATAAAAATTATTTTTTTCCTTCTGTTCTAGACATGGAGCATAACAATCCTGCTTATACCATCAGTGCTGCTTTGTGCTATGCAACTCAGCTGACTAACATTTTGTCACTTATACTGGATGTAAACCTTCCCAAAAAGCTATATAACAGGTAAGGAATATAGAAGGAGCTGGAACACATGCCAAAACGGTTATTGAGAACATGTTGAGTGATAGACTCTAGGAATTGTAACCTTTATAACATAGCACTTTATATACATCAAATTTTGAATTCTAAGATTTTGCAGAAGTAATAATAATTGTAGATTGACAGACAGCCAAGTATGTGAATGGATTTAGAAATGGTAATAAAACATTCAAGGTGGTGGACAGCAAACCCTCTTTTGGCTTCATTTAAAAAAACAACTGACCACCCAGGGCTGCAACATTCCTGGCATTTTTACCATTGGAGTAGGTGGGCATTAAATTACATTACACGCACACACACACACAAAAATCCCAAACGGGAAGTTTCCTAAGCTTCTGCAAAAGTTAAACTACAGGGATGAATACTTAATAGAGACATAGGGAGTTGTTTTGTAAAATGGCGTCATTGATATTATATTCAATTTTGCAATCCAATGTAATTGGATGTTACAGAGGAAGGGAAGAATTATGTACACAATTCTGTAATAGTGGCTCCTTTCTGAAATGGAAAATAGAACTGGATTAGCCTTGTTCTTTTTCTGTTAGCTATTCCGACAAATCTATTTTGCCAAATTAGAGTGATCCAAAACATGTTGTTTGCCTTGAGTCCTTGTTTAAGATTTTATGCCTTAATATTTGCGCCTTAATATATTTTGCAGTGAGTTCTGCGGAGAAAATCTTAGCAGGAGGAAATTCACCTGGGCAGTGAAAAAGCTAAATGCCAATATCCTTTACCTTTGCTTTTCTCAGGTAGTTTTCATTTGGTTTCTTTTCCTTCTTGGAAGGCTTTACATTGTTTCCTCCTCATCTTTCAAGTCCTGCCTGATGAGTATTCTGCTTTCCTTCATATGCTTTTCCAGCATGTCAACTTAGATCTTCTGCACCCTCTACATACACTCAGAAACTTGATGTACTTGGTCAGTCCTGAGACAGAACATTTGGGAAGGTAAGAAACGGTTCAGTAATAATTGCCCCACTTTCTTCCCTGCCATTACTAGCTTTATAGAATAGCCTCCTAGCAACCCTTCTCTGTGTCAAATATCACTGTAAACAATAGTGAAGTTTGACAAGTTATTGTATATTCAATATATGACACAAATTAGATCCACTCTGACCAACTCTCCCAAGTCCCAACAGAGAAAAGAGAATTTGGGATGGGCCTTTTTAATTACAGACATACTTGTCAATTACAGACATACTTGTTAAGGAATTATGAATTTCTAGGTAAAATAGTAGGAGCTAGTTTCTGACTTCAGTTAACAGCTTGCCTATTTTGCAGTTTTGCTCATTGTGAGAAGAGAATGAAGTTTACCTCAGTTCTGCATGAATTGCCATATCCCACAGAAAAACAACACTTCTTGTAACTTGATGCTTTATGGGGACTTCCAAGTATTTATTCCCTTATTCTGTGATCTTTTTATAAATTCTTCTCCATCATGCAAGCTTGCTCTCATGAGATTTTGAATCAGTTGCTCAGCCCCAGGTGTTACATATTCAGCTTTGACTCTTTTACTTCAGCCCTTTAAACATAAATGTGTGCATATTTTTTCCATTTTTGCTACCAGGTGTGTGATCAAAGCATATCTCTCCCCCCGCCCCTTTCCTCCGTCCCCTCTTCCCCTTCCCCTCTCCCAAAAGGTCTGGACCATTTGAGATCAGTGCTGATTTGGAAGATTCCATGGAGTTTGTGGACCCCAGCGGTGCTGATGAAACCGATGAGAGTGGAGATGAGCACATAAGTGATGAAGAAACTGACCTTGGAACAGACTGGGAGAACCTGCCCAGCCCACGGTTCTGCGATATCCCCTCCCAGCCAGTAGAGATGCTGCAGAGCCAGAGTACGCAGGCTTCTCAACCGATAGCCAGCAGCAGTGCTGGTGGCATGATCTCCTCAGCAGCCGCCTCAGTTACCTCTTGGTTTAAGGCATACACTGGACACCGCTAAGAAATAGTTGGGCCTCTATGACCCACCATCACTGTAGAAGACTTTGTGATTCAGTTCAGTAGTGCCTGGAACAACAGGGGTCTGACTTTCATTTGCAGAAACTCCAGCAACTCTTTGTTTGCTCAGAGCAAGGTGTTAAGTTCTTCCCATTTTCTGACACCTGCAATGGAATTCAGCAGCTCTGAGTCACTCTGTGTGTGTGTGTGTGTGTGTGTGTGTGTGTGTGTGTATGTGCGCGCTGAAGAGAAAAGAATTACCTGCACATTTTATTTCTAGTCTGTATTTTCTAAAAGAAAACAAGAAAGGCAATCATTTGAAGCATGGGGACAGGAAGGGAATCATGGAAGGAAGCAATCAGAGAGTCATGCAAATGCTTAAACTCATCCTGGTCAATCAGTTCTAGCAATGTCCTTGGACTTCTTGGTTTTATGGAGTGCATCATTTACAAACTTACCACACAAATGTACATTTCAGGAACCTGGAAAATGATGCTTTTTTAATCTTCTAAACTCTGTTGCCATAATTTTAATACAGAAAACCATCCTTTTTTAAAAAAAAAAACCTACTGGTGATAATTATATCTTTTGTATGTGTTGGTTCATTCATCCATTGGAAGATCTTTCTGAATATTTTTCACAGTGAGCCATCCAGAGTTCCCAGGCTCCGTGTTCTAGCACCCGACACCAAAAAGAGGCTGACCCATAATAATTTGCAAATATAGAGCCACTCTGCTGTGGTTAGAAAGTTTGTATCCGTGCGTTCTTTCATAGGGTGGAAGCACACTTCTCTTGCAGTTTGGTTTTGTGTACCACTTGTTCTCTGTCTTGGAAAGCTGGCACTCCTGAGATGAGAACATGAGGACTTCTCCTTTTTGTGTCCACTTAGTAGATACAGCATGTTGTACATAGAATTTAAATGGACAAGAATAATATAAGTGATTTTGTTTTGAGTTTTGGAGGGATTTTGGAAGTCAAAAACGCTTTTCATTTTCATTATATTATTCTTGTCCATCTTTAACATAGGTTTTTATATTATATCTATTTCAGATGCTTCCTGGGCCATCAGTCAATTTGCACATCTGTCTGTGTTTTTCTTTGTCTGCACAGTGTTGGTTGTCCATGCTGAGATCAGAACTTGGGGGTTAGGCATTTTTGCATTATTCTTCCCGTTCAAAAGGGCAAGGGACAGTCTTGCAAGTTAGGCTAGTTTGAGGATTCATCACGTCTTTCATACCATCATCTTTATTTGATCATAAGAATTATTGACTCTCACTGAGTGCATCTTCCAAACCATTATGTATGGAACTCCATTGGAAAAAAAAAAAATCTCTGTAACCAACAGGTCTAGGTAGGGATTGCTTATATTATAACGGAGCAACTTCATAAAGCGGTTTCTACCTTCATATTGCCTAGTGATCCAAAATAAATTGGCTAGGCAACTGTAGCTTCTGTTACATGATTTATATGCTGCCCCATTTGTGGACTCTGGGTTTGTAGTTAATAGTCCAAGCAATGTGAGCTTTAGATGCTCTTCTGCCTTGGAGCCAGTTCAGACTTTCAGTAGAGCAGGTATACATCTATGATGATATCCTCTCTTGAAAGAACAGACACAAAATGTTCGTCCAACATTAATGCTTTGGAGATTCTATGTTGGGCGCTTTTTTCCTGTATTACAAAGATTTGCAGTCATGCAAAAACTTCTGAATTGGCAAATAAGTTTTATTCCATGTTTTTGTGATGGTCTTCTATTTAAGCCTGGAGCGCATATAAAGAAGTACATAGTTTTAAGTAACTTTGCTATGCAGATAGCAAAGAAACCTCCTCCCCCAAATAGGAATTTATCTGGAGTATAGGGAAACTATCCCTTTATATTTCTGTTGCTAAACCAAAGATTGCTTTAGTTAGGTGTTTTGATTTAAAACCAGATGGTGTGATTCTTCCATTCATAAGACTTAGTATAGAAAGATAGCAATACAAAGATCCACAAGCATGTTTTTACTGGCTTCTGTGCAAGCCATATTGATTTACAAAAAAAAAGCAGCAGTGGACGGAATTGTGAGTGGCTTTGGGCTTTGTCTCAAAGATCTTTGGTGACATGGGATTGTCTTCTTACCCAATTCTGTTAATGAAACAAGTGGAGATTAAGAAGAAAGGCACTTTATTAGTTGCAGGTGATGTGGGCTGCTTAACATTGTGATGGCAGGGGGGCTTTCAACCTTGTAAATACCATTTGCTTTTCTGTTATGTGTTCCTTTTTTCTCCTGCTTATTTTGGAAATCATTTCTAATGAACTGAGGGAAATAAATTTAAAAGCCAGTAAGCCATGAATCCTTTTTGCTTATCAGTTTCAACTTCTTAAAATGGTGCCTCTCTCCTTCAACAGTGGAACATAGCTTTGGAGGCCACCAAAAGGCATCCAAATAGTAATAAAGGTAGGGTGCTGCTCCCTTTCAAGAAAAAAAAAGTATTTTTTTAACATTTTTACACTTCTGGAGCTATCTGCAGAAGCTACAAATACGTTTCTAAAATTACCGTGCAAGAGAGGAACATTCTGCTTCATGGTCAGGTTTACATCACTAATTGCGCATTTTGCAAGATGTTACGGTGTCACAAAGAGCTGTATGTTTAGGCCCAAGAATTTCAACATGGGTTACTAGAAATACAGTAAGTGAATTGCTGCTTGAAAATTTATTCTCCAAACAAGGATTGCTAATCAAATATCCCTAAATCCATAACTTTTTTTTTAGCTCATGACTTTGTGGTGCCACTCTCAAAACTAGTAGTTCTAACTAAATGCAAATGTGTTTTTAAAATTGTACTACTGCAATAAATCTTTGGGTTTTTTAAAGATTGCTTGGTTTGATTTTTACTGTTCTGATATTATCATTGGAACTATTACTTACTGTCCAAGTGCATGTGTTTCAGTTGGAGAACATTGAAGGAAAAACTACACATTACATGCTAAAAATATCTAGTATTTACATTATCAAGAACTTACCTAAAGATTTGTCATGAATCTTTTCACTGGTTATGACTCTAAACAGCCCTTTTTTCCTAATTTGTGATGCATTTTAGCCATCCAGATGTAGCTAATTTTATAATTAAGAGATGAAAATTGAAAGGAAGCCAATAAATGACACCATGTTATTTGTAAATATTGGAATTAATAACTGACTAGCAGAAGTCTGTTATATTTGAATGATTGGATCAAACCTAGATCTGATTCAAACTTTTTTTAGTAATTTTCCAGCAGTTCAAACACCAGTACCACCTTATTGTGATGATAAGAACCTGGCTTCTGTCAAAAGCTGTATTACATAGCTAGTATGTTCTGAATACATAGAAGGGAAATTACATATTTAGCTGTAACATCACCAGAGGTTGTGGGATGAATTCACAGGATGGGAAGAGGCTGGTAAGATGCTTTGGCATGCTTACTGAAGTGGTGAATGTGACAAAGGAAGGTGAAGTAGCTGAAGCTCCAAATGCCAGCTGTACTAGCCACTTGCAGACAGCAGAAAAGACTCACTGACTTGTCTTTTTCATGGAGAACCGGCTTTCTTGTAGTGCTGCAGCACTCACTTAAAAAAAAAAACTCCTTATTTAAAAATCTTCAAATTCAGATGAGTGGAAAAACAAATACTTTGTGATCTACAATTAGGTATCTGGATAATTTACAGCAAGTGCATCTGACTCAGAAAAGTCATCTTTGGATTGAACTCCATTTCTGATTATCACATTGATATGTCCATATAGTTTCCTTACCAATAAAAGATATAAATGATTTATCACCATTTTAGGGATGTATTTCAGTTTCCTTGTTACAGCCCCAAGATTCCCTAGTGGTTGCCTACATAAGTACTAAAGTGACCTAACCCTACTTAGTGTCAAGCCAAGCAAGTTGTCCAGGTGCTGTATTGTTCACTCAGATGTTCCTGCCAAAACAGTTTGAAATTAGATGTAGAATTGTCTGGCACAAAAAACAAATTCCAGAATGAACAAATATTGTGAACCATTTAGTTTGCACCTGGCTCAAGTACCTTGTGTCTTTTGAACATAATGGGAATGGATAAAACATTCTATTCCTGCATGTTTGGCAATGCCTAAGTGGAAGTAGTGTCATATTTCAGACTGTATACAATATCCCATTGTGTATACAGATTACTTGGCAAAAAATCCCATTTCAGTTAAATCTGAGAATTGTTTAAGTTTAATCCAATCACAAGGATGGGTCTTGTTAAATTCCTCTTTATTAATAGCCCTTAATAGTTATGCAATGCTTTTGATTTTTAAAGTGTTTCACTGACTAAATCCTCTAAGTTTGTCCATATGAGGCTTATTGTGAAGCCATCTTCATGGTCTATCCGAGTAAGAGTTGGAAGGGACCCAATCCAACCCCTTGCTCAAGCAAGAGACCCTATTACATTGGACAAATAGCTGTCCAATCTCTTTTTGAAAACCTCCAATGATGGAGGATCCCAACTTCTGAAGGTAAGCTATTCCAATGATTTAGTATTCTCGCCAGGTAGTTCTAGGTTGCTTCTCTTCTTCGATTAGCTTCTATCCATTGCTGGTTGTCCTGCCTTCTCTTTGGAGAATAGGTTGATCCCCTCTTCTTCGTAGCAGCCCCTGAGATATTGGAACACTGCTATCATGTCACCCCTAGCTCTTTTTTTTCACTAGACTATAGACATATCCAATTCATGCAACCATTCTTCATGTTTTAGCCTCCAATCCTCTAATCATGTTTGTTGCTCTTCTCTGCACTCTTTCTAAAGTTCAACATCTTTTTTATATAGTGGCGACCAAAATTGAATGCCGTATTCAAAATGTGATCTTATCAAGGCATTATAAAGTGGTACTAACACTTCACATGATCTTGAGTCTATCTGTGTTAATGCAACCTAGGACTACGTTGGCTTTTGTACCTGGGTATTTGGTTTTCCTTGCCTAAATGTATAGCCTTTTTCACCACTGAATTTCATTTTGATAGGGTTCAAGTCTATCTTTAGTGTTCCAAGTTTGTCAAGATCCTTCTGACCCCATCTTCTGGAATGTTTGTTACTCCTGCCAGCTTGACCCACACTTGTTGAGTGGTCCTAGGCAGGCAGTAGTGTGTTTAATGAATCCTTAATCTTACCTAGAATGTGCTATTCTGCATGACAAATTGAAAACCATGTAGGTCTTTCTTCAAATAACTTTACAAGCTAAATATTACAAAGGAGCCAACGCCGTCCTAGGCTGCATTAATAGAGATAGAATCAATATCACATGAAGTGTTAATATCATTTTATAATAAGACCACACTTGGAATACTGCATCCAGTTTTGATTGCCCCAATGTAAAAAAGATGTTGAGACCCTAGAAAAAGCATTGCAGGAATAGGATATGTCTAATGAAAAGGATTAGAGGTGACATAATAGCAGTGTTCCAATATCTAAGGGGCTGCCACAAAGGGGATCAACCTATTTTCCAAAGCACCAGAAGGTAGGACAAGCAACAATGGATGGAAACTAATCAAGAAGAGAAGCAACCTAGAACTAAGAAATTTCCTAACAGTGGGAAGAATTAATCAGTGGAACAACTTGCCTCTAGAAGTTGTGGGTGCTCCAACTTTGGAAGTTTTTAAAAAGAGATTGGACAACCATTTGTCTGAAATGATACAGGGTTCACTGCCTGAACAAGGGGTTGGACTAGAAGACCTCCAAGGTCCCTTCCAACTCTGTTATTTCCTAAGGGTGACCTGAGATTTGTAGAAGTGAGAGTTCCCAGTTCAAAACCTTACTCATGCCTATACACACATACATGCAGATTACTGTATATAGTCATCTTTGTTCTAGCTTTATGTCCTGTAGTTCAGCAACATCACAATCCTATTCCTGCTAGTAATTAAAGAAAATGGGGTGGTAGGTATAGTAATATGCATGGGAAATACACAAGAGAGTAGCTGCCTCAAGAGAGTAGCTGCCTCAAGAACTTAGGACAAAAATGGTGAAGAAACTGATTTCAGTTCTTTAATGAACGATACCAATTCTCTCAATTGGTTGTCTAATTATTGTACTAGCCACAAATAAGTGACTACCATGAAATTTCAAAAGTGCAAGTCTGGTTGCCTCTCTATCAAGTGCCTTTTTGGGGATTGGTTTTAAGAGATTCTTATTTTACATGGATCTAATAAAAGCAACTGACCAAGAAAAAAGAAAAGATTTACAAAGAGAAAAATAACAGTCATAAGACGGCCACCATATTGCTGGTAAAGAGCTTTCAATCTGAATAATTCCAGTTGAGCTCCATTGTATCAAATTTATGACTGCCCATCTCACAAGAGGTGACCCTGGATGGCACATAACAATTATGCTGTTTGGTGGCTATTTGTCCATTAGTTGTCCATTTTTAAGAAATATTTGGAAGAGCTCTTTGGAAGACCTTTATAGTGCCCACTGCCTTAAGAAAGTTCAAAACATTCTCAAAGATCCATCTCATCCTGGGAACCCTCCCCCCTTTTTTGAACTATCACCATCTGGCAGACAGTACAGAATAATAAAAACAAGGACAAATAGGCTGAAAAACAGCTTCTATCCTGGGGCAGTAGCTCTTTTGAATTCTGCTGTATGGTGCAGTGTTGGTGTGGTGTCGGGGTTTCCGATTCAATGTGTGAAGGGTGAAGGATGTTTGTTTATTTTCATGATCATGGTCATGGTCATAATGTGCACTGAAGATGGTGTTTGATTTCGTTGTACAACGTGCAATGACGATAAATATTTCCCCCCACTATGGCTTAAAATGCCGTTTCATTTTTCATAGGAAGTGTGCTCCCAATCTACACTCCCCAAAACCAGAGAAGATGCTGTCACCTTTATGAGTGATAAAGTTTGTAAAATGTTAACCCTTCAACACTTGAAATATGTTTTCGTCTGAAACAGAGATCTGCAAGGGCACCAATACCAAGAGAGGGTTTTGTTGTTCAATGCAATGAGGTGTGTGTTGCCCTGATACAATAGATTTCCCAGCTGTTGTAATCTCTGATTCGGCTCTCGGCTGCCAAATTGAACCCAACTCTTCAAAATGAAGTCTGGATGCCTCCTCCAAAAAGCAGGATACCAACCTATGTTTTCTTGACAAAACATTAAGAGCAGGGGTGTCCAACCTTGCTAAGACTTGGGGACTTCCTCATGGCTGGCTGGGGAATTCTGGGAATTGAGGTCCACAAACCTTAAAGTTGACAAATCCCCTGCCTAACAGGAGATAATGGCAAAATTAAGGTTCCCATTACCCTTTCAGATTAGAAATTATTGCCTGGTTCCCTTAAGAACATAGCAATTTCTCCTATATTTTCCTCTCTTAACTGAAAATCTTCTCCCATCACTTCCCAATATTTAAGCCAGCTGAGCTGTTGTCTCTCCTTAAGGGATTTCTACACTTGGTTTATTTTCATTGCTGAAATTCTCAAATTATTCTGAACTTCTCCATTTATCTCTATGTGGCTTTTTAAAAGGAACACAGTACTGACAAATAAAACATTGCTTTCTATTTCTCTGAGTGTATTTTTCTTTAAAATAATATAAAAATTTTGCCTCAAATGTATGAACAGTAAAAATCATTTCAATCTTTTGCTTATATAGGGTTTGGGTTTTTTTTAATGTGCAGTATCTTGAAGGTGTAATTTGCAGAGCACGTAACAATTCATGAAATTAACCAATCTTTCTGAAATATATTATGGGATTTCCCATCTTGCTTTTTTTTTTTTTTTTACTTCTTAAAGGTGCCAAGTTCAAAAAACACTGCTCTAAAATATTTGTAGTATCTCCTTTTTATGCTAAGTAGAAAATTAAACAATTCAATTAAGCAATTAAACCACTGTTCAGGATATAGGACTACATATATGAGCCATGGTGGCACAGTCGTTAGCGTGGAGTACTACATGCTACTTCATGCTACTTTTGCAGTTCAAATCTCACCAGGCTCAAGGTTGACTCAGCCTTTCATCCTTCTGAGGTGAGTAAAACGAGGACCGATTGTTGAGGGCAATGCCCTAATATTCTGTAAACCGCTTAGAGAGGCCCATAAAGCACTGTAAAGCAGTGTATAAGTGCTACTGCTATTGCTACATATTGACTAATGTAGAATCCAGAGAAAGAAGGGAATTCTTCAAGCTAAGGATAAATCTATTCCTTGCTGTCCTTATTTGCTTTCATGACTTTCTTAGGATTTCTTAAAATTAACTATTTTGTTCATGAATTTTCCATAAGAGTAACAACTTATTCAGGAAGAACTAACCAAGGAGATTACAATAAACACAGACTGAAGCCTGAAAAAAGATCTTGATTATAAAGGGAATCAAGCACAAAAATCTTGCTCTTCAGTAATCAAAATATGATTTATGAGGAAAGTTGCTTTGTGAGGTAAGCAGCTGCTTTTAGTAAAAGATTGAGTTGTTTGCCATTGTTACTGATTAAATCCCAGACTCTCCTACTAACCAGTTATATCTGGAGAAGAGTCTAGGTTTATTTTGAAACTGGCACCATACAAATTATGTAATATGTAGGTAAATACACATAAGTATAGGTTAGTAGTATGTTATTTGATCAAGGTCAATGTTTATTATGCAAACTAGCAATCTCAAGAAAACTTTGTTGATGTCTGAAAAACAATAGTGTAGGTTTAATTTGTGACGGCTGATAAAATTTTCTAGGATTTGCAAAATTCATCAAGCACAGTTAACATCTGTAATATTCATTTTTCATATCTTTGATATTAGAACCTGCTGCCTTTAAAAAAAGAAAAACAATAATGTGCTACAAAATACACATTTAATGCCCAAATAATTTCTTTTAAGTACTAGGTACTTAAGTACTTTTTTTAAGAACTGGGAAGAAAAAAAAAGATAAAAGGACAGGTTTAGAACGCACATTTTATTAAGTAAAAAAAAAAAACCCCAAGGTAAGGTGGATGCAATAGACTGGAGCTCTCCTGCTATGTGACAAGAGTCTTCTTTTTCCTGCTACCACCCTCAAATATAACCTACCGCATATGTGTTCTAGTCTAGTTTTAAGGTTGTCCAGTTAAACCATCCTTTTTGAAGACTGATTTTTTTTTTACATATTTAGAGTTTCTTTTCAGAAACCACGTTAATATATATTTATATATATTTATATATATAAATGTATATTTTATACACGATATACAGATTTGAAAACGAGACACTTTTAAAACACAGGACTGTAGCCGCAAACACTTGAGGCACTGCATTGCCGCACTTTGATGTTGTTCAACTGGCTGTCAGACACCCAAGATGAAGCTACTCTAGAGCACTTATGTACACGGGTGGGCTAAACACAATCTTTTCTCTAAAAGGTAAAAAAGGCCTTTGTGACTTAAAGTATGTGCAGTTTCGTAGCCCTGTGGAAGAGGGAAAGAAAAATCACCCACAAACTATACACAGTGTAAACATCACAAGGCATGGAATTCTCCTCCTACCCATGATTTGAGGCTCCCAAAAGACGTGCAGAATGTGCTAGCAGTCCTCATCTATTTCCCTGGATTTCTTGTGAATCGCACGATTAAGGTTATGGCAGGCGGGGACCCAATGATTGTCATGAAGGCCTAACTTGCATCCGGGGACGTTCTTTTGGGATCTGTGACAACACATCCAGTACCCGGGCCCATAAGGTAAAGCTTGGCAATAGGGCTTGGGATGCCACCGACATAACGAGACATCACCCTTGGTGTACTTCTTTTTGCACTGTTTGCAAGGGTCTTCTCTGTAGCGTGGATCACGAACCCAGCGTGAATCTGCTGGCCTGACATTGTAGTACTCAATGATAAATTTGAAATATCCACAAGTGCATTTGAGTGCCACCAGACTCTTGGTGGGTAATAAGCCAAATATCTTCACCATAATGTGGTGGGGCAGGAAGACCAGATATTGCTGGGGCTCCAATAGTTGCTGGATCTTAAACCTGGTTTCCAAAAAGTCATGAGACCTTTGCCTCTTTAGATGAGATGAGTCAAGGATCTGCAGTGCATTCTCTGAGGAAACATCAGGGCAGTCACCTAAAACATGGCTTCTCATACAAACTTGGTCAGCAGAGGAAGCTTCCTTTCCTTGGGTCCCTGCTGGACATTCCTCCGTAGGAGCCTCTACTGACTGCAGGCACTCTTGGGAGATTTCACATTTGGATAAAAGCAAGAAAAGTCTTCCTGGAAGAGAATCTTCACCAAAGCTCAAATCAGAAGATTGGGGGATTTTGCAACTCTGATCTAACTTGCTGGCAGATATGCTAATATTTAGGGATTCACTCACTCTCACATTTGCATTCAAACTAGGAACATCTAGGGATTCTTTTGGTGTACATTCAGTTGAAGATTTGTTATATAAGAAATGTGGAGTTATCTGAACAGCTTCTGAATACTTCAAGGGATGTGACTCAGTGGCGTTTTGAGAATCATACCAGTTGACAGATATGGTTCCTTGCACATGCTGAAGATCATGGTTGCCTTCAAGAGAATCATCAAAGGAAGACTGGCCAGAAGATGGACCTTCCCATAAACTATCTTCCACTGAACCATTGTGCTTTGATCCCCACCCCACCTTCTCACCATTACATTCTTCTTGGTGGAGGACCAGAGATGATACCTTGTCAGACTCGTTCTCTGGTAATATTCCACTTGCCAAGAGCACTCGCCCTACATTCCGCCGGAAGCTACTATTTCTAGACAAGCTCCCCACTTCACGTTCACTTTGGCGCCTCAGGCACTCCGATTCAAGCTTTGCAACCATCTCCAAGACACGTACTGGCTCAGCCTGCTGCTCCACACTGTGACTGCCACAGGGTGGCTTTTCAGACGGAACCTCGCAAGCCCTGAAGTCAGAAAAGAATCCAGGAGCAGAAGGGGCAACTTTAGGTTGCCCGGCAAACCTGGGCACAGCAGAGGCACTGGGACAGTTTCTGGTACAACTGGCCAGCAAAACACTTGCTCTTTGCTCCAGGAAAGCAACCATCTCGACAACTGATAATGGCCGACCAGGGAACCCCCCCTCACCACCATCATTCACATTATGTACAGAGCAGTGTTCAATGCCGCAGGCAAATGGCTCGGGCTGGTAGCATCTCGCATTGGCCTCTCTCATCCTTTCCAAGTGGATCTTGGCCTTTTTGATATCTAGTGACTTTTTCCGGCGTTTGGTTGCTCGTCCATCTATGTCCCAGGTGCTTTTGTTCTTCATGGAAAATACTCGGGTGTCACTACATAGCTGGGCTGCAAAAAAGGCTATTTTCTCTTTTGTGTTCCCAGGCTTTACAACTGCCCATATATCCAGCAGTCCTTCTTCCTCTTCCCCCTGATGGATGGAGGCAGGCGGGGTAGCTCTCTTCTCTTTGACCCTGGGTGCTTCCACATGGCTTTGGTTGCTGTTCCTACTGCAGAGTGTATTGGTCGAGAGGTTCCCCAATGGTTTCCAAAGAGGCGGATTGGGTAAAAGGTTTGGCTTGGGATTCCTAGGTTTTTCATCTTTTGCCAATCTCTGTTCGCTCATGGGTGGGCTTCGTGGAGAGTCCAGGTTTATTTCAAAAGATCTCTCTTTCTTCTGTAACTTGAGATAGGGCTTTAAGTGCATTCCAGCTATTCTGAAGAGGAAAGGGGAAAGGGAGCGAGAAAGAAGAGATACACTTTTTAAAAATTGCTGATTTAAGGGTAAAGATGAATTTAAGGATTAAAACTGCTTTATGAAATTTGGAATCATTTACATTGTGGGTTGGGCTGCAAGTGCAAATCACTGTAGCAGGAATGGATAAACCATATGGAAAGGTCCTTACGTAGCCCAATTCTTTCTCTTTTTTCCTATTGTGTGTGATGGAAAGCTACAAGCATGAAAATTGGTAGCATCATTTTCTCAGATTACAAATACAATAGATCTGTTAAGATTTCAGCAGGATTAAGGTACCTGTTATACTTAAAAGAAATACAGAGACAGATAATGAGAAGAAACAGCAAATTTGTTTTTTTGAAGGGTTGGAGGTTTGGTTTTATTTAGAGTAGTGAATATTCAGCATGTCTATTTAATATCTTATTTTTTTAAAAAAGGAAATTATGCTGCCTCAGTGGGTGCATCTTTGGCAGCCACAGAGGCTGTGAACAGGTAGCCGTGCAGAGTAACTGAGGTCCAGAGCGAGTGAGCTGCTTATCAGGAACCATGTTACTTTGCACTCATGTATATGTAAGTATTCATCCCACCTTCCCGGATGTGGAGATCCCAGGCTGAAGAGGCAAGTGGGATGCTAGTACTGTTTATACAGCACCAGGACTCCAGAGGGAAGGTCCAAAGGAGTGAAAGGAGCTTTCCTGAAATCTCAACTGATTTTGTGGCAAAATCTACAACTGATGGTGCTGATTCCAGTGGGTTGGCAATTCTGCAAGTTGGTCCATACAGCTTAAAGTTGCTAACCTCACCTTCTCCCAGAATTCCTCTGTGGTTTATATCAGTGTTCCTTAACAACTTTAAGATGTGCGGACCAACTCCCAGAATTCCCCAGCCAGCACGCTTTAAAGTTGCTAAGCTGAGAGGTGCTGGTTTATATGACAGTTCATTTGCTGCTGGATCCCTTTTTGGATATCCAGTATTTAAACAATTCAAATAATTTGATGGGTTCCTACGTCCCATTCAGAAGCAGCCTGATCTTTCCTTTTCTATTTCTGAAACAAACCGTGCATTGTAAATCAAACCCTGCCATTTTGCTAGGGATGCAACCTATAAACCTAGGCTTCCCTGGGGACATCCCCACGCTAGTTTTCTTAGCCAATGACTGCAACAAATAGGAAAGTGATTCCCAAAGCAGAAGCCGGAAGGCTCTGGAGCGTTTCACTTGGCCACAGAAGGCACACGGCAGGCATCCATACCGTTTGACTGGGTAGAAGGAGGAGGATGCAGAACTCAGCAGTTCCCGGTGGAGGCCAGCTCGGCAGGAACTCTTCATCATCACTCTCCCCACTCCCCCCCCCTCCACCAGCCGCAGGTTGTCACAGCCAATCCATCTCAGTCCACTGCCAGGGCTCTTGCATCAGTTTGTTTCGCCCCTTGCAATAGCCAACTGGGTCTTTGACACCTAAAAAAACCATAGGGAAGAAATAAAATTATGTGATCAGGCTTCCATTAGTAAAGCATTTACAACCCACCAGTATTTCAGCCAGTATTCGGGGGGGGGGGACGGACCTAATTCAGAAGGGACACAGATTTATTTGCAGAAGTAATAACACAAACGCTAAGCAATCAGATGGTTTCTTATGTGTGTTACAATTTGCAAACCATGGAGTGTGAATCCAGCCAACTATGGGGTGTATACTATAACTAAGGCTATGTGTGCATACAATCACCTGTTATTCATCTGCATCAGGACTTATGCAGCTTTCAAAAAACTTACTTCTTATGCCAGGTAATCACATTTTTCTTTTGGACTTTCTGATGACGGATTTGCAAGGGTCCAAAGTTTAAGTAACATGCACATACACAAATGCAGCCATACACCATAAAAACCTATACTGTAATATGCATAATAACAAAAGAAAGAATTGATCTCACAATATAATGGTCCTTTAAAATTAGTTCTATAGTTATTTGGGTAGAAATAAAAACAGGAAAACATCAAAATTGTAAATGTTCTCAGAATGCAATGCTGGCTTTTAACATTTTACCCAGCATATTGAATTTTGGAGTGAAACAACAATAAATCTTCAAGGTAGCTTCTTAGAGACATTTCATTACCAGACTACAAAGCATCATTATGGGGAATGGAGATTTCTGGTTGCTTACATAGGGTAGCTTATTCTACTAGCCCTGACTGGGATATTTTTCCATTGATTTGGTTTTGGGTGGGGTATTGTAAACACAGACTTAAGCTAACTTGTACTGATGCCTCTACACTTACACCTGGAAAGAAGCCTAGAAATTTATCTGAAGCAAACACAGAACTTGTGGCCAGAACACAAGGGTGGAAACCAAACCCCATGTTTGTTAAAAATACAGGCTAATGTAAACCTTAGCAAATCCAGCTCTTTACGAACAAACAGACATCAATATAATTGTACTATGGATCCCCATGAAACAGCATCAGTGTGTCACTTTATATGCTTTGGAGAAATGTCAATTCTGTCCCTTTATCTCAGGAATCCAAAGCAGCAGGACACTGGAACTCAGCAAGAAACATCTCTAGGACAGAAGACTAAAAGCTACCGTGAAGCTGCAAAACACCACCATCATAACTCTTACAGGAGTTATATATTTCCACTCCTGGTCAATAGATGCTGTGGACTAGTCAGTGCCTGCACGGCACTGGCCTAGGATATTTGAAGGACTACTTTATCCTCATCATTTCTATCCATTTCATTAGGTTGCACAGGGGGGGCATGCTGTAGGTCCCATCTATGGGGGATTGTCATCTTGCAGGAAGGAGGCCTTTTCTGTAGCTGAGCTTGCTCACTGAAATACCATATCACCAAAGTCCAGTTGGTCCTGACTCTCTTCACCCTTCAGAAAACCTTGCAGACCTGGATATTTTCCCAGGCATGGGGGACAGGATGGTCCTTGACTTATGATAATTGAGTCCAAAATTTCCATTGCTGAGCGAAACAGTTGTTAAGTGAATTTTTCTTCATTTTACGATCTTCATTGCTACAATTGTTAAGTCAATCATTGCTAAGTTAGTGATACGGTTAAGTGAATCTGGCTTCCCCGTTACTTTGCTTATCAGGCAATCGTAAAAGGGGGTCACATGACCTCAGGACATTGCAACCGTTATAAATACAGGCCAGTTTCCAAGAGGCCAAATTTTGATCAGGTGATCTAAAGGATGCTGCAAGGGTTGTAAGTGTGATAGTCATAAGTCACTTTTCCAGTGCTGTTGTAACTTTGGTCACTAAGTGAATAGTTATACGTTGAGGACTACTTGTAATCTGTGCTATTGGTGAATGATGTGTTCAGGAGCCACTTTGTGTTGGTTGTTGTTTTCCTGTGACTTAGTGTGATATGCACACCAGATTAGTGAGTTAAGATTATTCTTTAGCTCTCACTAGGGAAAACCTGGTGGTCAGATGTCACAATCAGCATTTAACAGTAGATCAATCTGCTAAACCTCAGGGGCAGGGTGGCTGAATTTCAGTGGCATAACTTTTCAGCTAAAACAACAGGAAAGTAAGGGTGGGAATGGCCTGCCAACCAAAATTCATTAGCCGCTGTGATCTGGTCCAATGTTTATCATAGGTAGACCTGATGCAATCACAAAACTCTCAAAATGGTCGATGCAATCAGCTTTCCTGACTTAGTCTTGGTACCCACCCAACTTAGTATGTTGGGAGAATAACCTGTACCTTTTGAACTGTTGTAATAACCAACTTTTTGAAAGCAGAATTTTAAGCCATCTGAAAATGGGTTAATAAGAAAAATTTCAGCCAAGAATTATTTTCCCATCCAAGCTGGAAATGATCGGAAATGAATTTTCAGCACACAAATCACCACATCTCTAACTAGCAATCATTTCCAATTATAAACCAACTTTGAATAATTGACATAACAAAAAATAGATGAAATCCTTGCAAACTGACCTGAGTCCCCAAATCTTCACTTTTTGCTTATCTGCATGTCCATAACCATTTATGATCAGGTGATTCTTGGCTAAATGTGCCAAATTTCCTATCCCATTTTCTTATGTATCCACTCAACCTCATCTCAAAGCCCTCCTAGCTAAAGGCGAATCCCACTGATTTGAACAGAAGTTACTTCCAAGCACAGATGCTCAGGCTTGCAGGACTTTTTGCTGCATTTATCAAAATTCTCTGCTGTTTTGTTAGCATGGGATAAAAAAAATCAGGCTTAGTAATCAGAAAGCTGTTCCATTTCAAATAGCTCATCTGGCTGCCAGGGGGAGGGGGGGGTGTCCCAGAGGATCACAGTGAAACAATACGTAAGTATGCAAATGCCATTCAACTCTGCCAAAACCTCAAGTTTCTTCAGATTAAATCCACCCTGAGAACTTCAATTAGTAGACAAAATGTTTGCATTAAAAAAATAATAAAATGAGTGATATAATTAATTCCACAGCTGAATAGATGATTTATGACCCTGACAAAAGCTGTTGATACTGCTATGAGCCTGGAGGGCAAACCTTTATTGGAAACCCTGAACCAGTCTTCCCCAATGTGCTGTCCTCCTGATGTGTTGAATTGTAATTCTATCTGGCTGGAGATGACAGGGGAGTGTAACTTAACGCATGTTGAAAAACAGACATGATCTATTGCCCCTGAAAGGAAAAACAAAGGTAACATGGATGGGATGTGAGCTATTAAAGGCAAAGACGGGGAGGCCTCCTGCTTGCAAACCACTCCTTTTCCCGTGTGTAAAGCTGTCCAAAATCCTGAAAAATGGATGGAAATTGCTTGTTAACATTCAGCTACTTTTACCACTGAATGTTGGCAACACACACTGAGTGCTGGTAGAGTGCAAATGGGGTGTTGGGCTGAATCAAAGGCTTCGCACAAAAAGTGGACTTTGGAAGAAAAAAAAGAGGCTGAGAAACTGGCAGGTGTTCTAAGAAGCAGCTCCTGATAGAGGACAGCTATGTCACAATAGATTTTATTATTGTTGTTGTTGTTGTTGTTGTTGTTGTTGTTGTTTTGGATGTACACTGAGAGTTTCTGTATTGCAGATAAAGTACTCAATTCAATTCAGCATCTAAAAAGGTTAGAGACTCTGCTCTCCCAACAGCAGCAGCGTCCTGACCAGCACAGTCCCTGGGCTTCACTATTATACCAGAAGCTAACTGATAGTGCAGCAGCACCCAATATGTATCCTAAGAACAATGCTGTGCAGAGACATAGAAAGCCCAAGGTGCTTTTTCAAAAGGCAACTGGACTGTCTTTGTTTTTCCTTGAAGATATTTCAGAATAATAATAACAACAACAGAATAATGAGTTGGAAGGGACCTTGTAGGTCATCTACTAGTCCAACCCTCCCTTGCCCAAGCAGCATTTCCTACACCATTTCTGACAGATGGCAGTCCAGTCTCTTCTTGAAAGCTTCCACTGATGTAGCTCCCACGACTTTCGAGGGCAAGTGTTCCATTGGTTGATTGTTCTCACTGTCAGGATTTTTTTCCTTATTTCCAGGTTGAATCTCTCCTTGATCAGTGTCCATCCATTATTCCTTGTCTGGCCTTCAGGTGCCTTGGAAAATAGGATGACTACCTTTCTGTGACAGCCATGACTGCTATCATGTCTCCCCTGGTCCTTCTCTTCGCTGGACTAACCATGCCCGGTTCCTGCAAACATTCTTCATTATGTTTTAGCCTCCAGTCCTCTAATCATCTTTGTTGCTCTTCTCTGCACTCTTTCTAGAGTCTCAACATCTTTTTTTATAGAGCGATGATCAAAACTGGATGCAGTATTCTAGGTGTGGTGTTACTTAGGCTTTATAGAGGGGTATTAGTACCTTACGTGATCTTGATTTCTTCAGTTCAGAATTGAAGAAACTCCTTAGCGAAACGTCTTCACAGAAAACAAAGAAAGTCCAGTTGCCTTTTGAAAAAGCACTTTGGAACAACACGATGACTGAGAATCTCCATAGATAGACATCGAAAGCATCCACTCCCTGTTCTTCAATAGATTCCTCAAAAGAAGCTGACCATGTCCTACAGCTCAGCAAATTCATCCAGGCAGTGATAGCACAAAAAGCATTGGACTATTTCAAGTGAGACCCAGTCCAATTGTGGTTGTCCACGTAACAGTGACATATCTGCATAAATTCAGAGAGACATTCCATTGAGGATGGGAGGTGACAAGGTGGCTATTTCTTTTTAAAGACCTATTCTGAGTACTTTCAACTGTGTATTCATGGTGGCCTCAATTCTTTCTTCTGTTTCACTGTGGTGCTTTATGTCACAATCAATAAGGCTTACACACATTTTCCAGTATTTTCTCCCTAAAAGTGTTCCAATGCAAGTAGATAAGTGATTTTCAAAGAGTAAAAAAACTTTGTGAAATGTTAAGCACCGAGACACAATTGTTTAAAACTGAACACAACAGAGATAGAAGAAAAATATTACACAGAAGAGTACAAAGAACAAGATAGCACTTATTAAAAACAAAGCAAAATTGGTCTGATCTGTATAAGCAGGGTGCTAAGCTTCTATCATGAAAAGCTGCATATTTTATCCCATCTGTTTCACAGAGATAGCACATATGAGTCTTCCTGCTTAATTTCCTCTCCAAAGAAGAGAGGTGTTTTCCACACAACATACAATAACACAAAGTTTAGTGCCAGAGATATTCTACAAACACTTTTCCTGCTGGTAGTGCCAGTCGGCATTTCTGTATCCAAGACACATTTTCACTGATGAGGTCATATGACTTTATAAGGGCTTCTGAATCCTTCTATGTTTAGAATGCCAGAGAAAATGTTTATCCTATGACGTTATTTGACTTTTCAGGGGTTTTGAAAAGGCTTAAGTATAACTAGGTGTGCTTAACCTTGTGAAGCGCACTGCTCTTCGACACTTTTTAGGACAAAGGGGAGGAAAATGAAAATAGAGCATAGAAAACACTGTAAATATTTTTACTCCAAATGCTAATGGAGTGATCAAAGGATCACAAAATGGAGTTGCTTGGAGGTGGAGGCATATCAAACACAGATGACTCTAGTACATCTATGTTGCACCAATCTATGAGTCAGGCTTGCTAGTTCTTCCTGCAAAAAACAAAAGTCAAGGGGGAAAAAAGCTGGATCAATCTAATTAATAAGCACATCAAAGCAGGCTTCCACAAGTTTGAGCAATAAAAGCAGCCAATGACTGCTTAAAGGAAGAAGTTGTACTCCTTATTAGATGCTGATATTTCTGTAATGCTGTACAGTAACAGCCTGAAGAAGTCAGTTTGATGTCAGCAAATTCAAAAACCACAATCCCAGATATTGGAAGCCATGCAAGAATCCCCTGAAGCAAATGGCTGCTCAGCAGATCTTTAGGGTAGCAGAACTACATTTGATCCATGTATACAATAGTAGCAATCTGGGTGTAGATTGCATTTTAAAGCTTTTTAAAGGGGAGAAGGGGGTTTCTGTATGATTAGCATTGCTTTTAACAAAATCCAAGAATTCTAACAAAACCATGCAAGTTAAAATTGGTCACTCTACAAATGATAAATAAACCAAACAACACACTTTTTAAAAAGTAGTGATATAACAGCTATAAGAAAACTCCATAATGATTCTGAAGAAACAATTCATAAAATCAAATTGGCATAAAAAAATTAAACATGAATCTAAATAAACTCTTTTGTGGAATACTGCACTCAAACAAGGCACCCACAGGATACTGCAATTTTGAAAAATGAGATTGGGGGCGACTGAGCAACTGGATGATCAGAGCCTGAATCGTCATGTATAAAAATGGAGGATCCCTGATGAGATGGGAGAAGACATGACCACCCACACTGCATCAAAATGCAAAATGGATGAGAAGGATAGAGTTTGGTTGAACATACAGCAAAGTGTCCAATCTTCATGCAACCTTTTTTTTAAAAAAAAATGTGTCTGGCTTCAGGGGCAAAGCACTGTCGCCATTGAAAAAAACAAACAGTACACCTTTAAAAAATCTGTTCTGTCGAATGTTAACTCCTGCTGAACTATTCTGTATAAAAAGTAATTTAGTATATAAGAAATGGTTTGTTTGAGAAACCATCTTAATAGCCTTTGTCTAGTCTCAGAAGAATGACCCATTTTTAGTCCCAAAGATATAGTGCAATTTTTGTTGATGCAGGTAATTAGACTGCATTGGGAGTAACTGCAGATTGATGTGGTAAATCAAAGATGTCCAACTAGGAAACTCAGAAGTCTATCTGTTGTGGTAATTAAAGCAGCTTAACCTGACAGGCCATTCAAGCAGACCTTGAATTCTTTGTGATTCAATTTTAACTAAGTTCAAAGCTTATAGAATGCTAAGAAACAAAGATAGTAAAACGACAATTTGCACAACTCCCAAAAAGATCACAGGCTTTGACTGAAACAGAAACAGCAAGCTGACACCAATGTTTTTAATTTTCTTCAAAGAAGGAAATGACTATATGGTTTAAAGAATCTAAAAATCACTTAGCCTTTTTTTTCTCTACTTCTTTTCGGGTGTTATCCCTGATACTGGCTGCTTGAGGAAACAGTGCACTTTTGCTGTGCGAGAAAGAGGGGAAAAAGCCAGATCCAGCAACTTCATGTAATCCAAAATTTTGTTAATGACCAGCCAGATTAGCCTTGGGCCTTCTAGATGTAGGACTATTAACTCCCTATTTACAATTTTTATTGCCACATTAAAGCAAGCTTTCAAAATTTGGGGAACTGGAGGGAACCGTGTTGGTAAAGGCTGGAACAGAATGTTTCCCAAAAAATATGGTCTGGCTACAAATCCTCATAGAGATATTAATGAGGAAAAACAGGGAGGGATTCAACAGGTGGGATTCAAATTTTGTAACAGCCAATTCTTTGGGCGTGGCTAGGTAGACATGGCCATGTGACTGGGTAGGCATGGTTTCTTTTTTGGCAGCAAACCTCCCCCCCCCCCATTTTTGGGGCCTTCTAGGCCTCAGGGAAGCCTGGGGGGGGGGGCATTTTTGCTTCCAGAAGGCTTCCCTGGGGATCATGAAGAGAAAAAATGGAGTACAGGGAGGGCACACAGCACCCCTCTGCATTCCGTTTTGGGGCCTTCTAGGCCTCAGGGAAGCCTGGGCGGGGGGACATTTTTGCTCCCAGAATGCTTCCCTGGGGCTCAGAAAGGAAAAAATGGAGCACAGGGAGGGCACGCAGACAGCATTGGCTGAGGAATTCTGGGAGTTGAAGTCCACAAGTCATAAAGTTGCCAAGGTTGGAGACCCCTGTCCTAGATGGCTCTTTTTTCACATACTCTGAGGAAGACTGAACTGAATGGGACTACAGGCAAGCAGAGGGAGAATTCATCTTCACACATATATAGTGGAAGTTTGCACAAAATGCTCACGCCAATTACTAAGTTAGCTCATTGCATCATATAATGAATCACCAACCATAGCCTATAAAAAAAGCCTTGGGAGGGGATCTAGAATTAGAATCCTAGATGCCTTTGTTCTTGGGGGCCTTAGTTTCTCTCTTAGTAATTTTTGTTATTATTAGTGATTAGTGTTGTTATTTTATTATATTGTATTTAACCTTTCACTGTAAGAAGAGAATTATCAAATGTTTAGTGGCACATAAACCCTGGTAACTAAGCAAGTCAGTGAACGAATGAACGAATGTGTTTATTACACATCCTGTTAAATAAGAGGATGAGAAAAGTCAGCTTTCTCCAAGGTCTTACCTCCAGGACGGGAACTCCTATTTGAACTACATCTCGGACCATGCTTTATTACTGCCAATGGAGGCTACACGTACAAAGTCAAACACTTTCACTGCCTCGTTAAGATTCTTCATGATGTCAAGCAAATGATCCTCTCTGTCTTTCCTCCCAGAAGTGGAGAGAAAACAAGCCTAAGAAACTTGTTTTTTTCCATTTTGGCATTCACAGTGCTGATACTGGAGATTTGACTAACTTCCAGCTGGGGACTGCTGTTTTTATTACTGCTACTCAAAACAGATCCTCCCAGTTCATACTGTCAGGAATCTGGAAAGTCACTGGACTCACATCACACCCTGAAGAACTGAGAAAAGTTCAACAAAGAGGCAAAGCAATGCACCAGACTGCCATCAATTATACAATATACAAGATTTTCTTCTTGAAAGCAACACAGAGCCCTCACACACACACATATGAATTCCTCTTTACAAAGGCATGGACATAGTATGGGATTGGACAGGATGCCTCTCAAGTTTGTAAAGTTGTATTGTGGCAGGAGCAACGTGTGGTCCCTTCAGCTCTTTTTCTTTTGGTGACCCCAATGACTCAATACATTGTCTATAAAAATGTGGCTTTATTTTTTTCTTGAGGGCGGAAAAAAGACCCATGAAGGCTAAACACTCAGATTTCTCTAAAATTCTCTAAATGAGCCCAACATTTTGATTCTTAAGTGAAACATTTGTCAAGTGAGTATTGATCCATTTTATGACTTTTCTTGCCACAGTTGTTAAGTGAATCACTGAAGTTGTTATGTTAGTAACATGGTTGCTATGTGAATCTTGCTCCCCCATTGACTTTGCTTGTTAGAAGGTCACACAGAAGGTGATCAAGTGATCTCATGACATTGCAATCCTCATAAATATGAATCGGTTCCCAAGTATCTGAATTTTGAATGGTCACGTGACCATGGGGATGCTACAGTGGTCATAAGTGTGAAAAATATTCACAAGTCCCTTTTTTCAATCCCGTTGTAACTTTGAATAGTTACTAAATGAACCATTGTAAGTTAAGGACTACCTGTACAGAAAACCAGAGATAGGCAACCCTGTAATTCCCACTCACATTTTCTAAAATAGTTTCCATAGTTACTTGCCATTAGGTATGCTGCCCACACCTGACAATATTTAAAACCCAAAGCATCAGGTTGTGTATCTCTGTATTAAACACATACAACCATTAAATGCTTTGTAATATCTAAGAACCTGTAATGTTTGAAACAACTAACTTAAGTCTGACTTTTTTTAATAAAACAGCATTAACTGTGTACCTGTAAGTATGGTCATTTAAAAGGTGAATATTCTGCTCTAGAATCTGATCTAATCGGTTTTTTTGTATAGATCCACTGCAGTCAACTGGATATAAGATAGATATAATTACTGATTTCAAAGGGGCTGTTCCACGTGTAACTAAATCTGGATCCATTTTTGTACTTCCAGTAAAATTTTCTAAAATTTAGAAACTGTTCTTGTATGCAAGGGATTTCATGGGAATCAAATCAAATGCAGGATTCGCATAAAAAAGCTTGTATTTGGAAAATGAAAATGGGGAGGCTTCTAGTTAGCAAAATATCTATAATAGATTTTTGAAGTGCTTCATAACAGCCTTTATACCCATATTTGTTATTAACCCAAACTTAAGACAGAATGAGGTGAGCACAGCAGACAACTAAATGTATAGGACCTCAGCTAAACTTTTATTCATGGTCAGGAAGCTCTTCTATATACAGTAGGTAGTCCTTCCTAGGTCGCATGAATCCGGCTTGGAAGCAGGCGCTATTTTTGGAGCGGCTGCAATGAATTTTAGCCACTTTCTGGGACAAAGCAATGTGACCAGCAGAGTTGTCGAGGGATGAAGCAGCCTGCCCTCTTTCCCCAGTTGCAAGTTCCAGATCTTTTAAAGGTTAAGTGTGCAAACGATGATTGGGGTAAGGGGGCAGAAGGTGGGGGACCCGGTGGGGTGGGAAGGAGGACCAAGACCTGCAGGGACCTGGGTGTGTGTGAAAGGAGGTCCAAAACTTGTGGGGACCACAAGCGGTGGGAAGCCAAGCATGGAGAGGGGGTGGGGGAGTCCTTGGGAGGCCTGGCATAACACCCACACCCAAGGAACTACTAAACTGCATCAGGGACAGCAGAAGTGGGAGTCATTAAGTAAGGCAACTCTGTGACCATAATAGCCAGGCTCTGTCAAGGATTGTCATACAAGAAATTTTTAAAAAACCACTGCTTTTGTCTTTGGGCGGTTTAAAAAAAGCATACTTTTATTATTTTCTGCCAGAGAGAATAGGCTTGAAATGGTCAAGGGTTTTTTTTTTTTCGTTTTGGCACATTCGGTTTCTTGGTTTTCTTAAATTTAAAAAATCAAGATTGTGCTGCTTGTTTGAGGAAACTCGGGAGAGTGGGGACTGGGGATTGTCAGTGAGTATCCTATTAAAAAATATCTAATGAAAATATATCTGGATCAAGATTACTTCTCTCTTTTCCCTGATAATTAATTTTCTCCCATAATCTCTTGCTCTTTTTTCCTCAAATCATTCAATACTTCGAAGCATTAAAAACCTAGAGGTCCTTCTTCAGAAAATCCATCCATATATTTAGCTTGGAATGTACAAAATTGCCAAAACACAACACATTAGCCTATAGAATTACTAATTCATTGGCTGATCAGTGAAACTGCCAATTACTCTCAACCAAGACTCAATGCTACCGTTTTTCTAGTTTTCTAGAATGGGGTACCCAACCTTGGCAACTTTAAGACTTGTGAACTTCAACTCCCAGCAAAACTGGCTGGGGAATTCGGGGAGTAGAAGTCCACAAGTCTTAAAGTTGCAAGATTGGAGAGCCCCATATCTAGAATAATAAAATGAATAATAATAATTCACCTAAAAGCAGGGCTTGTTTGTTCAAGCAAAATAACACACAGCAGCAATTTTTGTGGGCACTGCAGGAGCACGTTTTCTTGTATCAGTTTTGATAAAACTGCCAGGTATGCAAGCAAGCACTTAGAGAAAGCACGGAGATACATGGCAGCAAAATTCTCATAGATGTTCTGGGCTAAACTCCAATAATTTAAAAAAAAAGGTTCTACCACCACTAAGCTATTTTAATCTTATAATGTGCTTGTTTGCAAGAAGAAGCCATCGGAGCAAACAACAATGAAACAATAAGATTTGGGTACTTTTTGAAAGCATGCAAATAAAAGCACGGGAAACACCCATGAACTCTCCTGGACACAGGAGCAAAGAAATGAAGGACGGAGCAAAATAGCAAAACCTCACAGGAAAGGAAACACGTGTTTCAAGCTGGCGTGGTGAGACGAAAGCCCTAACGTTTCTCAGTTAAAAATAAATCCCTCAAATGGGATTGCTTATGGGAAATTGCATTTCAGAGTGGATGGGGGGAGGAAATAGGACCTCACTATTATTTCAGCGGCCCTAAGGCTGCACACCCTTTTTATTTGTAGCCACTTCTGCAAGCCAACAATAGGCAGCATGATTATAGGTTCCCCCTTCATGGCATGCCAAAGCATATATACCGTGAGATTTCAAACAATCAGCACAGCCTTCATGGGAGCAAAAGGTTGCAGCCAAATTAAATGGGTGGAGATGCTGTTCCACAACCTTGGAATCTGCTCATAGGATATAGGAAAATATGACCAGAGTTCCCTTTTTTCCAATGAATAAAAGGGGAGTGGGGGGGAAAGGAGGAGGGGAGCTGGGAAGAGCGTGGCTCAGTAAACATGAAATGATTCCAATGGGATACATTCAAATGAGGCCACAACACTGGAAAAACAATACCAAAGCAAGTGGAAAATATGTACCGTGCTAGAACAGCCTTTGCCCATCTCTGGGTTTGGGATGACGGGAGCATTGACCCAACTGCCTGGAGAGTACCAAACTGGGGAGAGCTAAAGAAAAGGTTTGAACCCCCTGCCCTTCCTTTACTCTGCTATGCCAGAACAAAACACTTATCCAAACAAGAAATACCTGCAGCAGGTCATTTCCTCTTCAAGGTCGGTCAGCAGGCAGGCAAAAGCAGCGGCTGATTCATGCACCACACTTCTCTTCTGTTTATGCAAGCAGGCTGACACCGGCGAGGTGAACTGCCCCACTCCACTCCCATCCCATCCCTGGAGTTTCAATCCTGTCAAAAGTCCACCTGCACTTCACCTGAAACAAAACCCAGGCATCATCCAGGCACTGAAATCACGTCCTTCGGGCTGTGACATCAGTCCGTTACCATGGGAATGAGGAGGACGTTCAGAACCCAGCCTTACAGAACTGCTGCAGGATCAATCAGCAGAGGCTGTATATCCACGGCACAAAACCGGTCCAGGTTTTCTCTTACACTCGAGAGAAGACTGTCTTTTAGCCAAAAAATATGTCCTTGAAGAAAAGCCACATTTAGATTGGGGGGGGGGGGGGCGCAATTTAAAAGTACAAACGAGGACCTAAGCTGAACAGCAAAGCACTTAATATACTGGTCATACAGAAGTTCCCAGGTTCAACCAGCAGCGTTGACTAATCAGCACTGCAAACTCTCCCCTGACATCTTACAGAGCCTTGGTGGGTGGGAATAATAGGCTTGAGATTGCTAGTCAAGGTATCTGAGTCAGTTCACAACAGATGATTCAGGTGCTTGTTCAGCTGGATTGAGAAGCACCATCATTCCCAAGGTGGCGAGTTAAATAAAGGCTATGAACTATAATTAGAAAAGAAAATTAAGCTGTAGAAAGCCTTGAAGCACCAAGCTCTGGAAATGTTACTCAGCTCCTCCTTGACAAGTAACACTAATATTAACAGCCCTGAAGGTTAGAAACTTGGTGGTTGCTCGCCCCTCCCCGCCCCATGAAAAGCTAATATTTTCAGGATGCCATATTGAACAAAAAAGGTCTGTTTGCACACGATCCCTGTTTTTCATCACACCAAATACACTGGAGGATGAACATTCGTGAGTTGCTGCTGTCAAACAGTCCGCATCATGTGGGAATTAATATTAGTGGGGGAAGAGAAGTTACGGTAGGGAGGTTGAGCGCTGCAGTTTAAGAAATTGTGGTTTTAAATAACTATTTTTAAGATTTGCTTTGCATAGCCCAGGGATTCAATTTAACTCAGGTTTTGTGTATGCATTTGCAAAACAAGCCAAGTTATAGCAAATACATTTGGGTGCCATGAGCTTGCTTGTGATAAAATGTTAATAAGAAAGGTTTTTCTGGATGAGAATAGAAAATAAAGGAATGAAGGACAGCGGAATAAAATGATATATCCTTCATCAGTCCATTTTAGAATGAATCCCAATTTAAAATGTAGCTAGACATTTGTTGCCAGGGCTTGAAGGCAAATGTTCATAAATGTACCATTCTTTCCCTAAAGGATTTCATTCACAGCCTGAAGATTAATTTCAAATTAATATCTTGCTAAACCATATATTGGAATGGGGATAGGAGGGGAAAATATACAAAATTATTTGTTTCTATTTTTATCCATCTATTCAAGGTAGTTAAAAATTAAATGTCAAAACATACAAAACATATACCAACATAACCATTTAAAATTTGGCAAAAGAGTTTCATCTTAGCTGCTCATCTCAAATGAGAGATAATATGAATACAATGTCCAAACCCCCTCCCATTTTTAAAAACTGTTTGGTTTGGGTTAAGGTACCAGGCAAGTAACCATGAGACTGTGCGTTCAAGTTCAGCCTTAGCCATGAAAGCCAGCTGGGTGACTTTGGGCCAGTCATTCTCTCTCAGCTCAATCCACCTCATAGGTTTATTGTTGTGGGAAAAATAGGAGGAAGAAGGTATATTGTATATGTTTGCTGCCCTGAGTTATTTGTAAAAATAATAAAGGCGGGAAATAAGTAAATAAATAAGGTCTTGCTTTGACACAAAGATGACAATACATGGAACTTTATGATTATGAAATATACAACCTCTAGACCATAGTCAATCTGTCACATGAGCTCTAGGACATTTAATTCTACCATACTTCCTAAAAACTCATTTTTCTCTGCTTTCAATTGGCTCACCCAATCCAACATGTCTGAAGGTCTTCCCAAATCCAGTATTTGTCTGAGGTGTTGGGCCTACCAGATTTATCACTAAAGTATTTGCAAGCCACCTCAGTGTACTGCAAATGAAAAGCAGGCATATTACAGGAAGTTGCCTGCACAGCAATAAAAAGTTTTGAGGGCATTTTAAAGAGCAACATATTTATTATTACACAATATTTTGTGAATCATAAGTTCACTTCACCAGATACAGATTCAATGTCGCAATAACTATCAAAATCCAAGTGCAGGTGTATCACAGAAAATTGTTTACGGAGTCCTGACTCAAAATGATTCAGACTTCATATAACATTTTATTTATTTATTTTATTTTATTTATTTTTGTCAATTGCTTACAAGATAATAGGCATAAGTAAAAACATAGTTATGAATACATGGATACATGTAAGAAAAATAAAAAAATAAAAGAAACAATAGGACAGGGATGGTAGGCACATTGATGTGCTTATGCACGTCTCCTACAGACCTCTTAGGAAAGGGGTGAGGTCAATAGGAGACAGTCTAAGGTTAAAGTTTTTGGGGTTTGGGGTTTGGGGAAGAAACCAGAGTCACGTAGAGTATTCCAGACATTGACCACTGTTCCTGAAGTCGTATTTCCTGCAATCAAGTTTGGTGCGATTAACTTTGAGAAGGATCTATTGTTTGCTCTTGTGTTGTTATGGTTGAAGCTGAAGCATTCATTGACAGGTAGGACATTGCAATGTATGATTTTATATACTATACTTAGATTGGACTGAAGGCGGCGTAGTTGTAGGTTTTCTAGGTCTAGAATTTCGAGTCTGGTGGCATAAGGTATTCTGCAACGAGTAGAGCAGTGAAGAACTCTACTTGTGAAATATTTCTCAACTGTGTTAATATCAGATACGTAATGTGGGTTCCAGACTGATGAGCTGTATTCGAGTATTGGTCTAGCAAATGTTTTGCATGTTCTAGTTATTACTAGAGAAAAAGCTACGTAAGATAGGTTAACAACTCTTAATGCCTTTTTGGCTATGTAGTTACAGTGGGCTCTAGCACTTAGATCATTAGAGAGGAGTACTCCAAGATCTTTGACAGAGTTTGGATCATCAACAAGGTCTTGACTATTCAGCCTGTATCTTATTTTCTGACTTTTTTTTGCCAATATGTAGGACAGAGCATTTATTTGTTGAGATTTGAAGTTGCCATTTGTTTGACCATTCTGATACATAGTCAAGGTCTTTTTGAAGGGTAGCAGTATTGTCTGTGGTGTTGAATAGCTTTACATCGTCAGCGAAGAGAACGCAGTTGCTCTTGATACGATCACAGAGGTCATTTATGTAGAGTATGAAAAGAGTTGTTCCTAGAACACTGCCTTGGGGGACACCACTGTTGACAGGTACAGAATTTGATAGGACCCTCCCAATTTTGACCATTTGTTGTCTGTTTGACAGGAATGCTTCTATCCAGTTATGCAGGTGTCCAGGGATACCATAAGATTTCAGTTTTAGGAGTAGTTTATCGTGTACCACTGAATCAAAGGCTTTACAAAAGTCTATGTAGATTGCATCTATTGCTTTGCCCTGATCGAGTTGTGTAGTCCATATGTTTTTGCAGTGTAAGAGTTGCAGATTACAGGATAGCTTTTTCCTGAAACAAAATTGTTTAGTAGAGAGTAGGTTGTTTATTTCTAAGTGGAGGTTGATGGATTGGTTAATAATTGATTCCATGACTTTACAGGTGACACAGCATAAAGAGATTGGTCTGTAATTTTCAACTAGGCTGGGTTCTCCCATTTCGAAGATGGGAATGACTGTGGCTTGTGACCATAGTTTTGGCAAGGACCTGGTCCTGAAATTTTTTGCAAATGTTATGCTTAGAGGTTTGGCTATGGCAGTGCATAGCTTTCTTAAGAAGTAGGCACATATTCTGTCAAGTCCAATAGATAGAGATGGTTTTAGATTGCCTAGTGCTTTTTCAACATTGTCTTCTGTAAAATCGATATGTATTAGATCATTGTAATTGTCTATGGTTTGACTAGGAAATACTAGGCATGATCCATTGCTGTTTACAAATACTGAGCCATGTTGGTCTTCGACCCTGGAGAGGGAAATCCTGAATTCTTCTGAATTGTAGATGGACTGACAGCTGTCATCTTGAGAAACTTCTTGAATCTGGAAAAAAGCTTTGCCCTTATGAATGAAAATGTTCAATAAGACAGAATCCACAATTAAGACTGAAACCCACATCTTCTAGTCAAAGTTCAGCACCACCAAGCTACAGGAATGACGTATGTGAAATGGAAGTATTTTCACTTAAAGCCAATCAAATAGTCTCACCAAAGCAAAGCCTTCTGGAAAATACTGGAAAAAGTCTGTGCTGTAGTACTTCATCTGCACAAGACACAGATCTGGAGCTTGATGTGCTCTGATCTAGTTCAGAGGATATTTCCGATGTTTGGAACATTTCTTTAAGCACATTCATAGTTTTGAAGGTTTTTTTTGTCAACGGGAAGATAGTTGTACTTCCCCTGGAAGTACATACAACAAGAAAGACAACTCTCCAAGTAGCTGGTTGACCATCATATTTTGGTCCCAAACAAGCAGACTGGCATTACAAGGATATTCTAATCAGAAAGGTGGTTGAATGCAAATACATTTTCTTTTTTTTTTGGTAAATTTTATTGGTTTTTAAAAACAAACATAAACAAACAAAACATAAAAACATCAAACTTTCTTCCATAGGTATACAAACAGTGTGCCGGTTGGTTTACAAATCATTTTGTGCATCCATTTCAGTCTTCAATTACAGTTACATTACATAAAAGCTCATATTATCAATCAAAAATTAAATACCCTAATATCATTATTCATCAATCAATTGACTATAATTTTATTCATTCATATTTTACAAGATAACCACAATTTACTTTTTATTTTATAACAGTTCATATTATCCTCCCAAATCCATCCTAAAAATATTTTGTAGATATAATAAAAAAGAAATACATCTTTATATATTTATTATTTTCTAAAAATCTACATATTTCATTACTGTATTTTATTATCTAACCATTAATAGAAAAGGTCCCAAATTTCATAAAATTGTTTATCCTCTTGTTCACTAATTTCAAATGTCAATCTACTCATTTCAGCACATTCCAATATTTTCTTAATGATTTCCTCCTGTGATGGTATTTCCTCATTTTTCCAGTTTTTAGCAAATACAATCCTAGCCGCTGTTAATACATTTACAATCAGGTATTTCAAATCTTTGCTATATGTTTCAGGTAAAATTCCCAATAAAAGTATCTTTGGTTTCAAGTCTATATGTTTTTTTGTCATTTTTTCCAACCACGTGTGGATTTTAGTCCAGTATTTTTTAGCGTCCGCACAAGCCCACCACATATGGTAATATGAGCCAGGTGTCTGATGACATTTCCAACATTTTTCAGATTTGTTCTTGAACATTCTTGCTATTCTTGTCGGGGGGAAATGCCACCTGTAAAACATCTTATACAAATTTTCTTTATAAGCTGTTGACATTGTCATTTTATAATTTTGAGACCACAATTTTTGCCATTTCTCTAAATCAATCCCATATCCAAAGTTCTTCCCCCAAGCAATCATAAGTTTCTTTAACTTGTTCTTCTTCTAGTTTAATTTCTAATAAATATCCATACAGTTTTTTAATCACCTTTTCATCAGTACCTGTCAAAATCTTATCTAGATCAGCAAATACATTTTCTTTGATGCAGCGAAAAAGTCATTAGATTTTTATCATCTCTTTATCAATTTATAAATAACTCAAGATGGCAAACATACATACTTTTTCCTCCTCCTATTTTCCCCATAACAACCCTGTGAGGTAGGCTGAGAGACAGTGACTGCCTCAATATCACCCAACTGACTTTCATGCCTAAGGCAGGACTAGAACTCAGTCTCCTGGTTTCTGGGTCAGCACCTTAACCACCATACCAAACTGGCTCTCTGAACAATTCTTGTGGGGAGCAGGGGGTGGGGGTGGGGATGCAGAACATTTACAGCTCCCACCCGCTATCGAAATAGCAGCTGCAATTCAATTTTCAGTAGATTTGGCTGATTGTTTTCCATAATATAGAATTAGTCATCCTTTAAATACTGCCGTAAGGAATAGTGAACATAGGCTATGTTTTCTCTACAGGGAGTCCCCAGGTTAACAATATCCAATTTATGGATAATCTGTAGTACAAGAAGGCTGCCCATTACTAAAAATGGCAAATGGCATTCTTCCTCGTGCTGACAAAGCGCTGAAGCCACACAATCTTTTCAGGAACTGCTGAAGCCACATGTTGGTAATATAGAGCCTGTTTTCAGCAATTCTTGGAAGCATTGTGCTGCTTCAGTGCTTCATCAGCTCAAGGACAATGCTAACTCCCATTTTTGGATAATAGGCTGTCCACTTGCAAGTATGAATTCTGACTTACGTATAAATTTGAGTTAAAGATTGAGTTAGGAATGGAATTTGTTCTTAACCTGGGTATTAGCTATATTTCCATTATGGAAATACACTACACGACATCATTCCGGAAAGGACCAAAGCCAGTCCTAGATCCAATGCCTTCGTCTAACACTTAGAGGTATCACTTCAAAATAATGATGACCATTGATCTCTGCCTTTTTTCAGGTCCAAGAGCCACAGAGGATCTCTAGTAACTGCCATCCCTGAGGTGGATAGCTCTGAAAGGTTCAATTTTCTTTTGTGTTTGTTTGGGGAAGGTTTGGGTTTAAAACATCTCTTCTACCCCAACGGTGCTTTTCCAAAAAGCAACTGGACTGCCTTGTTTCTCTTTGAAAATGTTTCACTCCTCACCTAAGAAGCTTCTTTTGGAAAACAAAAGCACTTTTGGAACAAACATGACCTGGATGATGGAGAATCTCCGCAGACATTTGTTCTACCCTGTATTATAGACAACGACAATCTGCAGCCTGAGAGTCACATGTGGCCCACAGTTCTGTGGGTGGGTGTCATTAATGGCTCAATATATTGTCTATAAAAAGGTGGCTTTTTTTTTCTTGAGGGCAGAAAAAAAGATGGCTAAGCACTCACATTTATCTAAACACCCCCAAACTTCCATGAAAAAAATGCAAATTTTATAATCAAACATAATGATTCACTATTTATTCCCTCCTTTCCTGTGGTCTATTATATTATTTTTTGTTATTCATTGATTTTATTGGTTTATTAAATGTATTTCCCACCCATCACCCCCAAAGGGAGACGGGGGAGCTTATAACATTAAAATAATAAAACTACACACGCACACACACATACACAAATAAAGTATACAAGTATAGCTCTGTTACCCATTATTTTATGCTATAAAAATCATTTTTTATAGCTAAATTCTGACTTTGTAAACTGTGCGGATGGAGGTGCTTCGGAGCCACAAATATGAGACAGGTGCCGCAAGGACCTTCTGGGCTGCCCATTTCCATTACACTAAGTTAAATCTACGTTTGCTAATATTGGTTATTCTGAAAGAAGTTTTCTCCCCAATTATTTATCCCTAATCATCCAATCCTTTTGACAGATAAACTGCAGGGAATCTTAAACTTCTGAATGGAAAGCCTGAACCTGCTTGACATAATGGTTCAGTAACAATTTACTGAAACATATTATACAGCTTGGAAAACTGAGCAAAATAAGTGAAGATGAGGCACGCATGCAGCAAAGAAATAGAGACTGGCTTTATTCCCTTACAATCAACTTCCATTTTCAGCACACAACCATGTGGCTCTTTTTAGTGATAGGAATGAATGAAAAAGCATCATTCTTGATGCAGAAGAATCATCTTTTCTCTGGGTGGGATTACTGTGGCCTCAGGTTTGCCTCCTTCACCAATAAAGAGAAAAGCTCAAATAATTCATAGCCAAAGGAGAGTTCTTTGGAGGCAGACACTTGCGTTGTTATAACAGGTGGAAAATCTATGGCCTTAAAGATACGTTTAAACAACAGCTCTCAGCAGCCCCAATGAGGAGTATGGACAACTGTGAGGGATGGTAGCATTTGTAGTGTAACAGTATCTGGATAGCTACAGATTCAATACCCCTTTTTTATACATTCCATATTTTATCTTTCTTGAGTAAGGAAATACATGATACATGGATTCAGGACAGACGTGCCCAACTACTTACTTCTTTGTTCACACTCAGAATAACTTTGCCCATTTACTTTCCCAGCTGCCTACACATAATCTGTGAGGCGCATCAGTGGTCCAAAAATAAACTACAACAACTTGGTAACGCACCAAGACATAAAAACATTAAACTTTCTTCTGGTTTACAGATACTCTCCTTAGTATGCCAGATAAGGTTCTAAATTCATGAAAGCCAGTAATCAAACAATTAAGTTCAACTTGTATGGATAACCAATGCCACTGCTTACTAATAGCTTTCAGGCGTATTGCATCAACACCTCTTAATTCCAACAAGTTACACAGCAACTTTCTTGCACAAAATATGTGGAACGTATTTCTGATCACCTGGTAACATCAGCAGAGAACAAGCAATGGTAGAAGAAGGGAGCCTTTGTTTAACCAGTAAATGAATCTCTTTGAGGTCAGTTTCTCCTAAGTTCCACTAATTCCATAATAACAGAGAAACTAAGCGTTGAGAGGCACCTTTGCACCAAGAGCATTTGGAGGAGCAGAGATTCATTCATTCATTCGCAACTAGTAGACTGATTAGAAGGTGAGAAAGTCAGTGCAAGAAAACCCTGCAGGCATGTGATGAATACTTGCTGTGTATATGGACACCTTTGGTCTCTCAGGAGACTTCAGTTGTTTTATTTCTCACAGCAGTATAAAACTCTAGCAAAATGCTTAGAATACGTCTGAGCCACCACTTCCCAATATTTGCTGGTTTTCTTTCATTATTTTTTAAGCAAATGCAAAAGTAACCACAAAGACGTTTTTTATTTTAATACCAAAAATGGATAACGGGGGAAATGCAATGCTTACTCAGCTCTCTTCACACATCATCCTAAATAGGAACTGTGGTGGTGCAGTAGTTAGAATGCAGTACTGCAGGCTACTTCTGCTGACTGCCAGCTGACTGCAATTAGTCAGTTCGAATCCCACCAGGCTCAAGGTTGACTCAGCCTTCCATCCTTCCGAGGTCGGTAAAATGAGGACCCAGATTGTTGGGGGTAATATGCTGACTCTGTAAACTGCTTAGAGAGGGCTGTAAAGCACTGTGAAGTGGTATATAAGTCTAAGTGCTATTGCTATTGCTAAATCAAGATTTTATTAATACATTCCTATGATGGCCCTCATCAGGAAAACTGTATGAACATGCACATATATACACACGGAAAAGACCTGCTGTATTTGGTAGCTGATTTTGACAGTTGTCTAGAGATGTGTTCAGCCATCTCTTAAAACTTGCTGCAGCTTTGCTGGAAGTACCATGTTAGTGACTGCCAAACATATATGGGCCTTCCTAGCACCGCCTACTTCTCCTGCAATTATGAGATGTGCTCCCTCAGCTCATATTCTTAACAGTATCCTCTCACACATAAAAGTGATTCCAGTATAACTCCTGCTCTCAAAGACTTACAGACAATAAGCATCTGTTTGACCATGCCTTGATTTCTCTCCTTTCTAAACTACACTTGCCTTGTACCTCTGTACAATGCTTGAAAGGTGGCACATGACACAAAAACAATCTTGGAAACCTCACACACAAACCCTGCATCCCTACTTATACATCATACCAAGACAAAAGTGCAATCAGTAAACTAGCAGCAAATTGTGGGGTTTACTGGCTTAGAACAAACCATGGCTTATTCATTAGATCTATTTATATCATAAGAAATGAATCACATTATGATGTAGCGTATTTCCAGTTTTGGAAGCATCACTGTAGAGGCTAGGACAAATTCTGTTCTCCAACCCCAAGAAGGCAGTAAGAAATTAATTTGAACGGTTCACAGACACATTTTGGGGGGCAAATTTAAGGACTACCTTCAGAAAGCAGTCCCTCAGCACAGTTTCAGACATCACAGCACCCGCAGTGTTTTATATAATCCTTTGAAGGGCATTTCTAAAAAGCAAATAGGAAAGGGATGAAGTTAGAGGCAATTAGCAGACACGGGACTTTTTTTATCTTGATTTAAAAAACCCATAGCATTCAAGTTGCAGGGGACAAGAACAAATGCATGAATTTAGTTGCAATATTCCCTGTAAGGGAGGTGGCAGAGGGAACATTGCGACTAAATTCTCTGGAGGACACAGAGAATGACAATGTCAGGTAAATCAAGGTCGCTTCTCCAACCTGGTGCCTTTCGGGCATATCAAGCAACCTGACCTTGAATTTACAAAATATCTGCAAGGTACCACATTGATCATAGCTAAGATTAAAGACACAATAATAGAGACATAGATGCTTAGCTTCTGACATCTCCTACACAGCCTCGATTCAAAACTACCAAGGAGAGGAATCCCTGAGCACCACAATCCAACTGCCTATCAAAATACCTAGCACTTGGACAAAACCTAAACAAAAGAGATAAATTTCAAAAAAAAAAAACCTTGCTGTAATACAAGGATTTTTCTTGTACAAAATACAGCAGCACTTTGTACAAAGTAAGACCATTTATTCATAAAACTCAAATGCTGCTAGCATTAAGAGATAGCATCCCTTCGTGGTTGATTGGGAACCAATCAGAGTTGGTTAGAAGATAAGCAGTTATATAAATGTGAACAGAATAACAGAGTTGGAAGGGACCTTGGAGGTCTTCTAGTCCAATGCCCTGCTCAAGCAGACAAATGGTTGCCCAATTTCTTCTTATAAACCTCTAGAGATGGAGCATCCACAACTTCTGGAGGCAAGTTATTCAACCGATTAATTGTTCTAATTGTCAGGAAATTTCTCCTTAGTTCTAGGTTGTTTCTCTCCTTGATTATTTTCATTGCTTCTTTTTCTGCCTTCAGATCAGTGGTGGGATTCAAATATTGTTGCCACTGGTTCGGTGGGTGTGGCTTAGTGGGCGCGCTTTGTGCACGTGTGCGCCAAACACACACTTTGCACAGGCAGAGGCGTTTGTGCAGGCGCATTCTAATTCTCCTCCTGCAACCCTGCATGATCCCAGTCGCTCCAGCAGCTACCGCGTGGCACTATTCTCTGAGTATGAGAGCACGAGTGGGCGGCTGGGCACAACAGCAGAGCCAGCAGAGCAGTGGAACCGGTTCTCCAGAACCGGGCAGAACCAGTCGAATACCACCACTGCTTCAGATGCTTTGGAGAATAGGTTGCTCCTCTTTTCTTTGTAGCAACCCCTTAGATATTGGAACATTGCTATCATATCACCCCAATCCTTCTCTTCATTAGACTAGACACACCCAATTCCTGCAACATTCTTCATGTTTTCGCCTCCAGTCCCCTAATCATCTTTGTTGCTCTTCTTTGCACTCTTTCTAGAGTTTCAACATCTTGGCTTATATCGTGGCAACCCAAACAGCATGCAATATTCCAGTTGTGATCTTACCAAGAGATTATACAGTGGTACTAACACTTCACATGATTTTAAATAAATAGTGTTTAAAATAAATAAAATGATAATGGCTTTGGATAACAGGTACCTTAATTCCCAGCCAGAAATACAGAGGTAGGTTCCACAACATTAGGAGGACATTCAACTGGTGAAGACTATAATGAACTCTTGATAAAACTTTAATAAGAATAATAATTAAGTAGGCACTTGGGGATCAAGTCCACCTTTTGAATTTTTTTTTAATTTGATTTCCTTTCATTCAGGGCTTCAAAGCAGGATACAGGGAACTTCCTCCTTCCATTTTTGCAGGAGTTCCCTGTTAAATAAGGTTAGGCTGAAAGAGTGTGATTGGCCCAGAGGAAAAAGAAATTCCTGCCAAAGTTCACCCCAGTCAGGTTTTTGGACATTAACTTGTTCAGCCTCCTTCAGTAAATAGGGAGTCTTCCAAGTATAATGAACATCTCACAATTCTCCATCAACATAGGCTTTATAAAGCCTTGTATAGCAGTTAAAAGTTCTGGAGTACAGACATGAAAATCAAGAAATCCATATTTAGGGAACAAGAACTTACTGAGTGGGTCAGCCTCTATCTCTTAATCCAACCTAAGGGCAACTGAGCATCACATTGGACGGGAAGCAGCATTCAAATTTTCTGTAGATAAATAAATATCCACTATTCCGAACTCCTATAAGAAAGGAGAATGCTGAATATAACAAAAGCATGTATTATTAAGTTTCAA
This sequence comes from Pseudonaja textilis, assembly GCF_049901715.1. NCBI lineage: Eukaryota > Metazoa > Chordata > Lepidosauria > Squamata > Elapidae > Pseudonaja > Pseudonaja textilis. Next base: position 308,150,107 of record NC_141990.1, read on the forward strand.
TTTATTCTTAACTCGCCTTTAAACTGCACTGGAATTCTATGTGCACTTGGCACCTTAAAGGATTACAACAGGCAGGGCCTGGCATTCAAAATCAGAAAATAGATCTGGACAAATTTTGTTTATTTTTATTTCAGCAGTCCCAACCCATCCTTTTTGCAGTCAGGCCAGTTAACAATGGAATACTGTGCTTGTTCCGGATTTGAAAGCAAAACTGGAATCCTAACTCTGTCTGGACATGTTGAATATCAGCTGGGCAATGTTCCTAAAGAACAATACTAAAACAGGAAAAAAAACCCAGGCAACCTGCTTTAGTATTTCAGAAGCTGTAGACAACAAAAAACATGGAATGTTTTCGCTTCGTTATTGTGAAATTGTGTGTGGGATCTTGTTTATATACCCTGTAAGGCAAAAGGGCAGGAAGACCCGGAAGCGCACAACCCCTTTGTGAGTTAGACCTGCAGCCAAAGCAAAAAGGAGCTTGAAAGGAGAGCAAGAAGTGCCAATAAAAGTATTTCCTTTGCCCAATCTCATTGCACATTCCAGAAGCCCTGCACTTTCTGTAGTTAGCATTTACAAATATTATCTCCTAAAATGTGGAGAAATACAGGTAGTGCTCATTTAACGACTATGCCAGACACTGACTGTTCAGGCTATAATAATGATGACAAAATAACTTTGCAAACTAATCTTTGCATTTATGATCTGTGCAGCCAGTAAAGCGAAAGAAAGCTGAAGTAAGATCATAACTGCAGTTTCACTTAGTGACAATTTTGCTTAATGACCAAGTTGCTGGTAATAAATAGAATATTAGGATTAGAGAATCCTGGACTCGTCGTGGCTAAGGCGGGGCCTTCAAACAGGTTCAGTTGGTGTGCCAATTGTGTCCTTTCCTGGACTAGGAGATTTTGCTTACCATCACTCGCCCCTTAATCACCTTCCAGTTGAATTACTACAATGCAAGATATGTCAGGCTGCCCTTGAAGACTACGCAGAAGTTATAAGTGGGTCCAGCATGCAGTGTTATGTGCAGTTTTGGGCACCTCATATTTTGTCCTTGTTACCCCATCGTTCTATCACCATTAAAGATTTAAATGGCATAGGGTATCTACCTGTCCTATCAGTTTAGACAGAGTAGGCATGCTCCAAATCCCTTTCCTTAACTGTTGCTATCTGGTAGGACCTCAGAGAGTTGCCTTTTCTATGGCTGCTCCAATTCTCCCCTGAAATTCAGAGGGCCTTTGCTCTACACGTCTTTGGTAAAGTTGTGAGAAGATCAGGCTGTTTGCCAGGCATTGGACTAGATGTGAACTCTGTAAATGCCAAGCATCAATGTAGACTTTGTGAGACATCATGGTACTGTGTTTGGGATGTTGTTGTTGGCTTTGGTCGGTTTACTTTATTCTGCTTTTGTTGAATATTATTCGGGACTATCTAAGATTATTATGTGTAAGATAAGTCATATGTTTTTTTTTTTAAAAAAACAGACAATAATTAAAGGGTTGGGGGAAGCTTTGATGCTGCAATGCCACAAATATAAAAAATGGTCCCAAGTCACTGTTCTATCCATTACATCACATCTCTTACAGTTATTTATTTAATAATTTAGTTATTATTCTTTTTATTGTTTCTCGTGTGTGTGTGTGTGTGTAAGAGACACACACAGAGAGAAAGAGAGACAGAGAGAGACAGAAACACTAGCAGAGTCAAATTAGGCATTTTCTGAATCTACATGCTGAGCCCAAATGGTTTGCCATCTCTGTACTAGAGGCATATTTTTTTTGCTCTTATGATCAGAAGTACCACAGTACAAAGGGGAAAAAATGATGGAACTGTTGAAACAACAAGGATTAAAATTTGTTGTATCCAGGATGCAAGGCTCATCACTGTTCCACTGTAAGAAAAAGGAGGAAAATATATCAAAAATGCTTTATCTCCATGATCAAAGGGCTTGCAGAGTAAAATTCTTATGGCACAGAATGCTCAAAGCTTTGACATGCAGAGCACAAAAACAGCACTTTGAATGTTTCATCACAATCAGTGCAGCTGATTGAGAACGATCATGCTAAGCACAACCATGGATATACAAAAAAGGCACAGCGGGGAAAAAAAGCACGTTCTCAACAGCTGCTCCACATTTTTGCCACTCCATTTTTCTCACCACCTGCTTATCTTATAGATCGATGTTCCCCTAGCTGGATGCTCTCCAGCTGGCTGGGAATACTGGAATTTGTAGCCTGAATGTAAATGGAGGTCAGCAGAATGTAGAAGACTGTCCTAGAAACAAGACAAGCTCACACCTGTTTTTCTGACTCCTAGATGCCAAAGATAAGGTTGAAACTGATGAGGGAAGGATGATTAGAGAACTACGTGGGGGGTGATGAGATTTGGTATTAGTTCATTTTTAATTTGATCTGACAACAATCTGCTTGGTGCCTTGGAACTTTCAGTAAAAGAACAGGAAACACGGTTCTGCCTTAGAAAAGGCGGCGCTGTTTGCAGCATCTAAACCTTTGGCATCACTTAAAATCCAAAGCTGCTTACTTTCCACTTCTTTCTGCCACCAGAACATATTTTCTATTTCCACTTGTACAGTATTAATTCAGTTGATTTGATGTCACACTTTTACTATGTACTTGTTTTTCTTTATTCCGTACTTTATGCTAGAAATAAATATGTTAAGCAGAAATGGACGATTAAGCCTGCTCAGCTTTCTATCATGTGTGCATTTTTTTTCAAATTCAATCTATTCTGCTTCCATCTCACTAGCAAACATTCATCTAGACAGTCTGCATGAAAACGTACATATGTACCCTAGATCATACATATTTCTTTTAACATATGCCGTATATGTTAGTAAACTGAATTGTTTAAATATTATGTATGCATTCTTTGTCTGAAAAATTGTATTAAGAAATCTGGAAAGTGAGAAAACTGATAAAACAATTCTGAAAACGATAGTGCACATGTACTTTATCTTATACATTCATGAACCAAATAAGTATCTTCCCTATCTCCCCTGTACTAAAAAGGCAAATATATTTTTCTTATGTTTCAGTTCTCAAAGTCCTTTCTATATTGCATGCCCAGATCCTTCTTAAGAGCTACTGAGAAATTTTGCAGAGACCATAAATTTGGATTTCAAACCCAAATTCACAGGGCATCAGCCTGTGAAATAATGCCCCCAGAAGGAAATCCAAAAGGAACTTGCAAGATGTAATGTTTGCTAACTAGAATCAGCATGCTGGCTTGTTACTTTTCACCAAATAATCATAGCTGGCTGTATTCAGAGACTGAAAAATATGATGGTAAAAATGTGCAGGTTTGAAAGCAATGCACACACAGCAGATAGGGCCTTGTTAACTGTCAACTTTCTAAAGCTAGTCCTTCTTTAAATCACAACAGCTGTGATATACTGAGCTCATTTAACCTGTCTTTGAAGTACATTATCTTTTTGATGGAACTGGCCATTTTCTACAAAGGAGAAAACCCCCAGTATATGGTTGTATAAATCCTGCCTAAACACGCCTGTCACAGTTTTGCCAGATCTCCTGGAAATCATTTATTAGCAAAGTCTTTACAAACAGAAATGTTTAAATCTTCTCCCAAACCACTTCTGGAAGGATCCAAGGATCCTCTGTCCTGAAAAACCATTATTGATAGAGGATAACCAGAAGAGAGCTGTTACTGAAGATGCAAATATCTTCAGTAACAGCTAGCAAATACCTGTGCTGCAGTGGTGGGATTCAAATTTTTTTACTACCTTCTGTGGTTCTGTGGGTGTGGCTTGGTGAGTGTGGCAGGGGAAAGATACTGTAAAATCTCCAGTCAGAGGTGGTATTTGCTGGTTCTCTGAACTACTCAAAATTTCTGCTACCGATTCTCCAGAACTGGTCAGAAGCTGCTGAATACCACTTCTACTGTGCTGCTGACAAGGGTACACTTTTTTCTCAGGAACTTTCCAGCCTAATTATGAATTTCTTCTGGAATATTTGGCTAATATAGAATCTAAGATGACATATTGCTTGGTTCTAGTTGATTTGGTTGAACGTTTCCTGAAGATAAGGTTGGACAATTAGTACTTTAGATCATTTTTCACCTTTCACAGGTCAGATTGTAGCTTGGGCATGTTGCTGATACAATAGAAATCCTGGATGGCCAGATGGTTGGCCTGCCTATAAGTGCTCAGCATCAGTTGGTATACTGTCTGGAGTTGACGGATGTAACTGTCATGGCCCATGTTTTAATCATTCCTACTTAGATAACTTAGATCAGGGGTCCCCAACCACCGGGCCCTGGACCGGTACCGGTCCGTGGATCATTTTCTACCCGGCCGCCGGTTTGCTGGGCGCCGCCATTTTGTTTCGACGAGAAAGTGCTTCTGGGTGAGCTTTTCCGGTTAGAAAGCGGCATTTGGGTCCTAAAGGAATCCTTGCACCTTAGTTTCATTGAGGGTGGGGCGGCTTCAAACGAAGAGCCGTCTCAATGGCGGAGGAGATTAAGAAAGCACAAAAAAGGTACAAAGGAGGAGTTGAAGGTGGTGGGGAGAAGCGGGGAAGGCTGGCTGGCCGGTCGCTTGGCTCACCTTGCCTTGTCATGCGTGCTGATGCTGGTACCGGGCCGCGGATCATTTTGTGATGCCGGTACCGGGCCGGGCACAAAAAAGGCTGGGGGCCACTGACTTAGATAACTGCAAGTTTATACATTTACTAAATAAAGTGCTGCAATCATTCATGGAAGAATGTTTGGAAAATACAATCAGTGCATCTACCACAAAACTAGATGTTTTGATGCGCTTTTTACCAATTGCCTTTCCTTTATCTCCCAACAATTGCTTTGATTTCCAATTTGCTTCCAAGCCCAATTCAATGTGCTGCTTTTAATCTATAACTATAACATCCTATTCAAATGAATGATTTTTTTCCATAAGAATCTCCTAATAGTTTACTATCTCTTTTAGAAGTCCTATTAATTATGCTCCATTAAAAAAGACAGGCTAGGCAGGTTGCTTTTGTTAGTAATCTGGTCTCTGAATTTGTTTTAATTTTTTTGCATACATCACCCTGAGGGCTTAGTTTGGGCCACAAGGGAAATCAGAAATTAGAAATACTTTAACACAAGTATTGTTGTGTCATATTGTTGCTTAATTTTTTTCAAAATTGGGAACCAGTGGAAAAATTAGCTTTGAAAGGAGTAGAGCAAAGGACATAATATTCAAGAGAGCAATGAAGTAGGGAAGATGTGGAGAATCATAAATTAAAGAATAGGAAACAAGGATACAGAAAAATTAAACTTAGATTGAATAGATGCTATCACTCTTTGTTGTCCAACTTAAACTTGCTCTGTGGAACAGGAATATACTGCATTTAAGAATAATGTCTGTATTCTGAACATAGCCAATATGATAGGAAATTAAAATCAAATAACAGAAACAGAAACAATTTAAATGTTTTACCCACCATATATCAAGAGATGGCAAAAGTCAGTAGTAAAGAATGCCAGGATCTTAATGCAGCCTCCGAAACCACACATAAAACCTTATGCAGCTCATCACAGGTTAATGTTCTCAGGATGCAGCCATTCATGTTGCCCCACCCCAAAGCTCAGTTGGGGGTTTTACATCTGATTAGCTTTCTCTCCAATAACATTAACATTTTTATTTGCAAAAGTTTTTCTCTCTTGGAGACCATCCAATCATTCCCCCACATACAGTCTGAAAATCATATTTAAACTGGATTGCCATAAGAATAGCTGCTTGTTCATGTAGGATCACAGTTAAACAGGAACCAAGAAAAAAGCTAAACGTTTAACAGGACCTTGATTGACTTCAAGTAATTTCAACAATTCGTTACAATATGCTGTTCAGGAAGAAAAGTTCTTTGTTAATTTGTTGAAGTAAAGTTCATGAAAAAAAAAGAAAAATTCACCCCATACTTAATGAGCTGCAATCCCACCCAGAATGAAAAAGACCAGGAATTTGGCACAAGTTCTTTCTCAGGCTCACTTTACTGTACAAACAATGATTAAATGGCCAATCCTGCACAACAGATAAGTCCACCTCAGAAAAATGCAATGGAATGTGATAATATCCATGTTGTATCTAGATACTTGGTCTGCTTCCTCCCTCCATCTCATTCAATTTCACTTAGAGGAATGGCCAATGTAATAGATTGCACACTGCAAAACAAATCACCCAGAAACCAGGAAGTTAATTAGTGAGGAATCCCCCAAATCATTTATTATCTCTCCACTATAATTTAAGCAACCCTCAGTTCCCCCTCAGATATTATTCAAATATCCAGCTTAACACAATGAAAAGAAACGGCAAATAAAATAGGAAAGTTACTGCTCGCATAAAATCAGCAAGCATTTTCCCATGACATTAAAAAAAAGTACACCAACCTTAGTACCATGATTCCTGAAGCAAATGGATTATAGGTGGCTAATGTGTAAGCAGCATTGGAGGCCTGTTTATTTAAACCCTGAGGTGGAACAACAAACCTAGCAAGGTTAATAGTCCAACTTTAGTGTAAATTGTGTGCAGGTTATTGCAGTACTGGAGGGTGTGGTGGAAGGATAAAGGGAGAAGAAGAAAAAGAGGACTTAGCTTTGAAGTGCTCTTAAGAATGAGAATGCAATTAAATACTGCTCTGTGCCAGGTACAAGCTGTCAGATTATCCTATGGCATCTATTATAAAATTGGACTCCTCACTTAGCTTTGTAACATGGCCACCTGCCTGCTGGAATACATTACAGTTTCTCATACAGGTTTTGTAAAAGGAAATACAGGGGAGGAAGCTTCCCGTCCATCTCAGATTTCCAGATGCTAGTTTTTGTATTATTTATGCCACACTAATAAATATGCCAACTAAAAAGAACGACTTGGAGTTTAGGAAAGCCCTTGAAAGCCCTTGTTGATATTTTAAGCATTTCTCCATCTGGAAACTATTCTGATATTAGTAAATGTTTCGCTCAAAAGTGTTACATGGATCAGAGATATGTCAACGGCAAGGTCTATAAAACACAAAGAAATATGTAGAATTGTCTAGATCTTAGATTTCACCCCACAAGACTATTATGTGTCAAAAAAAGCCCCTAGAATCTGGACAATACAATTTTTTGTAATGGTAAGATGTATTGTTTTTTTCCCTAGTCATCTTTAGTGGTCAAGGGCTGCAAGATGTATGGCAGTGATTTCATTAATTTCATAAAAAGTGGGGGAAGATGGAATTCCGGGGTTTTTTTCCCATTGTGAGATAATTGTCTTTTATTTTCCGCTGATAACCACTGGAAGATAATTGTGCCTATTTTATTCTGTGTTTGCCATCAATGGAATTTGAAAACCTGCAAAACAGGAATTAGGAGCTATACGTGGAACAAGAGTTGTCCATCCTTTCCCTACACAGATATCTGTCTTGTGGTTCTGCATAATATTCTATGTTAAATTTAAGCAAACATCATAATATGAAATTTACTACTTGGGATTTGTATACAATCCCATCTTGTAGACACATCCAAGAATTCAAGGTTGGGTGCCATGGCAACAGAGGCAGGTCATCAGCTTGACAGGCTCAGCCCCTATGACGAAGGAAGAGGCGTTTTCCCTATCCTGGACTCTCGCGGCAGTGTGGAGGAGATTCCACTAAGTGACATTGTTTCATAGAATGGAGCTGGATCATGCCCATCCCACTGGATCTGATGGGATAGACAGGAACCTTGCAGCGTTTTATAGGTGACAAGTAGCACTTTAAATTGCACCCAGAATCTAGTGGGAGCCACTGCAGCTTGTAATGCAGCTTCAAATGACATTATATGGTGCATCTTAAAACTGCTTGCACCATTGCATTACCAGGTCTGTTTGGAGGAATACAATTATTCCAGTCAGAAAATTAGGAGATGGCCTAAAACCCAGAACAACTCAGTTTTGCAAGGGTTAAGTTCCTAATCCTGGCTTCCAAAGCCCTCAGGCACTGGAAAAGAACTCTGAAGGTACTGGATTGCTGAGGGCAGTGGTGTACAGCTGAATATCATTACCATTCTGATGATACCTAACCCAGACAGTGGCGGGATTCAAAAATTTTTACTACCGGTTCTGTGGGCGTGGCTTGGTGAGTGTGGCAGGGGAAGGATACTGTGAAACTCCAGTGAGAGATGGTATTTGCTGATTCTCCAAACAACTCAAAATTTCTGCTACCAGTTGTCCAGAACTGGTCAGAACCTGCAGAATACCACCTCTGAACCAAGAATTACCCAGTTTTTCTGGCTATGTGGACTGGCATGGGGTTGGTTCCACGTGAGCGGTGGGCAAGCATAGACGTAGCTCCATTTGCACAAGCAGCAGGCATGCACACATGCCATGCATGCAAATGGAACAAACACGTGCTCACCCACATGGGGATGCATGCGCGCACGCTTGCCTGCTATCTCCACAGACTGGTTCCGAATGGCTCAAGGTCCAATAATGGGCCGCACCCCGGTGGTTGGAGACCCCTGACCTAACCCACTGTCAACGAATAGCCAAACACAATTATTAATTTGTAAGATAACTATGCAATGCAAGCTGTACTTGGCTTAAGTGGTTCCACAATACTTTCATTGGGAACAAAAGCTTTATCTGAATATAAGCTCAGAAAATTTCTGCATGTAGACCAGGTCTACATAACATGATTTGACTCCACTAAGCCCAACTGAAAATTTCAGCAATGTACTACAGCCCATTAGGTGCTTGGCAATCTCCTTGGCTATTATAAGTTTACTGAGGTAAACCAAAGAGGTTTTTTGACCCTGGAAGTTGCCTGAAACAGCCAATTTTGTGACTGTAATAATCACAAATGGTATGAATCTGATAGAAAAAAATGGAGTGTGTTGTGATACAAGAGAATGTTGAACTAATTGCATAGACCTTTAGTTCAAGTGCCATATTATCATTTCATATATTTGGTGTCATGAATTAAGATCTTGTTTTATCACATTTCACTATGTTCTGAACTGTTCTCCACTTCTATCCCTACCATGCAATAAGATCTAAGTGGTTTCCGGTGTTGTGAAAGACATGAAATCTTTTCTCCTACAAATATTTTCAACTATTGAAAACAAGCTATAAAATCACTTAGTCTCACATCTAAAAATCTGAATTAGTTAAACTTTTGGTGTACATATACAACACAAACTGTGAGAAATTTTAAATCCAATCAACTGTAATAAATGATAACTATCAGGAACACCATGTGCTAAATGGCAAGCCAAGGTAAAATAGTTGAGGATTGTTGGAACAATTGCTAGGACAGAGAGAAACCATACAAACTTCAGCAAGAGTGATTGAATATATAGAAGAGCACAGAACAAAAGCAGGAACAAATTCCCTCCTCAGAGAAAAATAACAATAATAATGAAAGCACTATTGAGTTTAACAATCTCTGCAATGAGAATCCGGTATGTTCTAGTTCATTTATAAAAAGGCAGCAATCTATTCTACTCTAAGCTGTTTCAGAGAGGCATTAACACGGGGTTTGAAGGGCGTCTTTAAATAAATTATCAATGAGGCAAGAAAAATAAAACACTGTAAAAGGGCTGATTTGTTTGTGTGTGTGTATGTGTGTGTATTTGTTTGTTTATTTATTCATTTTGTGTGCTGCCCATCTCGCCAAGGGGCAACTACTGATGACTTACAACCAAGTAAAATATCAAGATAAAACATTAAAATAATAAAAATCTATGTTAAAATGGACTAAAAATTATCAAAGATGGGAAGATGTACACGGGATGGAGGTGGAGTCTTATCTCAGCAATCCCAGGATGGCATACCCCATTGGGGCCCCAGGCCAATTGGAAAAGCTAGGTTTTCAAGGTCTTTCAGAAGGCCAAAACTGTGGGTATGGATCTCAAATTGGGGGTGTGGGGGCGGGGAAGGCATGATGTTCTAGAGAGCGGAAACCTTGGCAAAAAAAAAAAAAAAAAGAGTCTGGTCTGATTCAAATTTTGATGGAGACAACCTCCTCCCCAGAACTTGAGATGGGTGTTGGCTTACTTGAGATGCCCGTTCTTGTTGGACTGCAAGAGAGTCCAGGACAGTGAAAACTACGCCTCCTTCATCTTGGGACTGAGTCTGCCAAGCTGTTTAGATCTGCCTCTGTTGCCAGTTACCCAGCTTTCGGGGAAGTGATCTTGACAGACATGACATGCCTTCTGTGAAAAAACAAAGATTGTTTCCCCCCAACTAGAGCTACCACACCTCCCTAGGGTGGGGCTGGACTCTCTTGCAGTCCAATGAGAATGGGCATCTCTGGTAAGCCGAAGCCCTTCTCCATTAGACTGCTACGAAAGTCCAGGACAGGGACTTACCAAATCTGGCGTGTCCCTGGGAGGGCTAGGTCTGGTCCAAATCTCTCTGCTCCGAGTGAACCCTTTGGAGCATCTGTCTGCCAAAGGTTGCATCCTCAGAAGCGAAAGTGTCCAGATAGTAGTGACGGATGAATGGGGAAGGTGATGTGCAAGTGGCAGCCCAGCAGTTCTCTCCTCTGTAGAGGCCTGTGTAGCCCAAGCTGCTGTTGTGGCTACAGAAAGACAGAGAGACCCCCCGTCTCATAAGCCATAGATACGCAGGACTGAAACCACCTGTCCACTGCAGATGGAGAGACCCTGTTTCCTAATGTGGTTGGTTAGAAAGACACAAAAAGTGATGCCATTTTCCAGAAAGAAGAGGTCCTCTTTACATATATGCATAGTGCTCTGCGTATGACAAGAGTGTGCCACTTCTTTTCATGCACGTGGCTAAGGTTTGGACAAAAGTCCGGCAACACCAGTTCTTGCAATCTTTGGAACAAAGAGTTAACTTTCAAAACAAAGGTAGGGTCTAACCTCAGCACCACTCTGTTATGGTGGAAAATGCGTAAGTTTGCCCTAACAGAGAGCGCTGCCAGCACCGAAACCCTTCTAGCCGACGTGTTAGCAACCAAGAAGGCCTTGATTGTGAGGAACCTCAGGCCAATATATCTCAGTGGTTCAAAAGGAGCACCCGTAAGTGTCTGCAGAACTTTCAACAGGTCCCATGTAGCATACCTGAGGACTACGGGTGGCTGCAAGTGCTTAGCTCACTTGAGGAACCTATGAACCAAGGGATGATGGGAAAGAGACTCCAATGAACCAACAGATAAAACTGAGGACAAAGCTGCTACCTGCCTGCAAAGAGTGTTGGGTGAGAGCCCTCTGTCCAGTTCATCCTGGAGAAACTCCAGAACGTCACTTATAAAAACCAAAGTGGCCATATGTTTGGTCTTAGTACACCAAAAGGACCTTGATCGATGAATGGCTCCTGCCTGACCTCTGATAGAGCAGGAGGAACCATTGTAGAGACCAGGAGTGAAGTCAAGCCCATGGGATGATGGATATACAAGATACCATCTTGCCCAGAAGCTGTGACAGAAGAGAAAGGGGCACTGTGCGCTGGAGACATATCTGCTTTGCTAAGGGCTGCAAACTCTCTTGTTCTGGAGACAGGAAAACCTTGCGGGAGAACGTGTCTATGAATGCCCCCAGATGGAACAGACAGGTGGTCGGAAGCAGATGGCTCTTCTTGAAATTTATCGAAAATCCATGGGCTTGCAGCATCTCTAAGGTAAGTTGAAGGTGTCTCCTGGCAGTGAGGTCCGAGGACGATTTATTAATATATTGCCCAGGTAATATTGAACTCTCACTGGCAGGGCTCATAAATAAGCTGCCAGAGCAGCCAGAATTTTTGTAAATACCCTGGGGGCTGAAGAGAGCCCGAATGGCAGGGCCTGATATTGGTAATGTTTTCTGTTGTAATGGAACTGGAGAAATTTCCAATGGTAAGGCCAAACTGGCACATGGAGGTAAGCCTCTGTCAGATCTATTGAGGTGAAGAAGTTGCCCACCCGAACGTTCTCTAGGATGGTCTGGAGCAACTGCATTTTGAAACAACAGTAAAGGATATAGTTGGTTCAGATGCTTGAGGTCCAGGATAGCTCTCCAACCCCTCAAGGCCTTTGGGATGACAAATAGCCGGGAATAGAATCCCTGCCCTTGCTGATCCTCTGGTACCTCCTGGATAGCTTGGATATCCACTAAGTGTTGAATGGTGGTTTGCATGAGGACCCTTCTGGCACTGTCCTGGAAAACAGGACAGCGGATAAAGAACCTCGGAGGAGAGGAGAGGAATTCGAGATGAAGGCCTGATCTTACAGTCTGCAAAACCCAGGTGTCTGATGTTATATTCTCCCATCGAGAAGCAAAGATGGACAGGTGGCCTCCGATGGGGGTGTTAACATGCAGACACTTGGAACGACAGAAAGGATGATCCCCTCCACCTCTAAAGGGCCGCTTGCCCTGTAATGGTGGTTGTTGTCTACCTGAACACTCTGGCTGCGGCTCTTGCCAAGCTGGAAAGGCCCTCTGAATGTGCAAGAATCTGGAACCAGAATCTTATCGAAAGGCAGAGGAACAGAAGTATGGAGACGGCTGAGCCTTGGATCTTTTGAAGAGGGAAGGTAGTATCTTCCTCTTGTCCCTGGTCTCCACCAGGAAAGGCTCCAGTGAATCTCTGAAGAGTTTGTCCCCATTGAGTGGGGAATAAGCGATCTTCTATTTCCTCCTAGAGTCTGCCTGCCAGTTGCAGAGTCATAGCAATCTTCGCATTGCCACTGAGGATGCCATCACCTTGGCCGCAAACTTTGCAGAATTAAGTGTTGCGTCCGCTGTGAATTCAGTGGCAGCAATGATTTTATTTAAATCTTGGCGCACTTTGATATCCCGCTCCAGTATGCGCTCTTATAATTGTCTTAGCCAGTGGAGCAATGCCCGTGTGAAAAACGAGGCTGAAGGCAAGGCCTGGGCCATACAAGCAGCTGCCTGATGGGTCCTCTGCAGGGCCTGATCAGACCGCTTGTCATCCCCTTTCCTCTGGTTCTGTAGGAGTTCCAGAAGTGGATGCTGAAATAGCTACAGGGGGATCTACAGTGGGCATTTGTAAGGCCCTGGCCACATCTGGGCCCACATTATAAAACCTTTTGTTGTTTGTGGTAGGGCTAGGACCAGCACCTGGAGAAGTACATTGCTTGAGTACCACATCAAGGAACAGCTTGGGTGATGGTAACATAGGCTGCTGGAAGAAAGAGTCGCCCTGGTACTCCAAATCTGAGAGGTTCTGTAGTGGCCACACCCAGAGCCAGATGGGCCGTGTTCTTGGCCTTATAGAGGGATTTGAACAATGTGGGTTTAAATTAACCCATGAACACTGGCTGCTTTAAGCCTTCATCCTCGGATAGATTAGAGTCTCTCAATTCCCCTTCCTCCTCCTCCTAACCAGAAGAATGGCTGCTTTCGGAGTGGCCCATGTAACAATCTTCCTGGTACTTCATCCATTCACTATAGGTTGAAGACCTGGTCAGGGGTTCTGGTATATTCTCCCCTTCCAAGTGGGCCCCCCTCTTGAAAGGTGGTCTCCAAAGGGGCTCTGACAGTTCAATGCAGCGGAGCACATTGATGTTCTCCACCCCTTGAGATGGGTACCTTGAGATGAACCTGGGAAGTTGTGTGTTGCTGTGGGATGCAAAAAGGTTGATGATCAATTGGGCAAACCTCTGGGTCGCTTCCAGAAACGAGTTTGGATGTAGGTGCCATTCTGCCTGATCTACTGTGGGCTTGCTCAGCCAGTCTGCCTGGGTATTTGACAGCCCCGAAATGTGCTCCGCTTTGATGGAAAGTAAATTGATCTCGACCCAAAGGCACAGTCTCTCCACCTCTCTCATCAGCTGTATGGAATGTGTACCTCCCTGCTTGTTGATGTGGGCCTTTGTCGTGACACTGTCTATCAGGATGACAATATGCTTGGCCTGGAGCTGCAGAAGGAAGCTGTGAAGAGCCAGGTGGATTGCTCTGAGCTCCAACCAATTTATACTGCAGGATTGTTCTGGTATGGTCCAATGCCCTTGTGCCGTGTGAGACCGGTAGTGAGCCCTCCCAGCCAAAGACACCGGCATCTGTCGTGATAGTGACCTCGTCGTGATAATGTCAGCCCTTGTTGATAGACGGGACAGTCCACCAGCGAAGAGATCTCAGGATGTTTGGCGGGGGTGTTACTCGGACGTTGATGTTGTCTCTTCCTGACCGTTGGTATGGCAACAGGTACCACTGCAATGTTATGGCATAGAGCCAGGCCCAGGGAACAATAGAGATGCAGGAGATCATTTTCCCTAATAATTTGGATAGGGTGGCTAGGGGCACTCGCTTGATGGTTCTGATCTGCTGAGATAGTTTCATGCTCTCCTGCCTGTCTGGTGAGAGGAAGAACTTACCGTCCACTGTATCTATAATAGCTCCCAGGTGAATTAGCCGGGTTGTGGGAGCTAGATGACTCTTAGCCCAATTTATAGAGAACCCATGTTGTTGTAGGGACTGCAAGGTAATAAGGGTATCTGATTTGGCCTGTTGATATGAAGATGACAAAATTAAAATATTATCAAGACAGCACTGCAGCCTGACAGGTGTGTTTCTAAGATGAGTGGCCAGGGTTGCCAGTACCTTAGTAAAGGTCCTGGGAGTGGAGCTAGACCAAAGAGAGGGCAACGTAAAAGTGCAAATTGTCATAACAGAATCTGATAAATTTGCTATGGGAAGGCCGAATTGGAATATGTAAGTATGTGAGGTCCACTGATGTTAAGATGTCACCCTATCTAATGTTAAGTAATATAGATTGTAGAGTGGTCATTTTAAATCTTCTGTAGACCAAGAAGCAGTTGAGGCGCTTGCGGTCTAAAATTCCCCTCCACCCCCCCGAACTTTTAGGTACCACAAAAAGGTTAGATTTGCCCTGTTGGTCTGGTACCACTGGTCGAATGGCCCGGATCTCCAGTAGGTGGTTGATAGCACATTGCATAAGAGATTTTTTGTCAGGGTCCCTAGACCGTGGGCATCTCATGAAAAAGTTCAGAGGGGTGGATTGGAATTCCAAAGCCAACCCAGACCTAATTGTGTTCCTGACCCAAGCATCAGATGTCGAGGAGTCCCAAAAAACTTAAGCCTGCCACCATTCCCTGCATCCAGGGAATTATTTAGGGTGACTGAACCCCCTGGTTCCTGCTCCCCTGAACTGCCTCTTGGATTGTCCTCCCCATCTATTTCTGTCTCCAAAATCAGACCTCTCGGAGTGCTGTCCCTATCGGAAACTGGAGGACCTTTGGAAGCTCAGAAAGTAGCATCCCTGATAGGAGGAATGAAAGGAACCCCTTTTGAAATGGCTGGGAAACCCTGGAGTCTGACTTTCAAAAAAGGGGAAGGAAGGATCATTTTTTTGTTCCTTGTTTCTATGAGGAGCGGATTAAGGGCATTGCCAAACAACTTTTCACCCAAAATAGGTGCTGAGGCAAGCTTCCACTTATTTTTGATGTCAGCTTGCCAATGGTTAAGCCAAAGTAACCACCTTGCTGATACTTGTGACGCAATGGCTCTAGAAGAAAACTTTACCGCATTAAAAGTTGCGTCCGCCAAAAATTCTGCCACTGCAATCAGTTTGGCAATGTCCTGATGCGCCTGAATATTGGAGGATGGGATGGTTTCCCACAGGTGGCGAAGCTATCTGAGGGAAGACTGCGTGAAAAAGGATGCGGCTGTGGACACCCATGCATCAGATTGATGAGCCCTGCGAAGAGCTAATTCTACCCTCTTACCCTCCGGCTTAAGCACATCCTCCGATTCATTGGGGATAGCGGAGGGGGAAGCCAAGGCCACTATTGGCTCATCAACTGAGGGTGTGTTTAGGAAATTGGAAAACTCAGGGGCAAGGTTATAAAATTTCCAGTCAAATCCTGTAGGAGTTGGGATTACTGCTGCAGAAGCCCACTGTTTCTGCACTGTCGGAAAACATCTGCGGGTCTGGTATTACATCAGCCTCATTTACAGGCTGAGAAAAAACCAAATCATCTGCCTCCTCCTGCGAGCTTGGTTGCTGAGAAAGGGTAGTTGCTTTATTAAGGCACGCAGTTGTCTTGGTCTTGAATAAAAGTGATCTGAATAACTGCGGACGAAAAAGTCTGGAGTGAGGCCCTCGTCATCTGACATGCCCCTCTCCAGTGGATCTATCTCTGAGAGAGCTGGATCTATGTCATGTGCTGACCCTGCCTCTAGGTGGTCCATCTGTTGGTCTTGATCCCCCTTGTCCTGAAACCCATGGGGAGGCATGTAGAAAATTCCCCTTGGGGATGTACCTGAGGAATTTGAGGTTCCATCTCAGTGAGTGACCGGTCTGAATGAGATTCGCATTCTGAGATAGTGGACTGTCTTCTGGCCCATACAGACTGCTGAACGCCAGCTGCAATCCCCTGTCTTATTGCCAGTTCCATCCACACCCTCATCCTGGGGGGTACATCCTCACGGAGGGAATCATCTTGGCGGAGGCTGGCCACTGTTGAAGTAAATGTGGCCTCAGGGGCCCGCTGTGGCGCGGCTGCTGTCGATGAGATCCCGGGTATAGGCTGCCTGGCAGAGCTCTGCCTGGATGGAAGGGAAAGATCCAGGGGAGGAGGAGGGGGTGTATGGGCCTGGATGTTGCGAGTGGGAGATGGTGCTGGAGAAATCCGGTCTGTCTCCCTCATACGCTTGTTCAATTGTTTCTCTATAGACTGATGGTGTCTATGGGCATCCTTCTCCTTGGCCCTTGAAGGTCTCTGGGGAGCTTTGGATTTGCCCAGGGCCCTGGTTATTGTTCTGGAGGTAGAGGCCTTTGAGCCCTTGCCACTTTCCATTTCCACTATACATTCATCAATGAGGCTTGAATATAAGGTGGTTGGCACACCTAGGGGTCTGCTCCCAAAGTAGCAAGGTATCCTTATAAATTTCTTGTAATCCCTCTTCAAATTTGGTATTTGTAGAATTAATCTCCAATCCAATCAATTGAAATCCAATTATCAACACCTCTTCAGGCCAGAACTGTGTTAACAATGGCCTGCGACAGCTGCTCTGCACAGGCAGACTTCAGCCTTGGTGCTCGCTGTGAAGCCACTGGACTTATATTCTGTGAGGGTTAGCCAACAAAGCAGGTCCTCTGCTCCGTGCTTTGGGAGCAGGAAAGCCAATCCCCTGGTCTCTACAAGGGGAATCCAGTAGGGAAAAACATTCTTCTCACAGGTATTTATTTGCTTTCTGTTTTAATGTGAATGGGTGCCGCACGGTCCTCAAAATGGCACCTGCCGCTGTTTGGTGTAGCCTTAAGAGTCCAGCAGCTGGTTCCCGCCTAAATCGCTGTTCTGAACAGTGTAAAGAGACTACGCAGGAAAAGGATTGGAAGCGCTTATGCTTCCAATTCCCTTTGGTGTTGAACGGGGAAAAGCCTCAGCCATTGAAAAGCTGAACATGAGGCAAGCTCGCTGTTTGGAACGGCGCTGTTAAGGATCGGAAGATAAGTGGACTGTAAACTGCTCTTGCGATCTCTTCTCCGAAAGAGAAAACGAGCCCCGAAGGCCCAATTTTGAGGGAAAACATCTGAGGCTGCAGGGCTTTCAATTTGGTAATTTGATCCTTGAAAGACTACCCCTCTAGAGAAGTGCTATTAGCCCCGATGGCCAGGATGTTAATAAGCCATTGGAGGCTATTGTCTAGATGACAAAGGGGTTCCTGAATAAGTGAATAAGCAAACCTGATGTTTGAATCTCTTTCGTTTTAGCTGCTATTCCAGCCAATCTGGAAAGCTACCTATCTCAACAAGGACTGAGCTAAAACTGGGGGATGCTGGGGAGGAGTCCCATGGAGGCGGAGAAGCATCCTGCAAATTAAGCCCAGCCTATCCAAGAAGAGACTGAAGCACCTCCCACTATTGGATGCTCTGAACAGCTCAGGGGAGAAACTAGAATCTAACAAGAATTAATAGCAATGCTAATCCAAGGGCAAGTTGAAGCTGAAGTCTACAAGAACATGACAATAGAATTGCTATCCTGATTGAAACTTTGAAGTTGGAGAAGAGTCATTGTTCCACTGACACCCAGAACAAAGATACTTTAATCCTTTAATGTTCAAAGAGAGCTGTTGCAGAATTTGTCATTCTTAACTCATAAATAGGCCTTCACTCATGAAGGAATACCACTTTTAGTGCCTTAGATGGACATCTCTGTGCTTGGCAACTGATAAAACCTATGATTTGGTGTAGTATTCTCTAAAACTAGGCCAGGGTTCAGTTTCTATCTTGGGATTGAGGAAGGAGTGGCTCTTTGCATCCCAGAGGCTTAATGGTGTGGCCCTTGAATGACTAAAATCCCTCCTGGTCAGGGTTACAAACTGTATTTAAAGCAAAGACTATATCTTCACTTTCAGATGCTTTCAGGAAGCCAAATCCTGAATGTTATCTGTGTTTCTAAGAACAGGGGAGTATTCTTCCTGTACACGAACACTGCTTCAAAAGCTTGGAGAAAAAATTCAGAAAGTTCAAGGAATGGTGTAAAGTAATCTTTTATGACCAGACTCTAGGGAATCCTGCCCACTTTCACTATTATCTATCTCCAAAGCTAATCTTATAGCGGCACTGGCCACCACGGCTCTTAGGGACCCAAGAAAACATAAAGGAGAAAATCATACCAAAGCACAGAACAGAACAGCCCTCAAAAACCTAAACCAGGACAAAACCATCACCATCCTCCCAGCAAACAAAGGCCAAACCATAATTACCATGGGCAGTACATAATACATATAAAAAGTCAAAGAACTGCTGGAGGGCAAACTATATCCCAGAAAACACTAACCCAATACATACTTAGACAGCCTGATGAAAAGACTCTTCAATGACCTAACCAAGAACAGTCAAATTTCAAAAGAACAGCAGCAGATGAAAAGCGGTGGACTCATCTTCCCATGCTTCCAAGGACGCCCAAAAGTACACAAACTCTTCATTCAATTGTATCAGTATAAGGGATCCCAGTACACAACATAGCCAAAGAACTTAAACAAACAAGCAAACAACAACAACACCAAACCCTTGGATATCTCACACAGGGAATTCCTCACTACAGAGCCTCCAGAAAATCAAAAACTTAAAAATAGATGAAATCATAGTTTCATTTGATATCACAGCATTATGTCCATAGATACAGAACTAGTGAAAGAATCCATGGCAGCAATAGTACACACAACACACCTGACCTAATCAAATATGAAGATGAAAAGATGAAAAGACCCAGCAGCATGGACCTCAACAACCTTCTCACCACAGATGGCAGCCTCCAGGGTTGGGGGACCTTCCTAGCCGGCGAGATTGCCCAAGGGACCTGGTCTCAGGTGGACAGGTCTTGCCCAATAAATTGGTTAGAACTCAGGGCCATCTTCCTAGCCTGAAGCATTTTCAAAACAGGGTGACAGGCTGTCATGTGCTAGTGATGACCGACAATGTGGCCATGAAGGCACATGTAAACAGGCGGGGGGGACCAGGTCCAGAGCCCTTATAAGGGAAGCAGAATGTCTGGGACGATGGGCAGAGACTCACCTTTCCATCAGGGCAGATCACATTTCAGGGGTCGACAACACCCAGGCCGACTGACTGAGTTGGTCCCGAGTCAACCAGTCAGAGTGAAGTCTCCATCCATCCTTGTTCCTGGAGCTGTCCCACAGATTCGGAACCCCGGCAGTAGATCTCTTTGCCTTCCTCAAAATGCTCAGGTAAGCAGATTCTTCACCAGGTACCCAACCCAGGGAGCAGAGGGGACTAATGCACTTTGGAGCAGATGGCCAACAGGTCTCCTCTACACCTTTCCCACTCTTCTGATCATTCTAGCGGTCATTCGGAAGTTGTTGGAAGAAAAGGCAGAGCTAATATTCCTGGTGCCCCATTGGCCCAGGAGACCCTGGTTCGCCGACCTGGTGAATCTATCTGTAGCCCAGCCATGGAGGATTCTGGACAACAACATCTCCCTCCATCAAGGAGCCTTACTCCACCTGGACCCTCTGTGGTTTCACTTAGCTGTCTGGTGCTTGCTTGAGCGGCAATCTCTGAAGGACACTAACCTGCCTGACAGGGTGATAGAGACTATCCAAGCTTCCCGTAAACCTTCCACCACCTGCATATACGGAAGGTCTTCTGTACTTGGTGTGCCAGGTCAGCCCGAGACCCCACTTCTGCAGCTGTAGCAGATGTGTTAACATTTCTCCAAGATGGGTTAGATCAGAGGTTAGCACCTAACACTCTGCGCTGTCAGGTTGCGGCTCTGTCATCTGTGTTGTCCTGGGAAAGCTATTCATCCTTATCCCACCATCCATCAGTCCGCAGATTTCTGAAAGGGGCTTCTAATCTCCGCCCTCTAATGGTTCATAGATACCCCACTTGGGACCTTCCTAAAGTAGTACAGGCCCTTACAGAACAGCCATTTGAACCCCTTAATTCAGTGTCCCTTCAATTTTTGATCCTCAAGGTGTTTTTTCTAGTGGCCATTACTTCAGCCAGGAGGGTGTCAGAACTAGCGGCACTCTTGGTTCACAGGACCTGTGTATTTTCCATGAGAACAGGGTGGATCTCAGACTGGACCCTACATTTGTTCCCAAAGTGAACTCTTGGTTTCATCAAGCACAACACACTGTGTTGCCAGATTTTTGCCCCAAGCCATGACTTAGAGAGCAAATGGCATACGTTAGATTTAAGGCGAGCTCGCCTTTAGGAAATCTGAAGCTGTGTTCGTCTCTTTCTAGCCTTCATATTTGGGAAGTAAGACTTCCTCATCTACCATTAGTAGATGGATTAGAACTTGTATCTCTAAAGCCTACCAGTCTTCGTCCCTGCCGGTACCCAGGAACGTTACAGCCCATTCCACTAGGAGTGTGGCTACTTGGAACACTCAAGAGTTGCTTGAAGAAATCTGCAAGGTGGCTACCTGGGCATCCCCGTCACTGTTTATATGTCACTATCAACTGGACTCATTTGCCTCTGCTGAGGCAGTATTTGGACGATGGGTCTTACAGAAGGTTGTCCCACTGTCGGAGTGAGGGACCAGAAGAGGGCCCTTCCATGGACATGCAGGCTTTGGTATGTCCCATCCTGGACTCCTGTCGCAGCATGGGTGAGAATGGGCTTTGGTATAATTACCTGAGAACAATTATGCTTAAAGATCACCAAGAATTCCACCGATTAACCCTGAGCTATAAATATTCTCTTCAATTTATTCTGTTCCATTTATTCTATGGATACATACTTTTAGATTTCTTTTAAATATTACTGTTTGTACATAAGAAACGGAAACCCTATCAATTTTTAATATTGCCTTTTCATTTATAAAAAATATTTACAAGTAGTCCTTGACTTATAACCATACATTTAGTTACTGTTAGAAGTTACAACGGCATTGAAAAAAGTGAGTTGTCACTGTTTTCACACAACCATTGAAGCATCCCCATGGGCACAAGATCAAAAATCAGATACTTGACAACTGGCATGTACGTATGATGGTTGTAGTATCCCAAGGTCATGTGATCACCTTTTGCAACCTTCTGACAAGCAAAGTCAATGGAGAAGCCAAATTCACCTAACAGCTGTGTTACTATCTTAACTGCAGTGATTCACTTAACAACTGTGGCAAGCAAGGTTGTAAAATGGGGGTAAAATTCATTTAACTATTATCTTACTTAGCATGGGCTCAATTGCAGATCTGTCTTTATTTCTTCGTGGCCAGGAACAGCATCCAGAGAAGGATGGCTGTTCTCTTCTAGTTGCAAGTTTCTGGTGGCACTTATGATCCCAATTAAATTCAACAAAGAGGGAACTATCATCTTTTAATACAGCCTGATAATCTGCAGTTCTTATTCTGAATTCATTACTCTGCAAGTCATCACTTCAGCTCTCCAGCAAAAACTATCTCACTGTTTGACCTTACAGGCAAGAGTATATATTATACACAATCCAGCAATAAACTGTGACTGTGTTTCCAGAACATACAAGTTCGTCATCATGGCAGTTTAAATGATCATACAGCAGGTTCCCTTCAGGAGGAAAAACAGGGAGTAGAAAAGTTTGGATATTTGCACATTAATGACACAGAAACAAGACACTGCCAGTCTAAGCTGAATTCAACATCCCTAATGTCCTTTCTGGCTTAACACCCAGGTTTCCATCAAAGCGCTATCAAGCAGCACATAGCCTGGTAACTTCCTGGCAAGGATCCAGTAAACCCTTATATTCTCAGCACTTTCCCCCTATAAGTTAGTTAAACCTTTCCTGTAAGTAGAGGACAGCAAGAAAAAAGAAAAAACAACAAAACAAAATGAGCCCCCGGGCATTAGCTAAATGAGGACAAAAAGAGGGGGGGGGGGGACAAATAAAAACTTAAATCAAAGCACCTAGCAGCCTTTGTCTGGGCTTGGAAGCTAAACAAGCCTGGTCCTTGTTAATGCTTGGATGGGAGTCCACCTGGGAACACCAAAGCTATAGACCCCACTGGGAACCTGAAAGACCATCCCCAAAAGAGGCACAGTCACCTGAAAATCTTGCCAAGAAAACTGTAGTCCAGGCAGTAACCTAGACCAAGCACCGATAGGGAAAAAAGGGTTACAGCATGATAGCTTTCAAACAAGAAATTTAGAAAAGTTTGAAATTGCTTACCAGCTTATTAAGAATTTATAAGATCAGTAAAACTAGGTCAACTGGAACATATTCCAAAACATACAACCATTCTGAAAAAAAATTGACAACCATTCTGAAAAAAAGGGCTAACTTAAAACAGTTTAATTAAGACAACAGGAAGACCAAAGATTTTTAAAGCCATTTGGTTTTAAATTAATATTGTATCCTCAATAACTGAATCCAGACGCAAAAGACATATCATCAAAAAGTTCAGAATCAAGAAATTAATTCTAGGAGCTCAACAAAATAATTGCAAGGATGGAAGGTGTAGTAGTTACAAAGATAGAAGCCCGACACACTCAAGAATGCTGCAAAAATACAGTTTCCAGTATCCTTCAATACATGCCAGGTAAGGCTACTGGGAGATTAATTTTACATCAGAGAATTTCTATGTAAATTTTGGTCAATTACTGTCATTGAAGCAGATGCAAACAGGCTTAAATTATCCTACTTTGGACACATTATTGTATGCGAAGTCCTAGGTCTCTGAAGGAGGCTCAGAGCAATCATTTGAAAAAACCTCTACATCTCCCATTTTTGCAATGAATTCCCTGCTACACAAAATGGCTTAGCACCCAAGTCACATAAGACAATCTAAATAAATTACCCCCAAATCATCAATTCTAGTTTTCTATGTGTCTAAACATGCAAAGAAAAAAAAATCTCTGAATAATGCACACACTGTTAAGGGTGAGATGCTGCAAGTATGTAGTCCATAGCTGGAGTAAAAAATCCAAAATGTTCTTCCCGCCCTCAAAATGGCAGTACCAAGTAAGAGGCATAATTTACCAATCATAAGCAATGAACAGAAGGCTTGTACAAGAGGATTCTTCAAGGTTCGGATTTATTATGTCCACTGAAACATCCTTAATGGCAACTATTTCTGGTTTCCTTATTTGCTTCTAAGTTATGCATAAAGAATTTTGGCACACTAGAAATCAGTAGACAGAGTATGATAAAAAGAAAGAGATTAAACAAAGACACAATCTACTCAGAATTGGGAAAATGAAGAAAGGTTTATGCTGGCAACAGTTTTTCCTCACAACAAAGTTGCTTGAAAGAAAAGAAAAATATATTCAATAAATCCAGACCTGCTCCTATGCCATTCATTGCTCAGCTCCCAGAAAGTCATGTCAATGGAAAAGCAAGCATATTTAAGTTATTGTAACCTTTGAACTCACAAAACAACTGTGTTCTCTGGAAAACACACATCAACAAGTATTAGTGAAAAACAGAGCTTTTTTAACAGCAGCTGATGTGCCTAGAGATTTCACATCTATGTTTTAGATTTGCATTGCAAAGAACTGGCTTCAAAGCTTCACATGCTGGCTTCAAATGATTCAAAATATTTGCTGGAAAAACCACTTAACTTCCAAAGTTGTAAACAGGATGGCTTTGTCTGCAACGAATTGCCATTGCTGTAGGGCATTTTGAAAAAGAATCTCAGTGTTAACAACGGTAAACGTTTCTAAACCAAAAATATTTTTGCATTTTCCTATGCTACTATTCTTGAATGAGAGACTAGGGGACATGCAAGCTTCCTGTTCCACATCATTCTTTTCTCTATCATAATTTTTTTAATTTAGATTAGGGCACTGGGCCTATCTTTGAAGAGGGTTCAAAAACTGGCACTATAGTAAAATTGGGAAACATTTAATTTCTAGCATAGAAATTAACACTTTATAAAAAACAGCTATAAAAAGTGTAAAGTATTTGGTATGAAACTGATACATAGAATCAGCTTCAACCCAAATATATTCACTGTCTTCTATCAAAGTGTTCTCAGGCCTTATTCAATACCTGATTTTTTTTAATCCAATGAAGTTCAAAAGAGTTTAAAATCTGGATAAATGAAAAATTGCCTTCGGTTCCCGTTTATAAACTTGCCCAAAGTTTATCATTTTCTTCAGGAATTCCCTTATGATCCCCCATCAAGAATGATTACAACAGGGCTTTTTCTGAGGAATTCCCTCAGAAACTGATCAGAGAAGTCATATCTTTGCCAAGTTTTGGTAAGCCAATAAAAATTGTTCCATTGAAGCTGCTTTTTGCTGGGCCAACTGCTTTCTGATTATTATGGGAATGTTTTGTTCTGGCCTTCTTTTGGACTGTTTGGTACAACAATGCTTTTAACACTGAACGTTCATTGCGCTGTGGAGTCCTTTGAAATGTAACAAAAACTCATCTATATTTCATAACACAGACTTCAAAAGTAACAAAAGCACCTAACGTTTTGATAGAAACATACCATGAAATTATACGCTGTATCCAGTATCAAGGAAGGAAACAAGCAGCAGTAGTGAAACTTTTCATATATTTTACAAAAATATTCTAGTAAAAATAATGATATGTTGCAGTTGTGCAACTCTGCATTTTTAAGCTGTCTAAAACTAAACAGAAAACTACTTCAAAATCCCAGACTTTTGTATAAATGTTGCAAAATGGCATTTGTAGTTTTTCTAATGAATGCAGAATTCAAATTTAATTGAAAACAAAGCCACTTTCACTTACAATTTATTATATAAAACCCAATAAAAATTAAACATCCGGATAAAACAATTTCCAACCAGATTCTCAACAAAATTCAGGAATAAATCTCCAGAACAGAAGATTCTCCACAACTCTCCACAACTTTCCATATTTTTTTCAAAATCTCATCCAGAGGATCCTTCAACTATCTGGAACAAATTTAGGAGGTTCACAGAGAAAAGAACAAGAGGACATTACAATATGCAAGCAGATATTCCATTTGCAGAATATTTAATTCTATCCACTGCTGATTAAAACTTTGAAAAATAGCTTTAATTTTTTATTCTGGGATAAAAATAATAATAATTTTAAACTGGGATCAGAAAATTAACAGAAATAAAAAATGCCTATATTTTGGGGAGCATTATCAATAAATATTTCCCCAATGACTACCCCCAGAGAAGGCCTTTCAATAAATATATGAATGTCTGATGGTTGTGTCAAGCAGGCTGTTCATATAGCCTTCTCTCAAAACCATAAATGGCTTTGAAACTTAAGCTTTTAGGGTTATTTTATGGCACCAAAAATATAAAATTCCCATTATACCGTCTCACTTCAAAACAGACACACTGCGAGGAAGAAGGCGGAGCCTCCTCGCTGACGGACCGTAGATCGTGACTCTCTACGGCTATGGTCCATGCTCTTTCGTTGGAAAGCCCCAATTATTACAATTAGGGGCTGAAGCTGCCTTGGAGGGGTGGCGGAGTAAGGGGAAGCCGCAAGCCAGGCTGAGGGGAGCTGCATCTCCCGCCCGGGCTTGGTCTTTTTCCCCCTGAAGACGACTGCAGCGGTGGTTTAAAATGGCCACCCCGAAGAGGAGGACTCAGCTGGATTAAGATTTGTGCAGGAGGGAAGAAAGAGGTGGATAACATCTGAACCGGAACAACTGGGAAATACAACTAAACAAAAGTACCCTGGGATTAAGGTAACATGGAATTTTTAAGAAAAGAAAAGTGAGTGGCGAACTTACAAAGGGACAGGGGGAAAAAAAGAAAATATTTTTGACAGCTAAGTGGGGCTTCGAACCGGGAAAGGAAGAAGCTGGAACTAAAGATTTAACTAAATTGGATTAAAATATTTTGGGAATAAACAGGCATAAAATAAAGCTGCACTTAAGATTGTCAAATAATAATAATAATAAAGTTTACAAAATGGAGACTGGACTGTGCTGGAATATTGAGGTTTGAAAAACCCTAAATAAAAAAATAGGGGGAAAAGGTGAAGACTTTGTATAATGGAGAGTGCCACCTTTTGACAAAAACTTGAGCTCAAACAAGGGAAAGCATCCTGTTTCTGAATGAACTTGTGTGGATATAACAGTAAAGAAATATTGAAACAAAGTAAGAATCTTAGAAAGTGAAAGCAGAACCAGAATAAAGAAAAAAGCAAGGAAAGACTAACTGTGTGGTTGATTGATGTTTTTGGTATAGACCCTCGGCTGGAATAACTGAGAACTTTAGAACTTCAGAAAATTGAAAGAAGAAGGAAAGTAAAAGTGGGGTTTTTTTTGTGGACTAACGATCATAAAATATAAGAGTGTGTAATGATGATATCTCTTCGGGAATTAAAAATGGAACTTAAAAATATGAGAGAATTACTACAAGAAAGAGGTGAATCACTTTGCTCTGTGTTAGAAAAAATGGAAATGGCGAATGAAGAACAAGAAGAAAGAGCTTCAGAGGAGGAGTCGACGACTTAAGGAGAAGACATTTTAAATTGACAATTAACATAAAGAACACTACAAAGAAGTGGGGGGAAAAGGAAAGTTAAAAAGTTGAAATTTAAGAAGTCAATCAAAAGGGGGAATACCTGTGAAGTCGGGAAAGGCAGAAAGACCCAGCAGAAAAAGGGGAAAGGAAGATATTAAGAAAGAGAGGGATATAAACTGGAATGAGAAAAGATATGGGGAAAAGAGGGAGAGGAGAAGCAGTAAGAAACAGGTGCATGAAATAAAGAAATACGGAAATAGTGAAATGTTGAAAAGAAATTGTTTTTTCGGAGATAACGGTTGATGAATTAAAAAGGGGATTCTGCAGGGTGACAAGGGGTAATAAGAATATTTCTGCAATTAAAAAATATTTAGAAAATAGGGTAATATAGATACTGATAACTCTTATTAAAAATCAAGGGGGGGAAATATGCTGCGGAATCCAAATGAAAAGATGTAATAATTATTATTGTAACTTCTTAAAAAATGGTTTATTGGGAATCAAGATGAGGGAATAAAGGTATATTTTAATCATTGAGGTGTCACACTCAAAACAGTAAAAGGGGGGAAACCTATACTTGTTTTTTATTTTTTTAGTGTTAAAATTTGTATTAATCTAGAATTTATAAAAAGAATGTGTAATGGAAAGGGAATATGACAGACTAAAGAACCAACTAAATAAGTTAATATAGACTATTAAAAGTAAGGAGAGACGTTATTATTATTATTATTATTATTATTATTATTATTAGGCAAACACATATCTTTACTTTTAAAAGAAATATTAAAGGATTATATTTGAAATAATTGAAATGAAACAAAAAGATGTTTCGACTGAGATTAATGAAAGAGGCTAGAATTAATGTGTTTGTTTCTCTCCTTACTGAAAATTTGGAATGGAAAAGGTAATAATAGAATTAAGTATGCATATATGAATGTATAATTGCTGTCATATTAGTATGTAAAGGTGATGACCTGGAAATATGTTGTCCACTAAAAAGAGATTATTGTTTTTAATGTGCAAAACTGAATAAAATTTATTTTTTTTTAAAAACAGACACATTGCCACAAAGATGTGCCCTCTGCTGGTAAATGCACCAGTTGGGAGAAGGCTAAATTATTTACTCTCCTTCTACCAACACATTTAAATCAAAATCAAAATCAAATGGCTAAGGGAGTGAGTAACGGGTCTCTAAATTCATCCAGCTGGCATCATGCCTAAGGCATGAGTAGAACTCACAGTCACCTACTTTTTAGCCTAAGCCTACACAATATAAAATTATATTCTTTTTGCCATCCTAGGGGTTCTCCTATAATAATCTACAATGGCATTGAATTATTTTTCTCGCCTTTCGAAAGTATTTTTATACACTCATGATGGGAGGGGGTGTTCTATAGAACCAGTTGCTATTATTCTGCGCAGTTCAGAGAACTGGCAAATCATGCCCCTGGCTGGCCCCTCCCCTCCCAGTCAGTCCTTATCATGCATGTGCAGCATTGCACACATGTCCAACATCACTGACTGTGTTCTTCCCAGTCACTCAAGGTATTTTTCCCCTCCCAACGATCAGCTGTTCCTATGATCAGCTGTGCTGGGATTCCCCTCGCGTAATTACTGCTTCACCCAGGAGGCTTCCCTGAGGCCCAATTGGAGGGGGGTGCAGCATACACCCCCCCCACACCCCTCCACTTTTTGCCTTCCTGGACCCCAGGAAAGCTTCCTGGGAGCAAAAACGCCTCCCCAGGAGGCTTCCCTGAGGCCCAGAAGGCTCAAAAAATTGGGGGGGGGGGGGAGTGTTGCTGAAAAAAAAAAGCCAAGCCCACTCAGTCATGCCCACCTAACCGATTGTTACAAAATTTGAATCCCGCCTTTCATGATCGCATGAAATACTTCAGCTATTCAGATCTTCACATAGCTAATTCAAACAAAAATCCATCAATGTATTTGTATCCGTAGCATTAATATGGAAGTATTTCTTTACATTTGGATTACAAATTTTCAATGAAGCGCCTACCAGAGATTGACTACTGCTGTTCTGTATTCTAATCAGCCTAGCAAAAGGCAATGCTTCTCAACCTCAGCAACTGCTAGCATGAGAAATTCTGGGAGCTGAAATTCATAGATCAAAGTTGTTGAGGTTCAGGAACACTGACCAATATGAAATGTCAAGAGCAGGTCCATGCGCCTGTCCATTTTGATCATGAGTGTATAAAAATACTTTCTGAAGATGAGAAAAATAATTCAATGCCACTCTAGATTATTACAGAACACCTAAGATGGTGAAAAGCATATAATTTTATATTGTACAGTAATTGAAGGCTTAGACTACAAACTGGGTGACGTGAGTTCTACTCCTACTTTAGGAATGATGACAGCTAGATAACTTTAGAGACCAGTCACTCACTCTTTCAGACCTAGAAAGAAGGCAAAGCAAACCACTGCCAAGAAAACTACATCTTTTTCAGATAGTCTCAGACATTTCGCAGAAGTCAAGCTTAAAAATGTACAGGTAGCATATACAAAGTTTCATTATTATTTGCAATGTAATTTGCTTCACAAATTGCAGTTGAACATACTGTGATTAGAACAATATGTTTTTGAGTGGTTTTACTAGAGTATTAGAAATGACATATTTACTATTTTTGATAAATTTGAGTAAAGAGTAGCAATAACCTGTGTTAAAATTGTAAAAAAAAAAAATATTAGTATGTTCAACAACGTATCAGCCAGCCCAGGAATGCCAACCCCATGATTCTTTAATGTTACCACTCTACTCAGTGACCCAGCATGCCCAATATGGACTAAAACCGGGAGATGTTGGTTCAAGCCACAGGCTCCCCATCTCTGAGCCAGCCAGCAAAGCAATGTGGGATATAATATTTATATTAAATTACCTATTTTATCACATTAAAAAACACAGAAAAAGAATATTCTGTAGATGCATATATTGTTGAGAGAACCTTTTGTGGTTCAAGAAACGGACCCCTTTTGCAATACAAGGTCAAGTGCTGAAATCAAATGATTTCAGTACTAAATTTATGAGAAAAAAAAAACTCAACAGAAGTATGTGCAACACAGACCTGTTTTTAAATATTTTCTCAAAGGAACAAGTCATACAAGACCAGGAAATGGGTACAGACTATGTGTAAGGGAGTTGTGCTGACTGCGTAATGATTACTCAATACAATCAAGTTTTATTTTTGCTACTGTGTATTTATTGAAATCCCAGTAAAAACAATTGATAAAACAGGGTCATGCAACCAGATATATATATATATATATACATATATATATATATATATATATATATATATATATATATATATATATATATATATGTGGATCTTTGGTTGTTGGTTTTCTCAGCTAGATTCGATATCTAGGCAACGTTTCGATGAAGTCTCATTCATCATCTTCAGGCCTCTGTCTCCGGCTCTGTGCTTTTCAGAGTAATGTGAGATTGCAGCTGCTTCCTCCTTTAACTGCCAGTGGGGTGGGACTTGATTGGGTGGGGGCTTGGCTGTGTTCCGATTGGGTGGGTGTGTTCTCATTGGCAGGGGCCTGGCTGTGTTCTGATTGGTTGGGGGTTAGCCGTGTTCTGATTGGTTGGAGGCGTGTTCTGTTCAGGTGGGGGCTTGGCTGTGCACCCCTCCAATTGGGCCTCAGGAACCTCCTTGAAGCAGTAATTACGCGAGGGGAATCCCAGCACAGCTGATCATAGGAAAAGCACAGAGCCGGAGACAGAGGCCTGAAGATGATGAATGAGACTTCATCGAACGTTGCCTAGATATAATCTTACGCGGGAGAAAACCGAACAACCAAAGATCCACATATAAAACCGCGAGAACCTCAGAAAACAAATATATATATATATATATATATATATATATATATATGTATAGTGAATGCAAAAGAAGCACAACTACTGAAACTACGTTGAACATTTCATTCTGTCACTGCCACTCCCTTACTTTGCAGCTCTCAGTATCCCAATCACACCCAGTCCCTGAAGCTAAAGATTAGGCATTCTATTATTGAGGAAATGCACTGCAAGTATTTTCCACTTATGATTTCAAGGACCACACTTGATGCTGGTAAAAGTCCAGAAGTAAGTTTACAGTAGAAACAGCAAGTGTAATTTATGGGTTTGCTGGGAAGTGGAGAGACAAGGAAATATGTCAAATGCCACAACTCTGCTTGGACAAGTTAAATAACATCTGGGAAATACTGTAAGTTATTGTTCCATTCTCAAAAACGCCCCTCTGGGACTAACACTGAGGTTTAGTATCTGAAGAGACTTTTATAGTCTACATACAGTTTGTAAACTATTATGATGCACTTTTAAAGCTGCCACATTAGTATCCATATTTATCCATGACCTTAGGCAGAAGCAGCAACTGAGAATATTTTGCTTTTTTATTCTACAGAATTTAACAGAAGAAACCATGCTGAAGTCAGGCTCCAAAACTGGGAGCTCCCCCAAAGAAAAGCAGAACATGTGGGAGATGATATCCCTGAGCAACACTTCATGTATATTTTTTTTAGCACTAAATTGTCTCTAAGAGTGCTGGAGAAGGGAGAAATGGTTAAATTGCTTTCCCATGACTATCCTCTATGCTAAACCAGGTTACAGATTGGCTTACAGTGGCAGCCAAAACTAGAACATGAGTTTGTAATGTTAACTTGCTGTAAGTATGATTTGACATATCTAAATCCAGGCTACTACACTAATTTACAATTAGGGAAACTCTACAAAAAGGGCCTGAGGTACTACTGTATTATGGTGTTATTCATTTGACATATATAGAGATATGTGGCATACCTTTGGGGAAACATAAAAGATAATGAAAAAGATTAGCCTTTTCCCACAACCTGCACAATGGCTCTCAGTTCATATAGATGTATTTTAAAAATAGGAAGTGCTTCCTGGTGAAATGCTTTTTATGATATTTGGTCTTAGCAGCAAAGAGAGAAAGTGCTATCAAGGTACTTCTCTGAGGGGTCTTTGGCGCTCCCTGAGCTTAGTTATTTTCTTGCAGACATTTCACTACCCAAACTAGATATCAGCATCACTAGCACTGATGATCCCAAAAGTACTTTTTCAAAAGGCAACTGGGCATTGTTTTTCCTTGAAGATGTTTCACTTCTCATTCAAGAAGCTTCTTCAGTTCTTCAGAAGCTTCTTAGATGAGAAGCAAGACGTCTTCAAGGAACAGCAAAGGAAGTTGCCTTTTGAAAAAGCACTTTTGGGACAACCAAGAGCTGGATGACTGAGAAGCTCCATAGATATAGCACTCATGATGTTTCCTAGTAATGAAATGTCTGCAAGAAAACACCCAAGCTCAGAGAGCATCAAAGAACCTCATTTCAACCCTGAGCTACAAATATTCTACTTTAAGGGTACTTCTCTTGATTAAGTGTGACACAATTTGTATATCAGTTCCCTAACTACAGTTTCTTGAATATGATCAGTATTTACCAACAGGATCCCTGACCAGATTTCTCCATTTCTTTTCAGGTAAGCTTCAGAATTCTTAACACTAAGTATTTTTTATTTATTTAACCTCAACACAACCACATACAACTCTTGGCAGTTCACATGATATGCTATAAGCATGACTATTCATGAAGTGATAACTGCAACATGAAGCCAAGATAAAAAGCATATTCCCACATCTACATATAAGTCAGCCATGTCATTTTTTAAAAAATAGTCAACAAACTCACTCTTATAAGCCCCACAACTCTTTAAAAAACAGAAGATTGATTATTTATTATTAAATAGTATCCGGTACTCCAACAAACCACTCATATCTCAAACCAGCAGCACTTCAGCTCCTTAAGTTTACATTGAAGAGGCTGTATGCCTATCTTTAAAAATCATCAGAGTACCTCTGTCTTCAAAACAAGAATATAAATATTCAATTGTGATTTCACACATGGCAAATTAACAAGGCTGATTTAATTTAAAGCCTCTAAATTCATGACATTCTCTGCCTCCCAAAATACTAGCAAACAACACCTTCTGGCACACAAACAAGGGGGAAACATAAGGAGATCTTAGGACAGCAATATTAACACTTTCAACCAATCAATATTTTAGCTGCACAATGGAACAGCAAGTGATGAAGAAATCAAATTCTTTCTCCCTTTCCAGTCTAAATGGAATCTACGTATTCTGGCCAGACTTGGAAGATAGAATTCTATACTTCCTTATCAAGGGTATCAAACTGCATTTGATACAAGTTTGTAATCTATGCTCATTAGGTACGGATTAAGGCATCCTGCAGACAAGAATGTGATGGGATAAAGAAAAAGGCAATCTTATATATGTTGTCTTTTAGAAGGTGCAACACAGATTAAATTTAACCATAATTATACTTTCTGATTATTCTGCCTACAGGGACATATTGGTTTGATGAAAAATAAAACCAAGTAAAAAAAAGTGAAGTTTGATTCATTCTGTCTATATTTTTAATCTAATAACCCAGGGTTCTTTCCATTAGTTAATAAAAGGCTCAGGCTGGTTGGTAATCTAATAGTGTTGCTGAAAGTGTATATGTAAATATTCGGTAAATACAAATCTGGAAAGCACCACCAGTTACTATCATTATTGATTTTGCTTTAAAAAGAGAAAAATATGAATATATTTAACCAGGCCATTGAACACATCACTATTGGTTTCAGAGACACTATCTTGCTCAATATTTTAAATGTAATGCTATTTCATTCATTACACACTCTTTTGAGCTCATCAATATGCAATATTAATATATTGAGAAGTGCTGCTCTGCATGTTACAACATTTTGTTCAGTCCAATTTCACAATAGCTTTATGTAACTGTCATTGTACCATGGTGAGACAGAGGAAAGGCAGGCAACAAAACATGCACAAAAGCAGGGAAAACCCATGAACCTTTTTATATATCTATTGTATTAATATATTGCATTTTTAAAAAACATTGCTTATCCATAAACTATGGTTCCCAAGTCATAGAGGCACCATACCACCACCAATCGCTACACAACATCATTCCAAAGTTAGGTGGATCTAAATAGTTTATAGATTTCTAAATATGCAAAACAAAGTTTAGACATTCAGCAAAATGAAATACTGAAGCTTAATCTGGATGATGGCACTGCAGTTATTGCATGTCTGCTGTCTCTGCTTAGGATTTTTTTAAGGTATTTTATTAGGGGCTTTTGAATTTTTGTTTTGGTGTCACCTTGAGATATATCTCCATGATGGTACATAATAGTAACCACTTCATTATCAAGATAACTCTAAACTTATGGCAGAATTGGCAGGGTCCACTCTTAAAAATTGGGAGGGGAAGCTGAAGGCACAGCGGATAAGATAATTTCCTACAAGTGAACTGGGGAATGAGAAAAAAGACCCCCTAATTTATTTTTTTAAGAGTGTTAAATCTTTATTATGTTAAATTTTTCTATTCTCCCTATTTCAAAATGGAAAGAAACTTGATGTTAATGGAGTGGCTTATATAGAATGTGATGGTTGCAGATTCTTTACTCTTTACTACTGTAGGATTCCCAAAGACTGTTTTACTATGAAATATCTCATTCCCATTATCTATTACCATGCTGAACTGCACTTACAGAAGCTGCAGCTACAATACAGATTCAAGAGGAGGAAGCTTAAACTGTAATTGACCATAATACCTAATAGATACTACTTGTCAATTTCACCAGATTTTCTTCACTGCTTCCCAGTAAAAAACAGTGATATAAATGGTCTTATGATAGAAAAGGAACAGGTAAGAAAACTATCCTAGCTATCACTGCTTGAAGAAAGAACTGTATTTTAAAGTCAGCAATAGCAGTAATAACTGGAGCATTTTAAAGGATGAATGGCTGAAGTTTCCTCAACAGAAGAACAAATAAATTTTTCATTGCACACTAAGCTTTCCTGAAGGTTTGCATTTATATAGCTTTAAAGCAGGGGTAAGCTACTTTTTTCTATCAAGGGCTGCATTATACAAAATCTGTACCATGAAGCAAGCAATATAGAAGCCACAATCCAGAATAGAAACACCCCTCTGACACCTCTTTGTTCTTTTCTTTTCAATACCCTTTCTCTCTCAAACAGGTTACATAGAAAGTCATTCAGAAGAAGAATCAAGAAACTGGCTCTAGCATCATAGCATTATTCATGCGTATAGACCCAATCAAACATAAGAGCTGCCACTATTATGGACAAGAGCACATATTAATATACCCAAAATACAACCACCAGAGGTTTAGACTGACTTATAATTCCCATTTCTCCTCAACCACCATATTCAATGGTAATTCTGGTTTAAAGCTGATTTTTTTAAAGTTGATATAAATTCAGCTAAAAGATGGGGGGGGGGTGAAGAAATCCAACAAGTAGGAAAATTGAACTGAGATTTAAAAAAAACCAATTCTTAAGTCTTCCATTTGGAATGAAATTGATAACACCACATGCATTTGATTTTACCTGTAGGCCTAAGAGGGTGCCTGTGTAAGTGCATCTCTCCTACACACTGAAGCTGTTCCTTAAGATGCAAAGATGCACCAGTTTCTTCCACATTATGGAAACACAGACAGACACAGAAAAATAATAGTACTGTAAGTTCAAAAATCAGGGACAGAAGCCCTTATAATACAGCTAGCTGGTCATTTTGCTGGATTTTACAAATTCATTTGACTGGGATTCCAACCCTGCATGGGGTAAATGTATGTCTTGTAATTATTGCAATGGAGCAGATAACAGTCTGCTCTGGCTAAATTTTGATTGTAAGGTTTGAGAAAATCTTAATTATAGTTGAAATGAATTATAGTTGAAATGAACAGCTGGTCACAGATCCCTCATATCAGTATTTCCCAATATCAAATGATACTTCAAAATCTTACAAGCAAGAGCAGCGTCCCCACTTCCTCCTGCACGATATAAAAGACCCCTTTGAGTTAAAAAAAAAAAACCAGAAGGTTGAGCCGCCTTTTTCAACTGTGAAAGCAAATGCAGCCAACATCTTAAACCAAAATCTAAACATGGAGGACTTTCATCTCTCATCCAGAGAGAACGTTCAGAAGCAGGAACTCAAAAACCGATCTCGATTTTATATAGTCGGAATATTATTTTCCTTCCTTCCCTTTCCACTTCTCCCCTTCCACGACCTTCAGATATGGGGGAAAAATTCAAATCCCTAACTCTTAATGATAGACAAGGAAAAGAGTCTCCACCCCAAATTTCCCCACACCGGAGTGCAGAGGGTCCTGGCTCCTAAACTCATCATTTTCCCCTCCAGCCTCTTAGGTATTGGAAAAACCGCACGGCCATTCCCCCAAATAGACCCGGGGAGGGAAGGAGGGAGCAGGTCTCCGAGGCTGCTTCTTCCGAAATGCGTCCTTGAACGATGGCCGGGAAGCCCCTCGCGGGCATCAGGCGTGGAGAAAAGGGGACCCCGGGCCCCACCGGAATGGGAAAAGAGGCAGCTGGGTCCAGGCGACTACGGCGCCGGCCGTTTCTAAAGAGGCCTGCGAGTGTCTTACCTAACGAGGAGGCAAACCGAGCGGCAAGCTCCAGGGGCCTCCGCCGTCTCCCGCCGCGGTTCCCTTTGCCGACGTCTCCTCTTGCCCCTTCCCTCGCTCGGCCCCAACTCGGCGGGGAGGAGCCTCCGCCGAGGCCTCTCGCCAATCCAGGCCCGAGGCGGAGCCGCGATGCCGAGCCCGGAACCGCCCGAGAGCCCTCGATTGGCGCCGGGCCAGGCGAGGAGGCCCTTTTTGACCCCGCCGGCTTCCTCTGCCCTCTCGTCTTCCTCTGCCGTGCCAGGAACCGGCGGATCAGCCGCCCACTTCTGAGTGAATTTCAGGCCGTGCGCCAAGTTGAAGCCGCCGAATATACGCCGCTCCCCCACCGCCACCTCCAGTATCGGCGGCAGCAGCACAAAAGCCATGCTCTTTTACGACATGGATACCTATAGGAAAACGCCAGGGGTAGAACAAGCTTGGTAGCACCTTTGCTTAAAAGCCAGGTGTTGGACCTTTGTTACTACCAGTTTGGCTTCGTTTAGCACTAAGTGCAGATTTTAGATCCAGGTTCACACCTTTTTAAAATCAGGCACGAACCTGATTCAGTATTTAATTTGGGGACAACATAATACTGCACTTTTTTAAAAAACCAGGGGCTCCTATACTTTTTGCAATCATCTCCCCTGAATGTATTGTTAATGTATACACCTCCCCTAAATAAATCCAAACAACAAAACACATATGAACAATGAAAACAATACAATTAAATTTAGAGAAAGGTAGATTTATTTTAAAAATGTACAACTAAAGGATTCTTCAAGCCTTCCCTGGAGTCTACGTACCAAAGGGAGATATATCTGGCAGTTGATAAACCCTGTTTTAAACCTTGGTGTAGCCTTTTAAAGCTGGGTTGCTTATTTTTTTAGAAGTGTAATGTTAACTTTAATGACAGACTGATAACATCTTTTTTAAAAAACATAAGCTTAGATCCAGCATGTTACCAGCCTCCTTTGCATTGCCAGGGATTCACATACCATTATTAAAAATTAAAAACAGCATGTCTATATTCTATTTTTAATGTATATTTTTCTCCAATCAATAGACCTCTCTCTCTTGTGATCTTTCCTGAGATAAATGAAAATATCACTGTTGTTTCTATGTAGCCAGGAAATTTAATCATTGCACTTCTCAAGATTTTTAACTGCTGAATAATACTCCTTTATCACTAAGGTGTTTGTTTTAATGAAAAAAACAATGGCTGCAGATGCTGCACCATTTTTTCAAGGTGGCAGATTTGCCAATCAAGAGATATGAAGAGAACTGAGAAAAGCCGCCACACTGAACAATTTAGAAAACTAAAGGAATATTGTGCTGCCTGAGACAAGACAAATATCATTGGAGAAGACAGAAGATATAGTGGCTGGATTGACATATCATGGTTAATACATGGTTTGTAAAGCTACTTAATTGGATTTCTTGCTTTCAGACTTTATATGAACCAGGCAAACCAGATTATGGTTCAATGTGGAATTTCATGTTGCTAATCATACCTTCTTTATTTTTCAATTACTGTATACACATTCCTTCTGATCAGTTCAATCTACATGTGTACATAATCTTTTTTTAAGGTGAAATATTTGATATTTACTTTATGTAGTTGTGAAGTCAATCTGCTTTTACAATACTTCAAATGGAAAACTACTACTCAGTCATTTGAATCAGACTTTTCTGAAGAAATCTAAAGGTTTTGGCCTGAATGTAGCTAATAGATCAATGGTAGCTAACCTTTTTCGGCTCCCATGCCAATAATTGTGCCATATTACACAACACTACTTTAGACTCCCCTTTATTAAGTAAACAGATAACATTCATCTACAAAGTTAATTATAGCTATATCAGCCAAACCTAGACTCTTACGTTCTTTAATCTCTTTTACTTGTAAGAACCAGCAAATGGAATGAGGCTTTGGCCTGAGATCTAAAAAGGCATTATAACTGGAGTGTTGCCTGAATACAGCAGTGTAATCCAAAGGTTCCCTAAGCGTGTCTGTATTTGCAATATATAGCTTAGTATATATGTACCTAGTCATTGCAAGTTGGGCAGTATAAAAATATTTATTACTAATATATATTTATTAATAATAAAAGTAACTGCTGGAATGGCCTCTAGAAGTTGTAGATCAAGGGTGTGAAACTCAAGGCTCATGGGCCGAATCCAGTCTGAGGGGTACTTAGATCTGGCCTGTGGGACCAGCCCACGGTGCCTTTGCCAGTGAAAGTGGGGTGTGGGGGGGAGGCATTTTCACTGGCGGAGGGCTATCAAAACAAACTAAAAACAAATGGAGAAATATTTCCCCTTTTGCACTTGAGCATGCAAAACAGGGCAGGAAAGGAGAAAGGGAAAGAGGAAAGACAAAGAAGAAGAAAAGATGGGAAGAGAGCAAGGAAGAAGAAAGGAGAAGGGGGAAGGAAAAGGAAGGCAAGGCAGATTATGAGTGAGGGAGTCTCAGGGAAGTCCTGTCTTAGAACTTGGCCACCACGGGTGCCCCTGACATGAGTCTTGTGTGACACCCGGCCACGCCACCCCAGCCCTCCAAAGTTAAACACAACCCTGATGCAGCCCTCAATGAAATTGAATTTGACACCCATTGTAGATTTTTAACGATAGTGAATAGCCATTTGTCGGAAATTATATGAGGTCTCCTGCTTGAGCAGGGCTTGAAGACTTCCAAGCTCCCTTCCAACTGTTATTCTGTTAATATAATAATTGTACCCCTCTGTGTTTGTAAATACCAATACAGTACTAATGCTACCCCTATCCAGAATTGAGGAGCCAATTTTCCCTGTTAATCAAGTAGCTAGTTTGCTTTCCTATGGTTGATAAACTTCATCTTCTATCGTTACAGTCCCTGTGGGATAATCTACAAAGGGTAGACAAGATCTTGTTATACCTCCTGCTTGTCATCCACAAACATTTCTCAAATCATGCTTTCCTCTTCTTTAGATGAATTTTACCATCCCAGGAACAAAACCAAGCTTCAGCAGTATAATACTGCCATGTCCATTTTAGATTAACTAGTTCTACCAGTTACTAAAACCAGCAATTAATCTTCAACAGCTGGAGCTATCGCAATTCTCTTAGGTCAGTCAGTATATACACTGCTCAAAAAAATAAAGGGAACACAAAAATAAGACATGTGAATGAATGAAATATTCTTATTAAATACGTTGTTCATTACATAGTGGAATGTGCTGACAACAAAATCACACAAAAATTATCAATGGAAATCAAATTTAGCAACCCATGGAGGTCTGGATTTGGAGTTACACTCAAAATTCAAGTGGAAAAAAACACTACAGGCTGATCCAACTTTGATGTAATGTCCTTAAAACAAGTCAAAATGAGGCGCAGTAGTGTGTGTGGCCTCCACGTGCCTGTATGACCTCCCTACAACGCCTGGACATGCTCCTGATGAGGTGGCAGATGGCCTCCTGAGGGATCTGCTCCCACACCTGGACTAAAGCATCCCCCAACTCCTGGGCAGTCTGTGGTTCAATGTGGCGCTGGTGGATGGAGTGAGACATGATGTCCCATATGTGCTCAATTGGATTCAGGTCTGGGGAACGGGAAGGCCAGTCCATAGCATCAATGCCTTCGTCTTGCAGGAACTGCTGACACACTCCAGCCACATGAGGTCTAGCATTGTTGTGCATTAGGAGGAACCCAGGGCCAACCGCACCAGCATATGGTCTCACAAGGGGTCTGAGGATCTCATCTTGGTACCTAATGGCAGTCAGGCTACCTCTGCAGAGCACATGGAGGGCTGTGCGGCCCCCTAAAGAAATGCCACCCCACACCATTACTGACCCACTGCCAAACTGGTCATGCTGGAGGATGTTGTTGCAGGCAGAACATTTTCCATGGCATCTTCAGACCCTGTCACGTCTGTCACATGTGCTCAGTGTGAACCTGCTTTCATCTGTGAAGAGCACAGGGCGCCAGTGGTAAATTTGCCAATCTTGGTGTTCTCTGGAAAATGCCAAACATCCTGCACGGTGTTGGGCTGCAAGCACAACCCCCACCTGTGGACATCAGGCCCTCATACCACTCTCATGGAGTCTGTTTCTGACCATTTGAGCAGCCACATGCACATTTGTGGCCTGCTGGAGGTCATTTTGCAGAGCTCTGGCAGTGCTCCTCCTGTCCCTCCTTGCACAAAGGCGGAGGTAGCGGTCCTGATGCTGGGTTGTTGCCCTCCTACAGCCTCGTCTCCTGATGTACTGGTCTGTCTCCTGGTAGCGCCTCCATGCTCTGGACACTATGCTGATAGACACAGGAAACCTTCTTGCCACAGCTCACGTTGATGTGCCATCCTGGATGAGCTGCACTACCTGAGCCACTTGTGTGGGTTGCAGACTGTCTCATGCTACCACTAGAGTGAAAGCACCGCCAGCATTTAAGTGACCAAACCATCAGCCAGAAGGCATAGGAACTGATCACCACCTGCAGAACCACTCCTTTATTGGGGATGTCTTGCTAACTGCCTATGCTTTCCACCTGTTGTCTATTCCATTTTCACAGCATGTGAAATTGTCAGTGTTGCTACCTAAGTGGACAGTTTGATTTCACAGAAGTGTGATTGACTTGGAGTTACATTGTGTTGTTTTAAGTGTTCCCTTTATTTTTTTGAGCAGTGTATATTAGAAATTACCAAAGGAATTGTCCAGCATAAACTACTATACATATGGACTGGATAGCCCTTCAAGAATCTTGAAAGAATTGTTCCAAAATTGTGCTGTCCAGACAGTTTAGAGTTAATGGGATTTGGGATAGTTACTTAGGAATTGTGAGCTGTCTCCTTAAGGGAATGCATCATGGTAAATGTAGTTAAAGGTATCCTGGGAAATGTAGTCCATATCACATATCCCTTTCTATTTCTCACAGTTCCTGTAATTTAAGATTTTACTAGGCTAATAGCTGTTTTGTATTGTTTTTGCATTTCTGCAGATACACAAGCCAAAAAGATGGCATGACAACGGCAGGATTGTCACAGCACTGGTCACTCTCATTTACATTCAGCTTATATTCATTCATTACTTGCTACTTCTTGTTTTACCCTATATGGTTCTTAAGGAACACATTCCTGGTGTATTCAATTTTGTTTCTTTTGACATATATTTCAGACCAATGTAGCACAATAGTCTTGTACTCTTATAACCCTTCTAGCTTCGTTTGACATTCATTCCACTCAACAAATGGATGCACTATTTTTTACCCATAGCTGCATGTTTTAAAATTGGTGGCTTTAAATTGGGATATATTGGGTCATTAACTATATATTTCATTGTGTATATTTTTCAGTGGAAATTACCTGATTTTTAAAAATTTTCAATTTGTTAGAAACTTCAAGAATCTCATCTACTGGCACCAATATCTGCCACAATTCCTCAGTATCTATCTCCTTAAAAAAAAAAAAAATTCATTCAAAGACACCTCAGTCATTCAAACAAATCTAAACAACCAATTCAGGCCCAACAACTCCTACAATAAAAATAGTTGTCAAGATTTCATTAGTTTCTTTGCAGTCTTAACATTTCTTC
Organism: Pseudonaja textilis; assembly: GCF_049901715.1. NCBI lineage: Eukaryota > Metazoa > Chordata > Lepidosauria > Squamata > Elapidae > Pseudonaja > Pseudonaja textilis. The sequence continues at coordinate 308,192,055 of NC_141990.1, forward strand.
ATACAATAATCCAAATAAATTACTTGCCAATGTTCTACTGACTTACTGTTATTTCTGATTATCTTTAGGAGACTTTGCCTTCTTTCTTATGTAGGGTACATTTACCTTAAATAACACTTTCCAAAAATGCCTTAAAAACATGATTATTTCCCCAAACATTGGGGTCGAGATGAGTAGTTTCCATCAGGAGAGAATATGAATGTGAGCCGGGTCACTTAGTATTACTATTTATTCTTGGTTATTGTTTTAATTTGGTTTCTTGCAAGTCGTCCAGTCTCGCATTGTTCAAGTTGGGCAGATACAGGCATATGTAATTTTGATTAGTGGGGTCCAGGAAAATAACTTACTCTGCTCCTACCTTAAGAAATGTCATCCCCCTGGAGGTGAGATTGGCCCAGTTTTCCTGGCCTTCCTGGAGTTATTCGGCCTTGAGGATGGTTGATGCCTTGAAGATATTTCCTCCACCTTTTAACTTATCTTTTAACTTTTGTTTTTTCTTGTTCCTTATCCTGTTTTGTGTATTTTAATTATACTTTTTAATATTCACGATCTTTACCTGGAATCTGTCCAGTCACCTGGTTAGCAAGATGGGTGGTACCTAAATTTGATAAATAAGTATGATCAGTATTGACCCCCAAGAGTTATTACATGAAGTATTATTGAAGTAGCATTTATTATTTTCATGTAATACATGTTTGAGGATTGATGAACAAGCTCAAAGTTCATAAAGGCGGGACCCCCTGCTCTAAGTAATCATAATCTTAAGTGTGAATACAGCCAGCTGTAATTTTTCACTAAACAATGGCTTAGCATATTGTGCAAAAATACCCTTAATTCACTTCAATTACCTTTAAGGAAGAAATGCCTTTCTCAATGCATTTTGCAATGGATTTGTTTTCCTTTAAGAATAGAAGAGTACATATTGTACTCTCTAGAACATAGGTCCTCAACCCCTGGGCTGCAGCCCATTCAGAACTGGGCCATGTGAGTTGAAACATGAGCTGTATGCTCCAAAACTGAACTCAATGTTTTGAGATGTTACACAGTATTATAACCAAAATCAAAGTAAATTTCTTTCCATTATTGTAGATGCTGTGGATAAGATACAGACGTACAGTCAATAACCAGATCAAAACCTTAAGTTCTAGCTAACAATTTAACATTGGCATAACAGCTTGTACAGTAATAGAGAACATGTTACTATAGAAACAAACAGAACAAAGTTGTTGAGATGCCAAGAAAAAATAATTCTTGAAAATAATGACTGAATAGAATTGTTGCAGGCAGCCATCCAAATCTTGATCAAAAGGGGATAATAAAATCTGTTTTAATTAAAGCATTCTAGATGGGACAAGATTTGATACTATCTTCTGTGAAGAGGTCACATGCAAGCCAATTATTAATCTTTGCTGTGATCCAAAATGAAGTCAATTAAAAGGAATACACAGAATGTTTTGCAAGATGCCCATATGAGATTGTTGTCCTCCACTTCTGACAGAAACTCTAACCATAAAAATGGCACCTGATCACAAATGGGTGTGTTTGGTTTACAGTCTGTTTACATACTGTATGCACAATTTAACAAGCAAAACAAATAAAGAAATCTACCGGTAGGACACTTCCTGAAGCTGAGTTTAACGGAGTTAAATATTTAAGATATAATCACCCAAATGGATAATTTGTTCTTAACAAATAAAGTCAAAATCATCCCGTTCCTGATTGTAGTTGAGTACATGTTGTCGGATGCGAGAGGAATCAGTCCAGGTAATAAAGTCCTCCATGGCCCTGGTCACCAAGAATGCAGGGTCTGTTACAACTTCTGGTCCCACCCGAATATGTCCCTGCTCCACAAAGGTCACAGCAGATTTCAAGTTTTGCGCCATATGGAGCTTTAGGAGCAGACAAGGCAAACGGCGGCGGCAGAAGGAAGAGGCTGAGACTCGATCACACTGCTCAAGAGAGCTCTTAGAGGGTATCACACCCATGGCATAAAGTTTGTCCAGAAGAGCAGCAGTGCTCCTAGCACGGAAACCTACTGATTCTGGTACATCACCCAGGTCTCTGATCCGGCGTGCTACTTCCCGAACAGCGCGACTAAGCTGATTGTAGCGAGTGTAATCTTCCCTCCGCTGTATACGGAAACGACGAAGCACACGCAGTTCAGCTAGATTGCCTGATGCAGCTTCCCAGTTCACCAGGTCTAGCTTCTTGAGAAGCTTCTGCTCATGAAATTTCAGTTTGCGCACCATGTTCTTCTCTTAGATTGCCTCAAGGGGAGAAGCACATTTTAAGTTATTTTTACACACCACGACATGCCTCTAAAAGACCAACTGTTCTAAGTTCAGAAATACAAACACGTTTAAAAAAATAAATAAATGATAGCTGCTGCTCACAATCAATAAACCCGACACCAGAAGATATCAGGTTTCTACCAATGCAGCTGGCAGTTTGTAACGACGCACCAGAACCTCGTGAAAAAGCTCCATTTTTTTTACCTACAGATCACAATTTAAGAGTTTATTATTACCTCTTACTTGAGAAGATTTTGGAGCAGTTTTAACACTCAATACTTAACCCACTTCTTTGGAAGTGGGCTCCCTTAACTTCCCAGTTCATACGCACAGGGTGCATTGCCCCACCTTCCCCTCCCCGGCTATGGATATCCAAAAAGAGGCATTTGCTCATCCAATTCTACTTACTCACTCTTTACGCCTTCAATAAGAGAAACAAAAAATCCCGACACGTAAAAATCCCGAACTCGCAGTAACAGCGTGTAGCCGGAAAGTAACACGAGTTTTCCCACGCGGGAGAAGCAGCAATGGCTTCCCGTTCCGGTCCCGGCACGCCACACAAGCCTCGGGTTTTCTGAGCATAGACTTATGAAACAAGAGTCACATCGGTCACTTCCGGGTTGGCTTGGTATTTCCTTAGCACGCAACAGCCACCAAGTGGAAAGCGGGGCAAGAAAGGTTTAAAGAACTTTTAGTGCAATCTATTAAGAGGACTGTACAGACCCTTCACATCCTGGAGATACATTGTTTCAACTTCTACCCTCAAAATGACGCTACAGGGTAGGGGGTCTTCAAACTTAACAGCTTTAAGACTTGTGGACTTCAACTCCCAGAATTCCTCCTCCAGTCATGTTAGCTCAGGAATTCTGGGAGTTGAAGTCCACAAGTCTTAAACTTGCCAAGTTTGAAGACCCTTGCTATAGGGCATTGCATATCAGAACAAGTAGACACAAGGAGTTTTTTCAGAATGCCATAACTCTGCTAAACAACTAATTCCCACAACACTTTCAAATTATTTACTAAGATTATTAGTATTATTCTTCTCATCCTAGTACCCACCTCTTCCCACTTATGACTATAACCTTGTTGCTTGTACCTTTACAATTTATATTGTTTTGTTTCCTAGTACGATTTAGTAACCTATGTCTATCACTAAGTGTTGTATCTTATGATTCTTAATGAATGTATTTTATTTTTTCTTTATGTACACTGGGGGCATATGCACCAAAGACAAATTCCTTGTGTGTCAATAAAGGAAACTCGGCCAATAAAGAATTCTATTCTATTCTATTCTATTCTATTCTATTCTAATCATTATTCACAGCTTAGAATCTGTTTAGAGGAAGCAATTGGGAGGTAGGGTAATTATTTTGTGAAGATTACAAAATGCCATTCCAATCATTAACTAGATTAGCAGAGCGAACAATAAGAAAGCACGATCGAAACAGCAAGAGGAAAAAAAGTGTTACACAGTAAAACATTCCTTTGACAAGGAATCTTAGGAATCGGGTTCCCTAAGAGTAATCGAGCAGAACTACTCAAGGGGCTGAATAGTGTTTTCTAGCAATCTCAAATGCTAATTCTCCAGAGAAGAGTATGAGAAATACATAACAAAAAACCCTCCCGGAGAGCTGAAATAGCATTTCCCAATTAAGAAAGGGGGAAATTAATGGGTTGCAACTTTTCCACAATACTTCCTGCCCCCTCCCTCTGCCTTGTGGGGTTTAGGATTGTTCCTCGCCAGGTTAAACTGCATCCTGACAAATCTATAGATTTGATGCAAGCTGAATTCTTCACACTCTGACAAATTATTTCCAAACCTCCATCACCTATTGGTGAGTGGGCTAAAGATAGTTTCTCCAGAGATGCCAACCCTTTAGCCACAGATCTTCTGCAAGGCAATCAGCTAAAACTGCAGCACCTCGATCACCAATAAGAGTATTGCAGTTGAGTGTGATGTGCCTCAAGCCAGCCAGCCAGTCAAAGTCAGGTCTCCTATAGCGGAGACTTTCAACCCAAGCTTCACCGTCTTTTCATTTTCCTTTTCTTTTCATTTTCACATCTGAACACAAACATCGCAAGGTTTCCCTCCTTTACGCCCAACTGCCGGAGAAGCAGCAACAATCGAGATATGAAATCGTCGAACCAATCCGGGCTTTGGGTAGGCTGAACTTTTTAATTAGGGCGCCAATTAAAATCCCCGCACCGTCATCCAATTACATCTCCCCGACTGTTCGAAGGACTGATGTCAGAGAATAAGAATGTAGCCAATGAAAACGCAGTATTGTTGTCTCAACGGCCAATCGGAAACGGTAACAACAATTTGAATCTGAGCTCTGACCAAGCCTGCTCGATCGGTCAGCAGTTCGAGCTCGCGCGTGGATCTAGCTGAGGGCGAACGTTGCGTTTGACCGTGAGGTATGGCGATGTCCTTCAGGAATGGGTGTGGGTTGGGGTTAGGTGGTTGAGGAGGGAACGTGGGGACGGGGCTTTGGAGTCGGGGGCATAGGAAGACCCAAGTCTTCTGGATCTAGCTGTATGCATTTCGAAGCAGACATTTGCCCTGGTAGTTTGAACAGAACAGAACGACAGAGTTGGAAGGGACCTTAGAGGTCTTCTAGTTCGATCCCCTACTCAGGTAGGAGACCCTGTACTATTTGAGCCAAGTTGACCGTCCAAATCTCTTTTTAAAAGCCCCCAGCGATGGAGCACCCACAACTAATAAAGGCCAGCCGTTCGGACGGTTTATTGTTTTTCCTTATCCTAGTTTAGTTTCCATCCTTTGTTTCTTGTCTGCTTTCTAATGTTTTGGAAAATAGGTTGATTCCCCTCTTCTTTGTGGCAGCTGTCACATGTTGGGACACTGTAATGAAGGCACCCTTAGTCCCTTTCAGTAGACAAAACGTTTCCAGTTCCTGCAACCATGTGGTTTTATTTATTTTACTTTAGGAAATTTATATTGCTGCCTTATTGCACATGGCGACTCAAGGCAGCTTACAGGAATCTAAAAAAGCTCATATATAAAGAAATAAAATTAATAAAAGAATAATCAAATGATAAATTAGTAGAAAAACCCAGCGGGTTTTTAAGCTTCCAGTCCTTTAATCATCTTTGCTGCTCTTCTCTTGAGTTCTTTTTAAGGCATCAAGCTACAAATCAGAAGACAGTGCCGGTATTGCCTTAGACTGAGTTTACTTCCAAGCCAGTCACTCCCTCAACCCATCTTACAGAGGAGTTGTGGGGAAACTAGGAAGAGAAAAGTATTAATGTTGATTTGTTGCCTGGCAGTATTTATACAGAACAATGGCAAGATAAAAATAATTTCAACCTTGCTGAAATTGGCATTGATTGATTGCAACAAGATGGGCCACAAACATATTTAATCAAATATTTAATAAAATAAAAGGTTTAGTTAGCATTGATGCCTCTTTGTTGCTATTTTGTTACCATAAAGCATAAATAAAGAATTAAGAAACCTTAGCAGCTATGCTGGGGTTGAATTACAATATATTCTGTAAGACTGCCTTTGTTTTAAGCCTTTCACAAATACGTGAGGAAGAATATCAAATTTCCCAAAACTAATAGAAGGGCTTCAAGAAGTAGAGTAAATGCCATTCTGCTGGAAAAGTAAGGTATTTAACACCATTTTCACCATTTAAGCTGAAAAGTAGGAATTTGCTAGGGAATTGTGTATGTCTGTAGTCCCATCCCAGCTATACTAATGGAGGTAGAATTGCCCTATCTACAGACTATAAAGAAATTCCAGGACTGAAAGCAGTTTATCACTGAACATAAGTTTATTTTTTTTATTTTTTTATTTATTTTATTTATTTGTCAATTGTTTACAAGATAATAAGTATAAGTGTATACATAGTTATGAATACATGAAATGGGTACATATAAGAAAAATAAAAGAAACAATAGGACAGGGACGGTAGGCACGTTGGTGCGCTTATGCACGCCCCCTACAGACCTCTTAGGAAAGGGGTGAGGTCAATAGTAGACAGTCTAAGGTTAAAGTTTTTGGGGTTTGGGGAAGAAACTACAGAGTCGGGTAGAGTATTCCAGACATTGACCACTCTGTTGCTAAAGTCGTATTTCCTGCAATCAAGTTTGGTGCGGTTAACCTTGAGTTTGTATCTGTTGTGTGCTCTTGTGTTGTTATGGTTGAAGCTGAAGTATTCATTGACAGGTAGGACATTGCAATGTATGATTTTATATACCATGCTTAAATCAGACCGAAGACGGTGTAATTCCAGGTTTTCTAGTTCTAGAATTTCAAGTCTGGTGCCATAAGGTATTCTACAACGAGTAGAGGAGTGGAGAACTCTTCTTGTGAAATATTTCTGGACTTTCTCAATTGTGCTAATATCAGATACGTAATGTGGGTTCCAGACTGATGAGCTGTATTCGAGTATTGGTCTAGCAAATGTTTTGTATGCTCTAGTTAGTAGTGTGATATTACCAGAGAAAAAGCTACGTAAGATTAGGTTAACAACTCTTAATGCCTTTTTGGCTATATAGTTGCAGTGGGCTCTAGCACTTAGATCATTAGAGGTGAGTATTCCAAGGTCCTTTACAGAGCTTGGATCATCAACAAGATCTTGACTATTCAGCTTGTATTTTATTTTCGGATTTTTTTTGCCAATATGTAAGACAGAGCATTTATTTGTTGAGATTTGAAGTTGCCATTTGTTTGACCATTCTGATACACAGTCAAGATCTTTTTGAAGGGTAGCAGTATTGTCTGTGGTATTGAACAGCTTTACATCATCAGCGAAAAGAACGCAGTTGCTCTTAATATGATCACAGAGGTCATTTATGTAGAGTATGAAGAGAGTTGGTCCTAGAACACTGCCTTGGGGGACACCACTATTGACAGGTACAGAATTTGATAGGATGCTCCCAATTTTGACCATAAGTTGCTGTGGATCACTTTTGTGGTTCTTCTGCTTTGCTCTGAGAGGCAAGATGCTCAGCTAGATAAACTGTAGTTCCAGTGCAGCCATTATATTCTTCTGATGTTTGAGTCATGCATTTTGCATTTGCTCTGCAGTAGGACAAAATGTTAAAAAGCAAAGACTGTTTATATTCAGTTCTATAGATTGCTAGATCTTGAGCCTTTACTTTTTTTAAATGTAAGAATAGCGACAGTATTTTATGCAAAAAGTCATGGATAAAATGGTCACCACTGGTTCCAGGAAGGCTCTGGAAGATGCTTTAGGGTGTGTTTTGGGGATATCCATAAAAGCATGGAGGATGGGTCCACTGCTTTTCATCTGACACTGTTCTTTAGCAATTTGACCTTTCCTCGTAAGGTCACTAAGACTTCTTTCGATCCAATGGTCCAGTTTCTATAAGATATAGGTTTCTTTGTCTTTCAGTAATTCTTTGTCTTTTCATATATATTGTGTTCTGATCGTGCTAATTGTGGTTTGGCCTTTGTCTGCTGGAAGGATGATGATCAAATGGTCCTCCTCTAGGCTTTTTGGGGCTGCTCTGTCCTCTGCTTTGAGTAGGTTCTGTTCCTGTTTTCTTCTGATCTGTGGTATGATAGTTTTGCTTTCTTGAGTCTCTGAGAAGTCCTGGGTTTTAAAAGCTTCTTGTAAAGACTTCAAGTTGATTAGCATCATTCGTGTGGAAATTGAGGCCTCTCTCCTATTCTGCAGTAGATGGTGGACAGCTGAACACGTTGACCACTCATTCATGCTCCTGTGCTTTTTTGATTCTGGAATTTAGTTTGAGTAGTTTGGTTTGCAGTTGAGTTTTCCTTTTTCCAGCATGTCTCTGGGAAATAGTCTTGACTGTGGTTGTCAGCCTTTCAATGTGCTCTGATGTATTCGTCTCTTCTAAATGCCTCTTAAAGTTTTACATGGTGCACCAGGAGTGGGATGCTACCAGTTCTGCCCAGTTCTATAGAACCGGTAGCTCTGAAGAGCAGCAGACACCGAACCGGTTCTGTGTCTGCTGCTGTTTAGCCCACCGCCCGGGTTCTTACCTGTCCTTTATTTCCTGCTTTTTCAACCTCAACTGCTTTGCGCGGCACAGCTGTGGTTGAAAAAGCAGTAAATAAGTGGCTTTTCAAATGCTGCGCACGCACACACAGAGCTTAGCTGTCCGGGCAGCACAGCCTAAGGTTACTGTACATGTGTGTGCATCGGGCGCCCATGCGCGCAAAAGTAATCACCAAAGTAGTATCGCTGGTTGAATCCCGGTAGTATCGCTGGTTGAATCCCACCCCTGTGGTGCACTGATATTTATTTAGTCTGAGGTGCACAACTGTGATCATGAAGCCATATCATATTTTTGTCTACTTTCTTGGGCTATTTTGCACCCTGCTATGCAGTTTATTGGAAATTTGTATCTGAGACTGGTGGGTTGGGCATGCTGTGATAGGCCATCATGCAGAAAAAAAATAGTTTCTTGATGAAAGTATGCCTACATGCTAATTTCTCCCATTTGTGTGCTTTCTGAAATGTTTGATGCCCCATGTCAGGCCGAATCCGGGCCACAGAGTGTTTAGATCTTGCCCACAGGGCTGCCCTGGAAACAGCGAAGGACCGGCCTGCACTGCCTCTGTCAGTGAAAATGGGCCTGCATGCAGCCCTCACGAGCTCCATTTTCGTTGGCAGAGGGTTGCAGGAGACTGTCCCAGCCAAAAATGGAGCTTGTGAGGGCTGCATGTGCCCCCCCAGCTCCATTTTCATTGGCAGAGGGTTGTAGGAGGTAGTCACAGCTGAAAATGGAGCTCGGGAGCCCGCTTTCGCTGGCAGAGCACTAGGCCACCACAGGCGTGCCCCCCATGACTTATGCTGGCCACGCCCACCCCAGCCCTCCAAGATCAAACACAACCCAGGTTCATAGAGCACCAAAGAGCCCACAGACATGTATAAAAACTACCTGTATAAAGCATTCATGTATGATGTAACTGCTGGTTTTCTGGTTGCCCTATTCTAGATTGTTTGAGGTAGAAAATAGTAATTAAAATTATAAAAAATGTAGTAATTAGCCTGTGAAAAAAGTTACACTGCTTGGGGTATGACAGTGGTACATTTTGTTATTTGTTACCCACATAATTTTACCAATATGCATAGAAATAAGTTGCTTGTCAGTAAAAATTTAAGATGGCACAGCAAAGATCTGTAATGCAAAATGCTTCTTGCCCTTATCTAGATTAAGATGGCTACTAATTTTTCCACTCGGTACAAAAAAGATCTGAGCATAGATATACTCAAGACAAAACTTGTTCGCCGAAAGTCTACAATTCAAAAAGAGAATAGATACAAGGAATTTAATAAGGGCAGGCAATTTGGACTAGTTGATGTGAATACACAGCCATCAAGAGACAAAGCTACTTCTCAGCTGGGTGAAAAACACAAAGGAAGTCTGCCAAAACCAAGTAAGTAAAAAGCTTTTTAAGTATTAACCAATAGTTGTTTTCAGTCTTTATCTTTGTTGTCTTTCCTAGATTTACTAAGTTATTTTGTTATCTTTTAAAATACAAGTTCCCAAATTAAAAACAAGTCTCATTTCTAAGTGTCCTCAAGCTGAATTTGTACCTAAACTGTTACAATATGAAATGATTACAAGCCACTATACCACTCTAAAGCCTTAGTAAGACCACACCTAGAGTATTGCATCCAGTTTTGGTCACCGCACTATAAAAAAGATGTTGAGGCTCTAGAAAGAGTGCAGAGAAAATGATTAGGGGACTGGAGGCTAAAACACGATGAACGGTTTCAGAAACTGGGCATGGCAAGTCTGGTGAACAGAAGGACCAGAGGAGACATGATAGCAGTCTTCCAATACTTGAGGGGCTGCCACAGAGACGAGAAGGTCAAGCTATTTTCCAAAGTACTTGAAAGCCGGACAAAGAATAATGGATGGAAACTGAACAAGGAGAGATTCAACCTGGAAATATGGAGAAATTTTCTGACAGTGAGAGCAATCAACCAATAGAACAGCTTGCCCTCAGAAGTTGTGGGGTTTTCATCACTGGAAGCTTTCAAGAAGAGACTGGACTGCCATCTGTCAGAAATGGTGTAGGGTCTCCAGCTTGAGCGGTAGGTTGGACTAGATAACCTACAAGATCCCTTCCAACTCTGTTAATCTGTTAATGTTTGTCTTACTATGAACTGCTGAAAACAGATGAGAGTGTGCACAGACCTGAGTGGGGTGGGGATTGCAGGTGTTTGCAAATGGGGAGACATGCAAAAACGCTCTTTGAAAGAGTATGACAACTTGCCACAGGGAACTGTACCTGGCCACCTTGCCGCAGCTAAACTCACCATGGACAAGAGGTGCACTAATACCTAAGAAATAGTGGAATACAATTATTTAAGAAAGGATGGCAAAGGAAGGACAAAATGAAATGACAAAAATTGAAATATTTTAAAAAATATTTCAAATAATTGAATTGTCCCACAATGAGTTGCTGCATGGCAAGTTATTCTGTGGTAAGTTGGCTATGGTGAGTTGGCTGTGGTACGGCAAGTTGTTCCATTCTGCTTCAAAATGCTGTGTTGGAGAAATAGGTGGTGCTGTACTGTTCAGCCATAGTCTCCCTACCTGCACCATTGAGACACTACTTGCCAGTCATGTGCACGAGAAAGAGAGATGCCAGAGCCTCCTCACCTGTAGTACCTACAACTGTGTGCAGGAGAAATGCCTGGCTTCCCTACCTGTAGTACTGGGACTGTTCTTGCCAGCATGCACTTGGCTTTCTCTTTTTGAGTCGAATCTCACTGCCAGGCAGCTGTCCACTATGTTTGCAGGCAGCCAATTCATATCTAGGGATTGTTCATAAGCCAGAAGTTCATAGCCTGGGGACTTTCTGTACTTTTAAAATCTCTTTTGATTTTAGCCTACACTTGAATTAAATTTATTAGTTTTTGTAATGTTTTAAAATCAACAGTTAACATGGTTGTAAATTTGGAAAGAATTTATGTGCCATTGAGTGCAGAATTTGCAAAGTTGTGGCATCTTTAACAGTTTGTTATTTAAATATTTATCACAAAGCCATCCCCTCTTGAAATAATTATTACATTATGTGTCTAACATATAGAATGATTTTTCACATTTTATTCTATTTTTGTCCCCAGGACAATTGAGATCTGCTATGTTTAAGTTTAATATTTTATTCTTCTATGCTGAATATCCAAGCTCTTACATGTTTCTCATCAAACTCACTTTGTTTGAAATTTTCTGGAGAAACTTCTTCATGTAAGTGTTGTTAAAATGCTCAGAACATGATTTGGCATTTGACCTGAGCAACGTAGACTGGGACTATTATTTCTTGTGTTCCAGATATCATGCTATTATTAAAGTAGCCGGAAATGTTCTTGTGTTTTTCAGATACTGTTTGCTATTCAACTTGCAATCACCTAAATTGGCTAGATATTTTTCACATATATCGTTGCCAATATAGATCTTTTTGTGTATCTAATTGTAAGACATTGTTTTTACATCTTTTTGATTTGCATCTACTGTTCTAGCTACTCAAGATATGTTTTAATTTTGATGTCACACATTTATATGGGATTTCAATTTGCATATGTTAAATTTTAGATGCTGCAGCCAAGACTCGTGAACAAGAGCGCATGGACATGCTTCAGCGCTATAAGGCGGAAAAAGAACTTCGCAGGTTGAAGGATCAGAAAGACAAGCCTACTTTTAAATGTGGACAATTCAAACCAGACCTCCCGGGTTTTCTTTCAAAAGCATCACAGATTCCAGTATTGAAGAAATCAAAAGAGAAAGTGAGAATAACGTAATATTTAAGCTTAGTTCCAATGCATCTTTGCATTCCTTTAAAACAGCTAATTCACATGTTGGGTTAATGAAGCATGAGTCGAACTTCATTAAGTTCTCTGAACTTCTTAAGTACTTCAGGTTTTTTCATTTTCTGTGTGTCCATATTTAGTACTGGAAACTAGATTAGAAGCATGTTTCTGGTTTTTATAGGTAGTCCATGCTTAATGACTAATTTGTTCAGTGGCTGTTCAAAATTATGAACAGGACTTACAACCCATGCCTGAAGTTATGGTTGTTGTGGGGCCTCCGTGTTCATATAATTGCAATTTGGAAACGTGGCAACCCATTTGCATTTACAGTAGGTTGACAAGCACACTGCGATCATGTGATCACTGTTCGCAATCTTCCCCACTGGCTTCCCTAGAAAGTCAATTGAGAAGCCAACAAGGAAGGATGCAAACTTCTGCTGCCTGCCAGGAAGACTTCCTCTGGTTTCTCGGGGCTGGCTGAAAAGGACCTGTCCTGAAATAGTAGCAGGATGTTAGCATTGAGTATTTGCAGCACAAGGCATTTGCAGCCAGCCCCCGGGAACCAGAGGGAGTCCTCTTGTATTTGGGGAATGGATGTAAATGCCCCATGCTGCAAATACTCCATTGATTTCAAGATGAACTTTTTCAGTCTGTATAGAATCATGCCCTGGGTTGGAAGAATGAAGAGGTTTCTGTGACCCCCATTTCATTTCGCCAGCCCGATATATGAGATCCGCTCTCTACATGATGGTGACCTGCCTGTTCTTCAGCAGGGATCTCTTTTACCACAATCCACAAGATCACTTAAAGATTGCAACTTGGAGAACTGGGATTGCACAGTCATTGAGTAAGCAGTACCACAGGCATCTTGCTTAATGACAGCTTTGCTCAACAACTGAGATTCCAGTCCCAATTGTAATAAGTCCAAGGCTAACTGTAATTTAATGGATAATAATAGCTTCTATGGATCAGAAAGGAGATTTGTGTATAAAGTAAGAAGAAAAGGTTACATGAATATAAGATCTATTTGCAATAACCAGATTATGATCTTGTTGTTATGTGGGATGCCATAATGCTCATCAGAATATTCCCAGGAAAGGCAAAGTCTTTAAATTGATTCCTTGTCAGATTGCCTGATTTAAATTCAAGAGGAACTATGAATAAGTTTCCAATTTTCAAGTGAATGAATGATAAGATAAGCACGTGGTTGGCTCACAAACAAGCTTTTTTCCAATCACTTCCAAATAGGTAGAATGTGTTTCATCAAAGCAATAGAAACTTGGTCTGCTCTAGTTACATGATCAGGCTAGGAAAAAGCAGTTTCTATATGATTAACCCACTGGGTCTTCATTGAAGAACCTACAAGGGAAAAGTCTACATATTCTGTTTTAGATGGCTTCTCTGGTTTAAATAATCAAAGTTTCATTGAGTTGTTGCATGATTATTTTATTCTGTACAGTATTTCACAGCTGTTGACATGATTTGGTGAAACTCTTAAAGCTCATCTTATTTAATTTTACATTGCATGGTATTTTGTAGCATTAGATTATACTTTATGTTCTGTTACTTTAGATTTAAACCATTGGAGAAGACAAATATAATTGAAATTGCATTTGACCATGAATTTAGTTCCATGATATTGAGCCAGTAGTGCATACATATGCAAACTGTAGGGACTTTTATGAGAAAAATGCCAAGGTGTACATGTAGGCTACACAAAATATTTGAAAGAAAAGATAAAATAAAACTAATTACCAATACATGAAAGGAGGCAATGTTTATTATATAAAAGTGTGGAAAATTCTGTTGAAATGAGATAATTGAGCAGTTTATGTGAACATAGAGTTTTTCAGTTTCCTTTATATTTACTTTAAATATTTTATTTGAACATTTTTATAAATTGTTTTTGGAGAACTCCTAAAAGGCACATATTAAAATATCAATAGGTAGTCAAGTAATGGTGATTAAGAAAATAAATAACCAGGAGGAAAATAAGACATTTAAAAAGTTGCATGAGAATTCCTAAATGCTTCTAGATTATTCAAAAAACTTTTTTTTAACTAAAAGATACACATATAATATGGAGATTGGAATTTGCTCATTCTTATTTCTGGATTGTTCCTAGGAAGCTCCAGTTGTCACGCGAGTTACAAGGTCGAAAGCAAAACAATTGCCAGAACCAAGGAAGCCACAGCTATCATCGGTTTGTGTTACATGTTTGTTTTGATCATATACTATTTGCATGTTACAGGTGATCCTTAAGTTGCGACAGTTCACTTATCGACCATTTGATGTTACGACATAACCCTCCCTCCTCCAAATATTTATGACACAGTCCCAAATGTTGCAGAATCACGGCAGTCATTCACCCTTACAAACAACCACACTGCAATATTTTCTCTGCCTATTTCCCCCCTCCATGGCTGCTTCTCCACAGACACTGGGCCTTGAGAAGACCTAGCAAGTTGTCTCCTCTCCAGCCTTTCTGCCACAGTTTTTTTGCCTGCTCCTGGTGCACCAAAAGCAGAGCGGTGAGACCAGAGGGATAGCAGGATGAGCATGCCCTCTAGGCTCTGGTCTTTGCAAGAAGCCCTTGCCACCAAAAACAAAGCCCGGGAGGGACGTATTTTAAAATGCTTCTTGTGCTTACTGAAGCAATTTTTTTTTTAATGTTCGATGGTAAAGATTTAACACACACACCAGGTGCCTAAATAGAGGTTTAAAGGCTGGATCAAAAACAGGTCACTGATGGAGTAACAGCTAATCAACATCTACTTATTGGCTGGAATTAAATGAATAACACAATGTGATTGCTTTCTTATTTAAAAAAGAGATGTGCTTTTACATTTATATTTCTCTTTTTAGGTTGCATCCAGCTACACCAATAAGGGCCGCAATCAGCAGATAGCTCAGCAAGAACAGAAGCAGATCTACATAGACAAACCTTCCAAACAAGAGAATAAAGGTATGAGTTCTTTGTCCTTATTTTAAAAGGGCTCCGATGGCTCTTGTGAATTTTGGTGAGGGAATAACCAGAAGTTGGTACTGCAGTTTCACACCACTGTGGAGCAGGAAATACATGATACTATAGTGTTGAGTTCTGCAGTAGTTTTAGTACCAAAATAACTAGAAAATCCCAGTCCTGGAAAATTGCATAACATGGTCCAATCAACTTTGTTTAATTTTTGTCGTGTAAAAAAAAAAAAGATACCTATCCTTGCCTTATACACAGAACATTTAAGATTTTAGTGATTGATCAGCTTTCTCATTTTTCAGAGATGCAGTCCGCCACCTCAAGAATCACACATGAAAGAATGACAAGAGCAACAGTGGCAGCTAAGTCCAGAATACCGCAAGCATCACAACCAACTATAATTTCAGGTGGGTGAAATTGTAGTAAAGTGCTTTTACATGGGCATCTAAAGGTAAACATTTCCTTGACCAGGTTCGAATTCTAGTGACACATGAGCACAGCCATTGCAATTTCCTTAGTTTGTCATTGCCTACTTCTGGGATGTTATTTCAATTTCCCAGTTTTGCTTTCAGTTTGTGTATTTTTGATGGTCCTCTATCCAATTTATAATTGGGCATGATCTCACTGATCTATTAAGTGCAAATCTGGGTGGTGACACCTTGATAATTTTACTGTGGACTTTCTTAAGTTGAATTCTGATTTTTATTACACTTGTGTTTTTGTCTCTATTTCTATAAAATAATTATCTTCTATTGCTTTCTGTTGTTATTTTGAGTTCCTTGTGACAAAAAAAATGGAATAATGTTCAGTCTGTTCTGTTTTAGGTAATCTGCCCCCCAAAAGAGTTACAATTAAAGGAAAGCAGCAGAAAGAGATAATAAAGGAAAGGACAACAGTAAGTTTGTTTTTTTCATAGTATAATTTTTTTCATTTATATCATAGTACCATAGGTAGTATGCTGCTATTATCCATAATGGCAGCTCAGAAATCAAAACTGTGACTTGCCTAAACTGAAATAGTGAAGTTTTGCTGATTCAGGTCATCTGGGTTCAAGCTTATATTCAGGCAAATCATGATGGAAATATTCCCCCGTTGTTTGTGTTTTTTAAATTAGTAATTTTAAAATGCATCAGATTCTCAAATATGAGCTAGAGGCAAATGAAATTGGAATGTTACCTACTAATATTTTCCAGGGGGGAAAACTATATATATGTGTGTGTTTAAATTATAAAGAAATCACTGTGTTTTAGCAGGTAGTGCACAATACAAATCAAGATATTCCAGTGGAACAAGAGAAAGAGATGAAACTCCAACCTGCTGAAATCAGTGAACAGAAGGACGTTCTTGACAAAAAAAACATGTCAGCACTCCCCAAAAGAAACCGCTCATTTGCCCCTCAGAATTTTGTCTTTCAACCTCCCAAAGGCTTGACCACCTACAAAGCGAAACCAATGACCCCTTCCAGGGCAAATATGTTCTTATCACCCAATCTTTCCTGGAGCCCCTCGGAAACAACCAAGTAAGGACATCCTACTTCAGACTTTCTTATAAAGTATTTTATGAATCTGTTCAAACTATGTTGATTTTTCCCCTTAATGCTGCTTCAAGTTCAAGCTCAAAAAGGAAGCACTAAGGGAGATAATCCAGACCTTATTCCTGTTGCAATTAGTTTCCTCTTAAAATGCCTCAACTTTACAAGAGAGTGTATGAATTGATTGCTTCTGGCTATTTATGGTGGTTTTCTATTGAAAGCTCTCTGATATATGAGGTCCCTTTCAAAGGGAGATACCAAATCTAAACAGTATTGATCTCTCAGATATTTAAGATAATTTTGGGAGTATACCTGTAATTAAGCTATGCACTCTGCTACAAGGAGAAAACTTTGAATTCAAGTAGGCATACAAAAATAGGACCATAACGTTGATTTCATTATGTGTCATTAAGTTGTTTTCAATACCATCAACCACATAAATATGCTTTTTCCATGATGATCTATTTCTAACCTGTTCTTTCAATTTTCCCAACAGTCCCCCACTCCCACCCCAGATCACCCTAGTATCTGAATCCACCCATCTTCTGCTGGGTTTCCTCTTTCTTTATACCTTTCCCAACATTAGAGCCTTTCATGTACATACATGTCAAATGGCATTATTACGATGTGTAGGTAATTCACAGTCTAAAACTGGTAGAAATCTACAATTAAGACGCTGTCTAAGAGTATAGGCAATTCCAAGTAGATTAGGGGTTTGGGGTGTGTATTCTTTCTTCCAAGTCTGATAAACTCCATATTTCCAGATATTGTGGAAGTTTTTTAGGTATTGCTCTGAGCACTACAATCACATTTCTTTCCATGCATGTTCAGTTTTGATCTGCAACTTCCAGTGCTGTTTTTATCGTTGTTGTTGTTATTATTATTATTATTAGTGAAGCATACAAAGAAGAAACACAAGATTATGATCCGCAGTTGTCCCCTAACCCAGAAGTCACAGAGGAAACCACTGAAAGATACCAACATGCCCTGGATTTATTGGGAGAAATTAACGGAGGTATATAAGAAAACATCTATACTTTTTACTAAGAGACAAAAACTTTAAAAGGGGATGAGAAGTCCCATTGTGGGTGCCCATTTGCCTTTAGGCTAGATGCCTTTTCCTCTACCTCAGTCTTTTATTTGTAGTGCTGACATACAGTAGCTATCAGGCAGGGGTGTGCTACACTTCAGTGAAGCTGAAAAAAGTGCTTTGGAAAGGGTGCAGCTGAACAGTGATCTGTTGGCACCTCCTTAATCAAGTTGCCTTGTTCTCTGGACTCTTCCAGGAAAATGTTCTTGATTTTAGTTCTGATAAGCATACTCACGCTCAGTCCAAAGCACCTTGTCGGCATATCCTTAGCTTAGACCCTGCAGCAATGCATGAAGGATGGAGATTTTGCTTTTATTCAAGCCCATTGATATTTTGAGGGATCTCTGGACGGGATGATGGAGAGGAGGAGGATGCAGTATGATTGAGGGTGCATCAGCCATGTGACATTATTTAAAGTGCCATTGGTGGAGAGCAACCTTTCTGTTTGAAGCCTATTTAGACTTAATCATTGTATTTATTTTAAACTATGAGAATATTAAAATTTGGCAATTAGATAAGACAGGTTCCAGGACCAGCAAGCAAAGCAAAACAAAACCAAAGACCATAATCAGACTTGGGGTAACAAGCTACTCTTCATCCTTTTTCCTTTTATTACTGGAGGAAAAAAAAGGAAGGCAAAAATGCAGCTTTTGGTCATTGCAACTTTAAACATGCAAAATACTGCTTCTAATATGGTGGTTTAAATATAATTAATAATTACTGAAAAAGCAACTACAGTTTGTTTAGCTGCAGATTATATTCTTCCTATATTTAAAACAGATTCTATACTTTTTCTGTCTAAAATCATTTTTTTTTTAGAACGGGTGCCTAGTGAGATGAGGGATAATATTGCGTTCGAAGGTGAGAGCAGTGTGCAGCAACCAGATCTACTAGCAACTGAAATATCAGAGCCAACAACAAAGCTGCATGATGTATCCTATTTCAGGTTTGTAGATAAGATCAAAGGGATCTACATTAATAAACTGCCTGGGTAATAAGAATGCTTGTTAAAATATCTTCAAAGAGAAGATAATACCTTTGTATTAAAGTAAACAACAGATTTGCTATCCGTGGATACTGTGGAATAGAAATGGTGCCCAATCCATTTTACCTGCTTTAGGGATACATTTACCTGTTGTAATTGATTGGAGTTTAAAATTAGATTGTATGCGCTATTGTGTGCCACAGACTATACCTTTCCAAGCAAGCCTATTTCTGAAAATTATATACCAGTCCCACAATAGCATCTATGTCAGGGGTATCAAACTCACGCCGTCATGGCAGTGTCACGTGACGTATCGGGACTCTGTTCTCCTTTGCTAAACTGGGCATGGGCATGGCCAGCGCATAATGCATCCAGCCCATGAGCCAGGAATTTGACATCCCTGATCTAAGTAGAAGGTGACAGAATGGTAGGAATGGCATTTTCCTTACTATCTATTCTCTCCCTTGAATGAAAAGCAATGAAGTAAAATGGCTAGTGAATCCTATCTAGCCTAGAAACCATTCTTGTTATTGAAACCATAATTCACAGGCTGCTACTATAGGCACCGATGCTCTGAATAGCAACCTCAACCCTAATTATTGAAAAAAAAAATATTACATGTATGAAGGTGAATCAGCACATTCTGCCAATTCTTGTTTACAGCAGGGTGTGAATAGGAAAAGAAGCAAAAGTTGAATACAATTGTCAGATCAAAGAATTGTAACATAGAAGTATTCTACGTATTATGTGTTGCTTTTTTACTTAAATTAATATTTTTTAATTGCTGTTATTGGTTTTGAAGCACTATAACCTTATATATTAGTGCCTTTGAGTATCTTATGCAGTGGTGGTATTCAATTTTTTTACTACTGGTTCTA
This sequence comes from Pseudonaja textilis, assembly GCF_049901715.1. Taxonomy (NCBI): domain Eukaryota; kingdom Metazoa; phylum Chordata; class Lepidosauria; order Squamata; family Elapidae; genus Pseudonaja; species Pseudonaja textilis. The sequence continues at coordinate 308,211,586 of NC_141990.1, forward strand.
TGGGTGTGGTGTGTAGCTTGGTGGGTGTGGCTTGGTGAGTGTGGTAGGGGAAATCTCCATTTTCTCCCTACTCCAGGGGAAGGATACTGCAAAATCCCATCCCATTCCCTCTCCACCTGCTTTCCAGCTCCATTCTCCTGTGCAGGGCAACCAAAGAAGACCCAGCCAATCAGCTGGGATTCGGGAGGCAGAGAATAGATGGGGGCGGGGCCAGTCAGAGGTGGTATTTGCCGGTTCTCCAAACTACTCAAAATTTCCACTATCGGTTCTCCAGAAGTATTCAGAACCTGCTGAATACCACCTCTGATCTTATGGGTAAAAATGGGTCATTAATTGAAATAATAAGAAATTGTCTGAATGTGCTTTTGTTTCGTTTTTATTTTAAAAGAAACATTCTTCAATCTCAGAGAGAGAGACTGACATCATTTTGTCTTGAATGGGATAAAACTGTTGAAACTGATATTCCAGAGGAGGGTAAGAGAGAAAACACAAAAAGTATGTGTGAAATTATTGTCAAAAATAAACTGCTTGAGTTTTAACTGTGACTCTGGTAAGCCTATATCTTTATAGATAGGTTTTGATTAGTGTGGTTCGTGAATTCTACAAAATAATTGCATTATTCAAATTCAGAGCCTTCGAAGTGATATTTCTATGGAAAATATAGTAATTGGTTCCGGTACGATGCGGAAAAAATGTAGACATAACTTTTGTAAGTATATTAATCACGTAAGGGATAGACATAATTTACTTATTTAAATTTATGGTTAACCAAATCATAAAAAGCAAAATTATATATGTATATGTATGTATATGTAGGCCTAGGTGTGTACGCGTCTTTTCCCATGTAAGATTAAGAGTATCTTGGCAACATTTCGGTGAGGTCCCACTCTCCATCCTCAGGCTGGTGCTTTCGGCTTTGTGCCAGTGCAAGCAGTGTGTGATCGGAGCTGCCGTCTCTCTATAAATACTGGTGGTGGAGGCTGGTGTGCTTTTTGAGTTGATGGAGTTGATGTTGGTATAATGGGCTGTGTGATGGCCTTGTGAGTTTTGTTGTGGAGATATCCTGGATCTTATGCTGTGATCTCCTGGGTCGTTTGTTTTGTATGGAAAAAAGATCACTACAAAACAAACGACCCAGGAGATTACAGCACAAGATCCAGGATATCTCCACAACAAAACTCACAAGGCCATCATACAGCCCATTATACCAACATCAACTCCATCAACCAATCAAGAGGCAGCAGCGCAGCCAACCAGCCCAGCACACCAGCTCCCACCATGAAAATGTGTGTGTGTGTGTGTGTGTGTGTGTGTGTGTGTGTGTGTGTATATATATATATATATATATATATATATATATAAATATCTAAGAATCATTTCTAAAGGCTAACTTACACTGACTAAAACATATTTAGCAGGGTAGACTGAACTGCTTTTTCGTTAAATCTTCATAGATATGCTGGTAGAGTGAGTTTTCATGGTTTAATCAATGTTAGGGCCTGCATTCATAATTTTTTGCTTCACAATTTCTACAGTGTGATATAGTGTGAACAAATCTTCAGATTTGTTGAGAGTGAACTTCTTCACTTGCATATTAACTGTTTTCCTCTGGGGGATTTTTCCTGTTCTGCATTTTGCACAAAGATTAGCAGCATCTAAAAATGCAGCTCTGTATGCACTAGTCTCAATTGCACACCTGCTAGCTTTGCATTAACTGAATTTCGGGCCATAGTAAATATGACTTAGAATCAATTTACAATATGCATTAACTTGAATATCACATTCAAACCTACATGAATTGAAGTCTACCTCTATATAACAGTAGTTTTAATTTATATACTGTTTATCCAACAAAATACCACTTTTTTCAGCAAAAGATCTTGTCCGTACAACCATTGGGCAAACCAGATTGTTGATGGCGGAGAGATTCAAACAGTTTGAAGGGCTGATAGATAATTGTGAATTCAGACGTGGAGAGAAAGAGACAACCTACACAGATCTGGATGGATTCTGGGATATGGTAAACTTTCAGGTAAGATTTTTTTTTTTTTTTACTGTTAAACCTCTGTTTGCATTCAGCTGACTCTTTGTCTTCTTACTTTTACTTAATGGCCAGACCTTTGTTTAGTCAATAGTAAACCAATCCTAATTTGATAATTCAGATTCTGCAGTTGATTATAAAGAAGAAATTACAAGAAATATCCCAAACTGGGGAAAATGAAACTTGTAGAAAATACACCACAAGGAAATATCACTTTTCAGCTTGAACATGCATGTCCCTTGGCTGCTGAGAGCATACTAATTTTCACACACAAAACTCAAGCTTGTTTTTGTCCATCATGTCAACTTGAAACTCGCATCTTAGAATAAAATTTAGAGTTCTCCAGCATGTACCAAATTGGGCAATCCATATTAAATTCTTGTTCACCCAAAGCAGCAGGATACAAAGCAATGTTGCAAGACATTCTTAAGAAATGACTAACAGTGTCTTGTTTTTGATTTCTTGGTGAAGCTATTTCTTAAGAAAATAAGGAAGCTTACTATGCTTCTTAACACTTTGTTTTTTTAATGTAAAGATTTTTTTTCTTTTTTTTTCTTTCTTTTTTTTTGGTAACCTGGTTTGCTTTAATTTTGTTCAACCTTTCTCTTCCTCAAATAGGTAGAAGACATAAATAAAAAATTTGAGAACTTGAATAAACTTGAAGTGAATGGGTGGCAAATGGTGGATGATCCTCAGACCCACAAACCTGCCAAGGTATGAGAGTCTTTGCTGGTTCAGCTTTTAGGGGGTGATTTTTGCTTGGCACTTAATTACTGAGACTATTTCTGAAAGGCAACTTTGTTGAGTGATACCGGCAACTGCACAATAAAGGTACAATTAATTTTCTCATGGACCAGAATTTTACTAAACTTAGCTACCTGTTCATCTTCTGGGAACTATAACTCCTATAACGAAGTCTGAGAACCAGAGATGCACAGCAATTCACATTTTAAAAATGGGAAATGTGATTTGAAAGGGCATAGGCAGGTTCACTACATCGGTCAGGTTTTTTTTTCTTTTTATGACTCCTGCCTTTTCCAGAATTGGCATGGTGTCTGTGGAGTCCCAGACATTAAAGTAGTGGCGCTTCCTTAATGTAGATCCATACTGTCCTGAGACTGCCAGCACTGTTTGAACTCAGAAAGGCACAGCTTATTTAAGGAGGTGACATCTGCAGTAAACAAACCCATGCCTATCTTTACTGAGTATATGTGAGTGAAATAATCAAATATTGCTTTCCTGCCTCCTTTGCCTCTTATTTTAATGTTTCTTCAGTATTGAATTCTTTGGAGTGGAAATGTATCTTACTGTATTTTATAAAACTTCGCACATCTTGATGGCTAATTAATTGCATTGCCACCCATATTCAGGCTGACCCTTAAGTGCAGTAAAGCATCCCTTTTTCAACTTTCCTTTTTGGTACCCACTTTTACTTCCTGGCTTTTGGTCTGCTCCAGGTTTTCTTTTTAATGCAATCTTGCTCCCTTCATTCATTTTGCTGTAAGCGCCAAAAGTTTGCTTCTTGTAAAAAATAGGAACATTGATGTTTGGGATTTTGATCAAAGCTTCTAAGATCTGACTTGTAATTTATATTTCCAGTGAATTTTAAAGTGTTTTGAAGGTAAAATAGACCTATGGCTGATCTTTTAGTTGCTTGCCTTGACGTTCCTGACTTTTGCTAGCTGCTGAGAATAGCTTGACAGTTAGTGAAATCTGATAGGGAGCTGAATAATTCAATATTCAGTGCTGAATATATCAGTATTATAGTCAGTTTGAGACGGATGACCTTTAAATGTTTCCTAGAAATGAAGCCATCTCATATCATAGTTTATCATTAAAGAGTTTAGTACTGGACATATTTGTAAGTCAGAAAGTAGAGTTTGGCTAAATATACTGTGACAAGCAGTTCCAACTTTGGAATTGTAATAAGTGTTTATTTTGAAAAAAAAACTGCTTTTTTCTAATTATTTACTTTTATTCCTATAAATAAATCATTCTCCAGTAGTTGCCTGAATAGTCAGGAGAGGGGTTGGCAGAGGGGTTGTCCTGTTGGAGGTATATCTTAACTTTCATATATTGCAGTTCTGAGTCAGAACTCAGCCTCTGCCAACCCTAAGTAAAAGTAATCCTTTTATTTCCTACCTGAAATACTGTCTTTGGTGAGATATCCCTCGGGAGAGACAAATCTTTTGGACATGGCCAAGACTATCAGGAAGCTCTCACATTTTGTTGAGGCTTTAAACAGGATCCATTGGACCAGATCTCCAACCTAAAAATTACTTTTCCCCAATGTATTACAGTGCCAGTTCTGAAGAAGGCAAAATGAAAATGTATTGGTAAATTACAAGAACACACACACACACACACACACCCTTCTAACCCTGCTGGAGGAGGTGATTGGACTAGAATAGATATCTCATTATCTTTCTCCTTCCCTCCCATTTCTTTTTCTTTCTGTCCCTTCCTTCCATTCCCCCTCTTTCTTTGTCCCTTTTTCTTTCTTTCTCTTCTCTTTATTTTCTCTCTCTCTTTCCCTCTCTCAGGCTCATCCCTTTCGATCAGGGGTCACCAAACTTTTGGATCTCAGGGACCACCAAACTCATAATTTCAAATCCCGGAGACCACTAATACGAATTTTGACTGACGGTGGCTTTCTGGTGTTGGTGGGGGAGAGAGAGAGAGAGAGATCTGATCCAACCTCTCTCTCTCCCTCTCTCACACACACACAGGCAGGGGTGGGATTTAGACCCCTGATCTAAAGCTGTCAAAACTCCAAAAACTGGTCAAGTAGCTCTGGGGAGGCCAGTCATAAATTAGAACACTTGCTAAATAACCAGTCATTAAGTGAGGACCACTTGTATTTGGTTTGCCAGTCACCTGGTCATGCCCACCCAGTCACGTGACCAGCAAGCCACGCCTACCCAGTCATGACCAGCAAGCCACACCCTCCAATTAGGCCACACCCACAGAAAATTGAATCCCACCCCTCAGTGGGGGCGGGGGGGCACCGGGGATGAGTTTGTAGTGCCAAGGGGCCAGTGGACCGAAAAAGTTTGGGAACCACTGCCCTATACCAGTGTTTCTCTATGTTGGCAACTTGAAGATTTTGGTTGAATAAGGAATTCTGGGAGTTGAAGTCCACACATCTTCAAGTTGCCAAGATTAGGGAAACTGCCCTATATTCTGTACTCAAAATTGTACTCTGATGTCTAAGATGTCATTGAATCTATCGCTCCCTCTCTGATGGAGTGAAGGAGCTGTGTCTGCATGATATAGGCAGGATCTCTAGAGAGGTCTGGTGTTTTCCCGAAAGCCGTCACTCTGCTAAACAAATAATTCCTTCAACACTGTTCAACTATTACAAAGTCTGTACTACTATTACTGTTAAACTTCTCGTCACTCCTTATCACTCATCTCCTCCCACTTGTGACTGTATGACTGTAACTTTGTCGCTTGTATCCTTATGATTTATATTGACTGTTTCCTAGTATGATTTGATTGCTTATTGTACCCTATGACTATCATTAAGTGTCATATCTTATGATCCTTGATGAATGTATCTTTCTTTTATGTATACTGAGAGTATTTGCACCAAGACAAGTTCCTTGTGTGTCCAATCACACTTGGCCAATAAAGAATTCTATTCCTTGTGCCCTGAATTTTTGAAGGCTGGTGATAATCAGCTTTGCCAAGATGTCTTTTGATTTCCAGAAAAAGCCCACCCTTCGAAGGACAGCCAAAGCAGCAGGGGGGTCTGCCGAAAGGAGAGCAGCCAAAAAACGCTTTGCAGCTGTAAAAGCAGCCATGAAGAACAAGACAAAAGAAATGTTGGCAGCAGAGGCTTCAGGCGAAGTAATACCAAAAGAAGCAGAACGGATATTTGATGGAGGGTTTTTCCGAATTGAGTCTCCTGCCAAATCCTTTCCAGGTCAGTCCAGATCACTGCCTTTGTGCGAGAACATATGTATTATGGTGATAGTTATTGCAGTAGCTACATCTTGCTGACTCCGCAAGAGTTCCTGGTAGTTTGCAACATATCCACAGCACCATCAAACTTCAAAACAATCCATTTTGCTTCACTGTTCTGTAGCCTTAAAGATTAAAAGCTTTCTGTTTCAGTTTTCCTTAAAAACATTAAGGAAGATACCATCCAGGGTAAATTATTCCATAAAAAAATAAATACTCCATAAGAAATATCACTTCCAGGGTTCACCTTCCCTGAAACTCACATGGAGTGGGGAATCTTTAGCACCTCCACTTAGTACACACAGTATATATTGGATAAATTGGTTTCAGTTGGAGGAAGCAGCTAGGTGGCCAGAAGGAGGGGACAGATAACAACATTTGGATTGTATTCAAAATCTCATCGACAAGCGCTGCCACAATAATACTGTTATATGATGATGGTGGTTCTCATCCAGCAATATGTAGCCTGCTACATTTTATATAATTTGTAGCTTCCAAGTAATCTTCAAAGACAACCTCCCGAATACATAAAATTTATATCATTTTTTGATATTTTGTTTTATATTATTTTGGTTACCCACTTCAAGGCCTTGGGCATGGATGAAGTATTCTACCTCCTAGGTGATGGGAACCAATGGGTCTTCAGACACCCACATCCAGAAAGTAGTGTGCCTAAGAGCAGTTGGTAGCTAATTACAGTAGTCCTCAACTTACAACCATTCATTTAGTGACTGGAGTTAGAATGGGACTGAAAAAAGTGATTTATGGCCGTTTTCCACACAATTGTTGCAGCAAACCCCTCCCCTGTGGTCATGTGAGCAAAATTCAGCTACTTGGCAACTGGCATGTATGTATGACTGTTGCAGTGTCTCAGGATCATGTGATCACCTTTTGCAACCTTCTGAGAAGCAAAGTCAATGGGGAAGTTAATAACTGTGTTACTAGCTTAACCACTGCAGTATTTCACTTAACAACTGTGGCAGGAAAGGTTGGCAAAATGGGGCAAAACTCAGTAATGGAAATTTTGGGCTCAGTTTTGGTCATAAGTTGAGGACTACCTTATCAAAGTTAAAATAAGGAATTTAAAGCAGGAACAAGATTGCTTTATTTCAAAACAGTTTCTCCTGTAGCTGCCCACTCCTCCTTTTGATTTTTCATTGTATGTTCTTGGTTTAAAGGAACATCATCCAAGTCCACGTACATTGTAAATACTTTTCTAACGTCAGTACACAGAACATTTGAGAAACAGTTCTAAACTGTTGAAGCTGAGTTTTCCTGAAAGAGGGAAGCCTACAACAGAAGCTTTTCATTGAAAAGCTCCCACTCCATGAATACTGGCAGCTCTTCTGCAGTGGAGGCAAGAAAAGCCTCCAGCACACAAGTCAAAATCCCAATGTGGTATTTTGGCCCTTGTGTTCAGGCTATGTCTGGCTACACGAAGGTTTAAATCACCATTCAGCCACAAAGCTGATTTGGGTAAGTCAGTTTAATCTATCACAAAGTTGTGAGGGGACAGCTGGAGAATGCCTTACTATTGGTCAAATAGTCCGTTAAAATGTTTCAGATTGCCTTAATGCCAGGGTCTTCAACTTGGCAAGTTTAAGACCTGTGGACTTCAACCCACAGAATTCCTGAGCTAACATGACTGGAGGAGGAATTCTGGGAGTTGAAGTCCACAAATCTTAAAGCTGCCAAGTTTGAAGACCCCTGTCTTAATAGCACATACAATGTGAGAAAAGGTTTGAGGATGACTTAATCCTGTGTGTGTGCGTACACACACAGATTCATGTACAACATTCATACTTCAAGCATTCAGCATCCTTTTCCCCCATATTTTTTGCAGATGTGGGGCCCAGAATCCAAAAATTGTCACATATAACATATTAATATAATACAATATTCAGTTGCTCACTCATCTATTGCCTACAGGTCGGACTCCTAAATCAACTGGCAGGATTTCCCAGTGGAGGACCCCAAGGTCTGCCAATAAGGCTTTGCTTCAGAATTGTGCAGAGATCTGTGTTTTAAAGCAAGACACATCAAGTACGTCCAAAGCCATTCCTCCTATTCCAGATCCTAAAGCATTTTCAGATTCTGCTGGAACCAACCACCTTGACTCTGCATCTGAACAAAGGTATTCAGCTAAACTGCCCCTTTGCTTTGGCCGGTGCAGGAATAACAACCCTTTTGGGGAGATCCAGAAGAGTCTAATAGCATAATAATAACTTTTGGGTTGCATGAAAGTCATTGGGTTTTTCACAGCAAAAAAATTCCTTAAGCATTCAATATACAGCCATTCTTCCCTAAGGTGTTTTGCCTTTAGATGAGCTCCATTTCAATTTCACACCACAAGCATGCTCGGGCTTTTGAGCACAAATGGTTTTGTCTTCTTTCAAGCTATAAACGTCTTTCTGCATCTTAGCACTCCAAACTAAATTCTTAATTCCACTGTCCATTAAAAAATATAGTGTAGATTTAAGCTGTCCTGAAACAGTGACTATAATTTTTCTGCTGACTATATCTAACTGATAGTTTTTAAATCCTCTTGTTTCAGATGTGTAATCCTTCCAGCAATTATGTTAAACCTAATTTTTATTAATCATATAGCTGGTATTTCCATGGTTTATCAGGTGGTGAGAGTGCATTCATTCTTACAAATGTGCTGCGAGAAATTGCTATTCATGTTAGAAGAACTGTTAATGATATCTTTGTTTTAATTCACACTCTAAACTTCAGTTTTGTCATTGTTCTTCCAATACCTTGAAGCGAGGAAGTTTGATAGGTGTTTGTAAATCAGTTCAAACTCAAATGGATATGGGGCTATTCATGCTCATTATAACATAATATACAATCCTCTGAATGCCAGGAGCTGGGGCACATGAATGGGAATGTACTGCTATTATCATAATAGCAATAGCACTTAGACTTATATACCGCTTTATAGTGTTTTACAGCCCTTTCTAAGCGGTTTACAGTATCAGCATATTGTCCCCAACAGTCTGGATCCTCATTTTACCAACTCCGGGAGGATGGAAAGCTGAGTCAACCTTGAGCTGCTTAGAATCAAACTCCTGGAGCGAGCCAGTGGGACTCGAATTGCCAAACTGACAAGTAATCCTACCTGTAGGCTACCCATTGATCTCTGGTGGGCACAATGAGAAATAGAATGCTTGACTAATTAGAGAACATAATTGTTTTTATGCTACGATGTTTCTATGCATCATATTAATGTATGCAAGTTGAGAATTTGCAAGTTGAAAATGTTTTAGTAACTGGGAGATAATACAGTTTCACCTCTGTACCTCTGTGTTTTTGTTTATTTTCTCCAGTGGCATTCAAGCAACAGAGGAACTGTGTGTTAGAACAGACATAGTGGGAATAGCAACTGTAAGTATGCCTTTTTTAGCATGTCTTTCTTTCATATCAGGATGTCACAAAGCTGTTTTCTGTTGGTTCAGAAATTGGAAATGCAGAATTTGCTGGCAGTGGAAACGTGTCGATTCCATTAGGCAGACCCAGAAAATCAACTCCACATGAAGACCAAAATTATTTTCATTGAGATTGGTTATAAAAATCTTACAAGTCAATGATTGTGCTGCTGCCCTTCCTCCTGCTTTTTATATTCCAGTGGATCAGGGAGATGTCTATCTGAACCACTTCTAAATATTAACTTCTCAGGAAAATTTTTAGCTCTTTTTGCTTTCTTAACAGTTCTTGCGCATTTCTGTCAAAAGTTATCTTGCTTATTGTGTAGAGAAGTAACACCTTAGAAGTGGTGGCTGTCTTGTTTTTTTTTTCATATAAAGGGGTGGGTGTGATGAAATACTATGAAAGGAAAGTGAAACTGAACTATCTTTTTTTAAAAAAAAAGAAATCTTGGTTGAATCACTGAACTGAATGAAAATGAAAAGGGTCAGTATATGCCCTTGCAAAAGTGCCAGTCATTGGTTTAAAAAGATCTTCCATGTCATTTTTGTGTATTCTAAAACAGGTCCCCAACCCCCGGGCCACGCCCCACTACCAGCCCTTAAGCAGTTTGGAATCGGGCCGCAGAAGTGGCAGGCGAGCGAGTGCACATCCGCACTGGGCGAATAGCGGGTGCATGTGCCCAACCGCTTGTGCAAATAGAGCTGCATGTGTGCTTGCCTGCCACTCGCACAGGAACCTTCCCCCCCCCCCTTTGCTGGTCTACAAAGCTAGAAAGGTTGGGGAAATCTGTTCTAAAGAATAATATATCTTCAAGATCCTTGAACTTTATCTTTGCTTCTGAATCCAGGATACAGAAGCAACCAACTGTGACAGGAGCTCATCCTCAAGTGACATGAATGTTTGCCAATTTAAAGAAGCTTCAGAAATTGGAGATGAGATGAAGCAGACCACAAGAGATGAGGTCAAACAGGGTTTTCTTTGCCCCACAGAGAATTCTCAGGTTGCAGAAACTTGTGATCAAGATCAAGTACTGCATACTCCAGAACGTAAGTAAAATTGTTGTGGATTTTCTCATGACAACGGGTACAAAGTCATTTGAAATGAGATAGTCAGCCGATAAATTAACAAGGAAAGAAATTCTTTGGCTGAATTTATAATCTGAGATCTTGTAAGAATTATTTGGGAATCCAATTTTCAGAACTATCTGCATATTTTGTCACAGATGTCTAAGATATTTTGCTGTAAGCTGCCGATAAAAGCTGCTGGCTGCAATTTGGGCATGCCTTTATACAAGTATGTCCTCACTGTCATCAGTATAGAAACCTTTTACATTATAAATAATAACAATGTGTTAGGGATATATAAAATGAAAGCAGTACTAAATAGTCCATTCAGAATATTGTTTGCATAAGTATATTTATTTCAATTCAAAGCTTCCAGATAATATAATTAGTATCTATGCGTAACTTCATATGCATTTAAAATACTTCTCTGAAAATGAGATTTTATTTTCCAGGTTTGTCCTGTGATGATGGAATATATGATCTCCAGGTATGCTTGCTTGAAGTCAATTGATGCAGCATTAAATATTACTTAAACTGTTCAGAATTATGTTTTGTAAATAATGCATCATTAAATAAACCTGTGTTGTTATTTAATGATGCATTACTTCCATGGTAATTTTGTGATGCAAACCTCTATAGGGATAAGGGCTCATAGATACAATATACTGTATATGAGGAAGTATCCATGTAGGTAGAAACTTTTCATTGTCAAAATTCCAGCTCATATAGAAGACTCTTTGTGTGACAGTTTTAATATACATAGATTCATATGATACGTACAACTTTTGTGGGGTAGGCTGTGTCACATGCATGACACCAAAGGCAAAATTTCGAGGGTAGCCTTTATTCTGGTTACCTATTGACTTCACAATAAAAAATGCCAAAGATTAGTTTAGGTTAAATATATCTGTTTTTATTGTAACAATTATGATGCATAACCAGAATTTACCTGCTCCGAAACTAATTGCTTACTAAAGATGATTTATAGTGCACCTAAACAGAGCACAACATTTTTCTTAATAGGAAAGTGTCTAGCTAGTCTTATCTAGCTTTATCCTTCCTTACAGTGGCATCAATTTATTGCCTGTGCATATGAAATATGACAGTTTCATCACCAAAAAAGGCTGGGAAAAGGGAGCACAAAAATTTAGTTGGAATGAAATAGAGCAACAATTCTTATACAGTTTTCCCTCATTTGATATCCTTCATCTATCTTGAATTACAGCTCTCAGTATCTTCAAATAACATGGCTATGAGCACACTTGGGACAAAACCGTATTAGAATCATGATACAGATTCCACCATGGCATATTCGTTAGGAAGCAGTACACGAGTAAAAAAAACAAAAACCTCACTGCTTTGTCAATTTAAGATTGGACATGAGTGCATAGATTCACATATCTGTCCAATGGAACTCAGATTGGAATATTTTTTTTACATCTGACAGTCTATTTACGGCACAGCTTGTTAGGCTGGTTTGGGGGGCTTTTAGTAATGTTCCATGCACGAGCACTATAAAGAAACGTTTATATTTTTTTTTCTGAAATTGTAATGGGGGGGGGGGTGCTCTTAAATTGCCTTAAAAATGGCAGCAAATATTTCTATCTGAAAGCTCAACCATAAGCTAACTGCTTGATTGGATTTGGAAAGACTTAAATGTATTTCTTCTTCCCACAGCCAAATCTGGATGTCAGCCTTTTCTTCACTCCTCTGAGAAATAAGGCTGAAATATGTATTTCAGCTGATTCATGCAGCAACCTTATTGTATTCTCTCCTTTTCCAGACAAGGAGAAATAAGCTACATTTTAAAAGTCTGATGTGTGCATTTAATTAATAAGTGCAAAAACAGCATCCATTTTCTTTTTCTTCATAAGTTTGTTCTGTTATTAAGCTGACCTTGCCATTTAAAAAGTATACCACTTCTGCTGGAGAAGACACCTATGGAGAATATGAATGTTCTGTGGTCTGTATCTCTTGAATCTTTAATGCAACAGCACTTGAGGAAAATTCTTCTGAATTGGCTTAACTTGGCTTGACCAGTTAAAATATTTTGGAACTGAGACATCAATAGTAAATTGTTGCTTGTCATTAAGTGCAATGAGTGGGAGAGAGGGGGAAAAAAGTATTTTACAGTATTTGTCTGTTGCATTTTAAATATCTATTTTCCTTAATCCTAATCAAATATGCACTTCAGTGTATAAACAAAATTATTAAAGTTCTGTAAACTAGATTAATCTCTTACGTGGTGATCTGTATCTGCCTTTTATTTTGATTTTACAGTATTATTTCTTAAACCATTTCTACCTAGATGTATTTATTTTTAAGTCAAACTAATTAAAATTAATGTAAATAATTGTTTTAAATCAAGTTCTCCACTAATATTATTTCTAAAACAGTTATGTAGATCTGATCACTGAATCATAATTGAGTAATTGGCCAATTCACACATTAAACTAAGTCATGATTACAGGGAGTCCTTGATTTACATTCACAATTGAGATTGGAATTTCCATTGCCTAAGTGACAGCAGTCACTACAGTTCCAGTTGCTATTAACTGAATCCCACAGTCTTAGGTAAGGCAACTTCCTATTGGCTTCCCACAACCAAAGTTGGTCGGGAAGCTGACGGGAAGTTCCAGGTCCCAGATAAGTGGCTACTGCCAGGTAGGGGAGGGAGTGAGGGGATGTAAAGGAGAATCCATGGGAGGTGTGGTTAAAGGACTATGTGCGAGAGGCACTACGTGGGTGGAGAAGAGCTTGCAGGAGCGCATATGAGGCATCACACAAGTTGGTGAAAGTGGACAAGAGGTGCAATGTTGGTCAGGGAGGGTGACTGAAGGGTGCCATGAGAGTTCCAAGGTCTGCAACTAGCGAATGTAGGACAAGCATGGAGGGGCTGGGGAATGGGGGCAGGTGGGGGAGGTTTATCCAAGCAACTTGTGATCTTCTCTGCCAGCTTCCCTACTTTTCTTTCTGAGAAAGCCAGGAGGGAAGGTTGCAAATGGCAATCGTATGATCATGGGGTGCTTGGCAACAAGTGGGAAGGGTGAATGGGTTGCCTAGTACCCAGATCATGATCACGTGGCCACAGGGATTCTGGGACAGCCATAATTCCAAGGACCAGTTGAACCACCATTCATCATCATCATAAAAATGTCACTGAACAAATGGTAAATTTGGTGAACCGGACATCTATCATCTATAAACCTTGATCGACCAACCACTGACTAGCTATTTTCACACCACACACTAAGCCTGAAGCGATCCATAATTTAATGCAATTGTGAATCAAGCCAATGTATCTTTCCGATATGAGTAGCAGCAATTCAAAAGATTGAGGCATGTGCTCTTGATAACTTTCTTGTAGATTGGTGAATGCACTTAATACTTTTAGCATCAGAACAGGTGTTCCCTGTACTCTTAAGTCGTGTTTTTCAATCTCAGCAACTTTTAAGATGTGAACTTAAATTCCCAGAATTCTCTAGCCAGCAAGCTTCTAAGAGTTGAAGTACATACTGAATGTCTTAAAGTTGTCAATTTTGGGAAGCACTGTTCTAAGTACTTCTTCATTACCAGTTATTGCAGTCCTTCTATATGGCTAAAAAAGATAAAAAGTCACAGCAAAAACATGCATGCACACACACACACACATATATATATATATATATATATATATATATAATTCTGTAGGAAGAATGTCACTGAAACAAGCCAAATCTTGGAAGGCTTGAAAAATAAAGCTAAGAATTTGGAATGCTAAATGACACACTGCAGAAAGAAATCAGAATTTATTACTATGTATTCATACAGGTAGTCCTTGACTCATGACCGGTCACTTAACAATCATTCAAAGTTACAACAGTTTCCCCCAAAGCTACTTATAACCCAAAATTACAGTGGCCACATACACATGCCCTACACTCACATGATTGCATTGTGGGCACTAAAGACAACTGGCTCACCTTTACAGCTATTTGCAGTGTTCCATGGTAATGTCATTTTTTTTTTTGACACTGTCCAACATTTACTCCTGGTTTCCAGTAAAAAATACCCATTGGGTAAAATTGATTCGCTTTACAACCATGGTAAAGAAGGCTGAAAAAAATCAGGTCCAGTCACATGATGCCTAAATTTACGATTGCAATAGCTTACAACTCTAATTCTGACTAAAACTATCTGTTTCCAAGACTTGTATCTTTAAGAGTTTTATTAGTCACTACCCAATATAGTCTATTTAATATATTAGAAAACACCACCAACAACCACTTTTACAGGGATATTGAGCACTAGGGCTGCAATGGGCCAAAGGCTTGGCTTAGATCATGAAAGGCATGACACTGGTGAGGGTGACATCACCAGAAACAGACAGCTTGGTGATCTGATTCAGTTCTTTAACACGGTGTTTGTACTGCATGAGATGAGCGTCATCAACAGCTACTTTCAGGTGATCTGCTTCACAGAGAATCTGAATCTGTAAAAGGACAAATTGCCAAAAAGTCATAACTAAGAAGTACAGAAATACCATGAATTCATGCAACCTGAATCTTGCTTTTTTGCACTGGGCACAATGGATTTGCAGAGCTACCATCTTGTGCTTGTCATGCTTACATAAAAAAGCACCACAAATATTGCATGAAACCAGGAAATGTGTTGGGGAAAGTGCCCCATCCCAGCATCAAGAGAGCAATGCATCACAGGTTTTGGGGCAAGTGTTTGTTTTAAAAAAATACATTCTTCTTTGGATAGCATAAATATTTTAAGCGCACCCCGCCACAAAAAGTTTTTCTGCTTTGTTACAGACTAATGCAACCAGACCATATTGACTAAAGCTTTTGGAACTCAATTCAACTGAGTTGACATAAATGTTCTGTTGCATTCTACTCTCATTTTAAATAGTTTTTACCATTTTCTGGTACTCTTCAAAGAACCTCTATGCTTAGAATAACTATCACTTTACACTAATCAGCATACATTAAAATGAAATTTTGTTGCATGGTTGTCTCTGTTGGAGTACACTGGGAATGACAATGGTCTACTTGAAGGAAAATGAGGGTGTCTGTCAGAGGCCATCCCTCTGGGGGCAGGGAGAAGCTTCCTACTCATTGTTTGATGTCATCTGATTTGCCACCCTCCTATCAGAATCAGTTATCCATCCTTCTTTAAGAGCTATGCAGAAACGGCAGCAGGATTAGATGAATTCACAGGGCTCACTTAAAAAGGTTAGTGATTGAGCCTTTTTCTGTGTAATAAATTGAACCATATACTAATTAAATAACTTAAGACTTGTACAATATCCTACTGCATAGATACACACCCAAATTAACAGTAAAGCTTAGCATATTGTTCAAAGGCAATCACTAGGTATTTTTCCGGCTTGTGTTGAATGAACATAATATAAGCAACTCGTTTTCCTTAACTGGAAACCCCTCCAGGGGTACTACAACTCCCAACTCTTAAAATTCCCACTCAGTTTGGGTATTGCTGGGGATTCTGACAGGAGTGGTCTCAAATGTTATGAACACCGGACCCAGAAACTGAATCATAGAAATGGAATCAGGTAAATTAAACTGTCCCTTCAATATTTGCATAAATAATTTCCAGGCAATCAAGTTAATTCTTAGCTATCAAAAGGATAACCGATGCAAAAACTTTACCTTAAAAGATTTGCCAGCTTCAAAAGGAAACCTGGGTGCCGTCCGGTCTTCCGTCCCCCAGACATTTTGAATCTTGCTGTTGCATACAATCACCTTCCTGTTGTCCTCATTGAAGCGAGGATTAAAGTGGAAAGCAATGTCATTGCCTTTCTTCAAATCTACTTGAAATCTGTGAGAAATGAAGACACACAAATTGTTATTCCAATGTTCTATGCCAGAGGTGTCAAACTCAAGGCCGTGGGCCGGATCTGGCCCACAGGATGCTTAAATCCGTCCCACAGAGCCAGCCTGGAAATATCAAACTAGCGGCCCATGGTGTCTGGTGGCAAAAACAGGCCGAAAATGGGCCACAGGGCCCGTTTTCAGCTGGCAAAGTGTTGCAGGAGGCCATGGAAGGTAAAAACAAGGTGCAGGGGGGCCCCGTGTGGACCCCCCACACCCCATTTGGGCTGGCAAGATGCTGGAGGCATCTGTCCCAACCCCTCTACTGCATCCCACAAAGGAGAACTACAATGCTGATGTGGCCGTCAAAGAAATCCAGTTTGATCCCCTGATCTATGCAATGCAAACGACCAGCTATCTGCAAGGCATATAAATCCTTCCATTCTCCACCATCCAGTCAGAGCTGAAGAAGCTTCTTGGATGAGAAGTGAAACATCTTCAAAGAAAACCAGAAAGTCCAGTCACCTCTTGAAAAAGCACCTTTAGGACAACCATGACTTGGATGACTGAGAATCTCCATAGACCAATGTTCTACAGGAAGCTTATAAAACAAAGCTTCTCTATTTATTACATTCATCCAATTAATTATTAACTTGAAACTTGGATCTGCAGTGCGGCACCCCCTGTTGTATCATCGGGCAACTTTATTTTACTATTAAAACTTTAAATGAGAACTTTGTGTCCTGTAAAGCAGAGCACTCCTCACATATAAACTTTATTTCTAATCATACTTTTATATCCATTTTGGTTCCATACGCATTCTTAGAAAGTTAAAATCACAGAGGCTTAATAAAACCAGAAGATAAAGAGGGACAGGTGGGAGTTATAGAAATAATAGTCAATTACAATGTCTCCTATTTATGTCCTGAGTGTTTGAAGCAAGTCAAGAGTTTTCTGGGCAGGTGGACACAATCCCAGACTAAGTACAAGAGGACAGCCACTCCTCAGATATCCTTACAATTAAAGAGGAGGTTACAGGCTGGCACCCTGCTTTGCACCCCACCAGCATGGCATTTAAAATAACAACAGCAACAACAATAAAGAAGGTGAGGTGGGATGGGGTACCAGGAAGGCCCAAAGGAGACATCTTCAGGCATTACATAAGCTCCCCAGCTCCAGCCATAGCAAATAGGTCTAATGTCTTTTGGGCCACAGACCTCACTTGGCCTTGGAGTGACCTGCTAGTGGTATGCTCAGAGTTAAGACAAAGAAGTGGGTGATGCATGACAAGGACTGACTTTCATTTAATTTCAATTTTAATTAAATTAATACAGAGCTGCAAACGGGAGGCGGGGAGACTGCAATGTAAGCCTCCAGCATTCTTTCTGTAGCCTACAGAACCCTCCAAATTGATCGAGTCAAAATGTGCCCCCACTCTCATTGTTAGATTTATATCCTGCTTTTTATCTTAGATCTCAAGGAGATCTCCCTTCCTTTTTACCCCACAATAGCAAGTCTGTGAAAGATCATTCCTAACCCTTGTCCAACACCTTACCCATTATATCCCACTGGCTACACTTTTGGAGAATAGTCTAAGTACATGTAATAAAGGGGAGGGTTTTGGTTATAACCATCATCTCACAACACACAAATCCTAATGAATCCTTGATTTAATTTGGTCCTCCTAATCCCACAAGTAATGGATGCCAAAGGGCAGTCCCTCCCGCAATAAACCCAACTGTTCTTCAAGAAACTGGACCACTATCACCCACCACTCCATCCCCCCTGCCTTATTACCTGTTTGGCCTTGAATTCACTGTCCCAGTCATAGTTATTAACAAGCGAGGCACAAGTCCTGACGGAAGGGGTAGGTCAAACGGGACTTTCTGAAGACAAAAACAGATTACATCAAGTCAAAACAAACCAGTTAACAAAATTAAAGAGCACACAGTCCAACAGGTCTAATACTGTAGCCTGTTTTGACTTTTGGCTTTCTTTTTATTACAAATATATCTCCTCTCATCACAAACCCCTTTCTTGTAAAGGTATTTCTGGACTCCTTTTCCTTATGGCCTCCTCTTGGTCTCAGATAAAGGTTTTCTCCAAATTATTCTGCCTCTAGTTTGTATCTCTGTCCTGTGGTTATGAATCCCAGGAGGGAGTGCATTCCAGAAAAGCAAGAGGCAGCAAAGTTTATGTAGATGACCAGATGGAGCCTGAGGGCAGGGTCAAATTTATCATCAGTCTGGAGTCCCTAATGCCCCTGAAAGAGACCCAAGTCCAGTCCACCCATTGAAGTCTGTTGACTCTTATCTGGTGCCAATTCGCCTAGACAATTAGTAGATCTGACCATTAGTAGATCCATTAGTATAAGTTGCATGGAATAAACTCACTGAGCTTTTGAACACTATCTGGACTCGTGGTTTCTTGCTCCTGACAATTTATGTGGGAAGAAAAGAATTAAGTCATCCCTATAAGTTCTCATAGTGCAAGTAGTTCACTTTGGTTGAGCAAAATTTCTGTCTATGGATGAAGAACAACAAAGGAAACTCCTCAGAAGACCCCAGCATCTTTTTTGGTTTTGGGGGCCTGGCAATCCTGTCACATTCCCTTCTATGTGTTGGGCTTGAGTGTCATTAAATGTATTTACAATAAATCATCACTGATGTTCAATCTGCATCTACTTGACTAGACTTTGGGACCTTCAGTTTGGAGCCAAAAGTTCTCGAAGTGAAATATTTGAACACCCACCAAACATTCAGAGTTTAATTTTGGTCTTACCAATAAGAGTTGCTGTTCCTTTGTTTTAAAAAAAGAGAAATCTTTAATCAAGAACAGAAAAAAAATGCAGATACCCCCTTGCCATGCACAGATCAGAAACATGAACATAGTTTTTCTCACCAATGGGCCAGAAAATCCTCCAGGTCCACTTTGTGGTGCAGTTGGCTGTGCTCCCCTGTCACTTAGGGGCTGTCCAGGAGCAGGATACATTCCTGAGGCCCCTGGTGGAACCATTCCTGGTGTGTTTGAAAATGTGCCGGGCCCTGGTGGGCCTCCAAAATATGCTCCAGGTGCTGCTATTCCTCCTGGGCATGTGCCTGGTGCTCCGGGAAATGCTCCTGGTATGTTGGGATATGCTCCTGGCGCTCCGGGATATGCTCCTGGTGCTCCGGGAAATGCGCCTGGTGCTCCGGGAAATGCGCCTGGTGCTCCAGGAAAAGTGCCTGGTGCTCCAGGAAATGCGCCTGGTGCTCCGGGATAACCTGAGAAGGCTCCAGGCTGATTCCCCCAAGGATTCGGTTGCATATTTGGGTTAGGATTGTTGGACCCTGACAGGGCATCTGATAGCTGTGAGAAAAATAAAGAATGTGTTACATAGAACCCTTTTTCCCAGCCAGTAGCAATATTTTTGCTGAATTTTTGGCTTTCCCAGAAAGCTGCATGATCTACAGCAATTTATTAATGCCCCTTCTTTAAACGACAATAGAGTGAGGGTCTAGAAAAAAGACAGAGGGTCTAAAAGAAAAGTGGAGCATAGATTTAATAATAATTAAAAATAAAAGGAAAAGTAAATGTGGCATTAAAAAGCACCATTTTCTTCAGACTTACCGAAAATCCGTCAGACATCTTCCTGAAACAAAAGAGACAACAGGCTAATTAGAAGAGCTCAGGATATTTTAGAGACTCTGGGGTCCAGCCCAGATCTTGGTAGAACTTCAATGTAAGAGAAAAAATGTGAAACTGGGAATATATTTGTGTGCCTTTTGCAGAATGGAAAAAACGAAGACAATGCAATCTATATAACCCAGGGGTGCCATACCCACCCTCATTTTAGCAAAGGGGGAAAAAGTCATGATATGTCACATGACGACAACATGACACCGCGAGTTTAACATCCCTGATGTAACCAATGACTATATTGCTAGAAAATAATGTGGTTTTGTGTTGTACCTGGACACACATTTCTTTCTATGTTTTGGCAATTTAAACACAGAGGGAAGAAAAGGGATAAGTAACAACATTTCCCTGGACACAGTGAAGCCTATGATGTCAGTAGAGGGTGCTCCAGGACTTCAAAAAAATAAATTCAAAACTGAAAACCATTCAAAAGCCAGTTAAATGCTACAAATGTCATGAGCTAATCAAATCTGTAAATCAAATTTATATTCTTGTGTGAGATTTCATACATTTCTGAACATTTTTAATTCAAGATTTTTTAAAAATAATGTAACATACGGTTTAGGGAGCACCCGCAAGATTGTGTAGAATTGTTAAAATGTTTTAATTATCTGAAAAGGTTCATATGTCCTGCTGTACATTTTTTAAAAAAAATTGATTTATTTATATCTCTTTACTTTTTTTGAAAATAATTCTAGTTGACAAACATAATCCTTCCTCCTCCAATTTTCCATCTCAGGTGGGTTAAAATGTAATAGATTGTCACCCAGCCAGTTTCATGCCTACCATCTCCAGGTTTCTAGCCTAGTTTCTTAACCACTAGACCAAAATGCCTCCTATGTAGCCCACCAGAATTTCCAGTGGAGGCCATTTCAATTAGATGAGTCCAATGAACAAAATACGCTAGGACAGTGGTCCCCAACCTTTTTTGTGCCACGGCCCGGTACCGGCATCAGAAAATGATCCGCGGCCCGGTACCGGCATCAGCACGCATGACAAGGCAAGGAGAGCGAGCGACCAGCCAGCCAGCCATCCCCCGCTTCTCCCCACCACCTTCAACTCCTCCTTTGTACCTTTGTCGATGGGCTTGGCTTCGGGATGATCGCTCGGCTCGCCTTGCCTTGGGTGCTGAAAGAATCTTCACGCCTTAGTTTCGTTCGAAGTCCCCCCACTTCGATGAAACTAAGGCGCGAGGATTCTTTCAGCACCCAAACACCACTTTCCAACTGGAAAAGCTCACCCGGAAGCACTTTCTCGTCAAACAAGATGGCAGCACCCAGCAAACCGGCGGCCCGGTAGGAAATGTTCCACGGACCGGTACCAGTCCGCGGCCCGGTGGTTGGGGACCCCTGCACTAAGACACATATTACAAAAGCACCATTTGGAAGAGGATTTTTTTTCCTACCTTCTTCCTCTTTGTGTGTGTGATGGGTGGGGGAGGAAACTACTGTACAATAGACTTACAGATAGATTAGGATTGACCTGTGTTTGGTCAAATTTTATTGCAGAAAAAGGAAGATTTTCAAGTGTCTTTTGCTTGTTCTGAGTTTCATCAGCCACTTGCTACCTTCCAAATGCCTCAGGAGTGGAACTGAGAATCCTCAGCCTTAAAACGAATGGCCTCAAACTGAAGAAAGCCCCAGATAAATGAAGGAAAAGAATGGGGGAGGTTTTGAGGTGGACTTTAAAAAAATAATAAAATAGATTTCTGAAGAAATCTGCTTCCAAAAGCAGCCCAATGTCAAAACTTTGCATTGAGCAATCCAAATGAATTTTGCTTTTTACAAGCATGGTGTTGACTCATCTTGCAATTAACAATGAAAATTGTCCTAAAACATATTTTGGTTTCTGTACCAGACACAGAACTGTTTGTTGGGAAAGATCAATCTTTCGGCTGGTGTCTGAAGCTCGTGTAGTATACAAACCTCAGATACCACAGAAAGCATGAAAAGCACACATACTCATCATAAGCATACTTTGTGTTTTCAGGGAAATTGTTATAGAAGCCTCTTTAGAAAATACTCTGTCATTGTTTGTGTTGGATGAAGTAAATGCCCTATGCAAATATGAGTCATGAACTCCCACACCAAGAGTTTTGATTCAAAAATTCTTCTCTTTGTCTTCTATTACAAGAAAGCAGTTTTATCAATCACATAATATAAATTGTATCCCTGTTATAAATCTTGTCCTGAATTAATTCAGTAAGACATACAAACGGGCTGATGCTCACATCAAGCCTGGGAAAAATAAAAACAAGGAAACTAACAGCACTTTATCAACAAACATTCTTTTTGGAATGTTCTCTAGGACTTCTCTGGATTCAGTATGCCTGAAAACACTTCCTCTAATGCACGTCAGATTCCAGTTACTGCTTTATTTTGGAATGGGGGTGGGGGGGAGGGAGGGAGGAAGGAAGGAAGGAAAGAAGGAAAGAAGGGTCTCTGTAAAGCAATGCATTAATACCAAGCACAGGTAATCCTTATGACCTCAATTCAGCCCAAAATTTCTGTTCCTAAGTGAGAAATTGGTTAAGTGGATTTTATCCCATTTTACGACCTTCCTTGCCACGGTTGTTAAGTGAATCCCTGCGGTTGTTAGTAAAACTGCTGTTAAGTTAAACTGGTTTCCCCATTGATTTTGCTTGTCAGAAGGTAGAAAAGGGGATCAGATGACTCCAGGACACTGCAACCGTCATAAATATGAGTCAGTTGCCAAGCATCTCAATTTTGATCATGTGACCATGGGGGTGCTGCAATGATTGTTCTCCTTCTGCTATAGGAAATTATTTCATAACAAACACCCTCACACTTGACCACTGCCAACAGCATGCGCTAACTAGTTTCAAAAATGCGTTGTTGTGCGGCATACTCTCTATTGCTGCCTTGGGCACAGTTTTTACAAACAACTCCAGAAGAGGCACAAGTCCAAATGATCCTAATTGGAACAAGAATGGAAAATGTGTTTCATAATGTCCTTTATGGCCAGCCAAAAATGGTCCTTGTCATTTATTTTTTTCAAAAAAATGTTTTGCAGCTTGAAAGTAGTGCTTCTCACCATAAAGACCCAAGCAATTTGCTGTTTGCATGTTTGCCTCTAGCAAAAGCCGCTGCACACTTTTAAACATGTTCCTAGTTAAACAGAGCCAAAAGGCAAACAACCCACAACTCTGCTAGTTGTCCTTCTACCCATTTGATTTTCACATGCTAGCTTGCCGGAATATTAACACTTAGATAATGAGCTAAATAGCCAGGCAGTGAAGGGATGAGAATTTATATTTGGTGACAGAAGCATCTCAGATGTAAAAATAATGATTGTGCAAAAGTACTCTAAATTGAAACGGAAGACATTACAAGAAATATTGAGCCAGAATTTGGAGGAGTAGGGCTTATTTTTGCTATTTTATGCGATGGTTCTTTGATAGAGCAGTCGATGATCTCAAGAAATCAAAGGCTGAGAAAACAATGGGGGGGGGGGGTCAAAACACTCAAAACTCCTCCCCCTTTTATATATGTCACAATGAATATAAAAAGGACTTCATTTATGCAGTAATAGCTACCACTTTGGTCCTCCCTGCTGATGACCCCCAAGGCTACTTTGTGCAGTCTTATCTTTAAAGAGCAATTTGTGAGGCATTTTGAACCAAATTTAAAGGGCCATGAGGATGTCTCCTTTATGTTTTTAAAGGATATGGAAAAACAGAAGATCAGCCTTTTCAGCATGTACTAAGCTTTTCATTTTTAACTGAGTTATCAGGATTAAATCCTCTTGACTGAGGCATGCTGATCAATGGAACCGAATCCACAATGTTTATTTTTCAAGATGTTCGACATGTTTGATTCTACACTGGAACCCTCGGATAGAGGCATCAAAACTTGTTAAACTGGTTTAGATCATGTTTGAGGACAAGTAATGTCTATCCTAATTGATTTGCCTAAGTTGCTTGGAATGTTTGATATGTAGCTGCCGCCTCACAATTTAAAATTATTTTGCAAACCTTGTGTTACATAGGTCATGGTAGGGATGGACTCGGAAAAAGCTTTCCTGTGAGGATGTGCTACAAGCGGGTTATCCTCCACTACAGAATCATGATTTTTTTTTTTTAATTAAGCACCAGAACAAAATCTATGAACACCAGCCAACAATACTGGGAGATTACCGGTAGATTTTAAAATTCACTCACTCATTTAATCCTCCTTTTCATTGGCCAAATATCAATGGGCATTGGATTAGTCTATGACAGGGGTGTCACATCATCATGGCAGAGTCATGTGACATATTGGGACTTCCCCCCTTCACTAAACCAGGCATGGGCATAGCCAGCACGTGACACATCCGGCCTGCGAGTTTGACAGCCCTGGTCTATGAGGTCTTGTGGAATATAAAACAGGACTTCAGACTTTTGTTCCCTACAACACTCTTTTGGTAGGTAGTGCTGAATTAATATCTCCTCATCATCCTTCATCAATTTTTAGTGGTTTGTCATTGAGTAGTCTGGATAGATATAAAGCTGTCCTTTGTCACGGCCATGATAGCATGGAGCACAACTATATCATGTTTAAAAATTTTCTTTCAAGGAAAAGGATGCACTGCTATTTTATTATCCAAATATTCATTTATGGTAACCTTTAAATACTTTGTTAAGGCTCGACCTATATCCCAGCTAAATTACTTCTGAGTCCCCTTTGTGCCACTCATGCCATCAATTGAAAAACGGTACCTTAAAGCCAGTGGTGAGATTCAAATTTTTTTACTACCGGTTCTGTGTGTGTGTGTGGCTTGATGGGCGTGGCTTGGTGGGCGTGACAGGGAAAGGGTACTGTAAAATCCCTATTCCCTCCCCACCCCACTAACCTGCTTTCCAGCTCTGTTCTCCTGTGCAGGGCAACACAAAAAGACCCAGCCGACCATCTGGGACTCGGGAGGCAGAGAATAGATGGAGGCGGGGCCAGTCAGAGGTGGTATTTGCCGGTTCTCCGAACTACTCAAACTTTCCGCTACCGGTTCTCCAGAACTGGTCAGAACCTGCTGAACATCACCTCTGCTTAAAGCCTCTTTAATTCATCAAATGATTATATCTATGCTAATCTTTGAGAGATGGGGATTCTTGAAATCTACCATGTTACATATTCAGTGGCAACACATTTAATGTGGTTAAACCAAGAAATGAAACAGTCATCCGTTCCCACCGTATCCTTTGACCAGTCAGCCATTATCTCAATCAAATCCCCTTCCTGGTGGTTCTAGACTCACATAATCACAGTAACCAGTAACGTTTTAGAATTAACCATGTCCTCACCCATTTGTTCTGATATCTCATGAGTCTTGGCATACTTCCTTGCATCGCTAGCTCCTTCTTCATTGGACAACCGGGCAGCAGTAGCCACAATGTGGACACTGTATACAATGTCCTCAGGCGTGTTCTCCACTGCTAGATCTTCACATTGAGTTCTATGATGGAAAATCTTGCTTTCTCCTACCCCCCCCAGCTGTTTATACAACACAACTGACTGTAGCATTAGTTAATCCTATGCATGGCTGGATTTATTTTGGGCTAAATCTAATTCTCAGAGTTAGCTGATTCAGTTGACTGACTCTTTCATGGAGTTGCTGTATCACCCTCACCCTCCTCCTACTGACCTGGGTAAGTGTGTCATAGGAGAATGGTGATCAAGTAGCACACAGCCGTATTTGTCAGGGGACACAGTTTAGGTAAAGAAACATCCGCAAGAAAAGAACCAGGTTCAGGGAAAACAGATCCATTTGCTACCACCTTTGCCTGCCTTCCTCAAAATGTAGAGTAAAGTTCCTTTCACAGCTTCAATTTTCTTTCCTATACTGAAACTCAGGGATATGGAACCTGTGACTCTGTATTGCTGAAGGATCCATTTCAGTAGCTGCAGCCATGCAGCCGATTGCAAGGGATGCCAGGAACTGAAGTTTTGGCAGTGGGAAGGAGAGGTAGGCCAGAAATCTTCTATTCTTACTGTAATCTCTCCTGTTCTGCAATGTTCTCATTTCTGACATTAGGGTTCATCTGAGAAGAAATATCTCCCTTCCCCCAGGAAGGCAAAGCACCAGAATGAAAATGGGTGGCTGGAGGCAACAAGGGTTTTGATTTGGAAGAAGTCACAAAGTCGAATTCAATCCACCTCTCAGAACAGGTGTCCAAATTAAAATATGCCTGCTGGATGGTTACCCAGCCGCTGATGAAAGATGCTGTTTTTATTATTATTGTAACTTACTTTACTTATAAGTACAGTGACCATATATTTAATCTAAAGTATCCAACTCCTTTTTTCTTTCTTTTTTAACCACCTTCAAGGCTGAGACAGAGTGACAGGTCTAAGGTCACCCCACTGACTTTTGCTTAAGATGGGACTAGAACTCACAATCTCCCAGTTACTAGCCTGATTTTCTCACTGCCACACCAAATTGGCTCTTCTATCTGCCTCTACATTATGCTAATTGTGTCCAGCTCTTCCTTCCTTCTGAAAGGTCATACTTTAGATAAAGATTACATTTGGATTTGCACTAAAGGCAATAAAGTAAGGAAGAGGTAAGGAGAAGGAAGTTAAGCTTTGTCTGGGTTTACATATTATACTAACTCAAAATGTAGTTTCAGCTGAGCATCTTCCATGAATCCAGCCAATGTGATTTGAAAATGATAACAATAGCACTAGCAATAGCACTAGACTTATATACCGCTTTACAGTGCTTTACATCCCTTTCTAAGTGGTTTAGAGTCAGCACCACATGGCCTCCAACAATTTGGGCCTTCATTTTATCAAACTCGGAAGGATGGAAGGTTGAGTCAACCTTGAGCCTGGTGAGATTTGAACTGCCAAATTGCAGGCAGCCAGCTGCACTCTAACTACTGTGCCACCGTGGCTATTATAGTTAATAATCATAGTTAATAATTTAGCATATTGTGTGAATTCAATCCACTGTAGCTTGAGCCCAATCCATAATTAAGCATTAATCATGGCTAATAGTGACACAGAAAGCCAATCAAAGTACTGTTTTGTTCTTGGGCTACCCCCAACTTGTTGAAACAGCTTGGGGCAAAGGCACAATTTGTCATTTGATTTCTGCACAGTAGATAGAGACTGAATCTACTATTCCCTGTTGTTTCTGTCTGATGATGACAACTTTCAAATTCTGCATCTAAGCCTTTCCTGGCCTGACCTTATACACGGGTGGCTGCTTTCAGGAAGTTGGTAAGTGCAGGAATTGTGCAGTTATCTGATGCCATTTAAATACTGTAACACTGAAATGGAACGTGATGTCAAGATGTTAAGGTACAGATTAGAAATTAGGAAGAAACCCTTGACAGAAATTCTACCTATCTGAGTAGTATGGGTTACAATATGGAAGGTTTTTCCCCTTTCACTGGAGTTTTTCAAACATCCTGGATAGTCATCTATCAGGGATAGTGAAGTAAACCCTGCAGTGCGAAGGGGGTTGGACTGGATGACCTCTGAGGTCCTTTCCAATTGTAGGAGTCTATGACTGTTGATCCCTTACCATCAAGACAGAAAAGAAGGAACACCTTGAATGGGTGAGGACTAGGATGTTTAAAGGTCTGACTTCTCCCATATGAAGCCTACCTATTGAGATCATGTTTGAAGGTCCTGTGAAGACCTCTGCATTTGGCTGGGGTGAAGGACCTTCAAACATGATCTCAATAGGCAGGCCATGGTAGGTTGGGCAGAGTTCAGCTACAGTTTGCCTCCCTCAGTAAAGTCTGCCACAACTTTAGGGGTCAGCTATGTACTGTTGGTGGTGCAAATAATTCTGAATTATTACCATTATTCCAGGGGAACTGTTTCTCATTAACATGTACAGTTAGAGTCCTCGACTTACAACCACAATTGTCCCCAAAGTTTCTGTTGTTAAACAAGACATTTGTTAAGTGAGTTTTGCCCCATTTTACGACCTTGCCTGCCACCGTTGTGAAGTGAATCACCACAGTTTGTTAAGTCAGGAACAAGGTTGTTAAATAAATCTGGCTTCCCCGTTGACTTTGCTTGTCAGAAGGTCACAAAAGGGGTTCCCATGACCCTGGGGATGACCCTGCAACCGTCATCAATTGCCAAGCAGCTGGATTTTGATCATGTGACCATGGGGGTGCTGCAGCAGTCATAAGGATGAAAAACGGTCTTAAGTGCTTTTTTTTCAGGACCGTTGTAATCACGGTCACTAAACGAACTCTTGTAAGTCGAGGACTATTGCTGCGTGTGTATGCGTCTCAAGACTCACGCACGCGCCCCTTCGAGTCGCTTCTTCTTTCCGACCGGCCCTGGCTGACAGCTCCAGGAGGCTCCAGTTGGGAAGTCCACCCCCTCGCCCAAATTGCTGCTTTGGGCGGGTCGGGAAAGTCCAGCCAACTTTTCCACTCGGCTTCCCGAAAGGCGGGACGAACGTCTCCCATCCGGACATATGCAGGTTTTCCTTTCCTTAACGTTTTTCTCCACAAGTGCGGATTCCGCTTTTATTTCGCCCAAACAAAATGATGGCGGGCGAAGCACAACTTCTTCCTTCCTTCCTATGGCGCGAGGCGAAGGACGAGGGCAGCGTCCCCTCACACACACACACAAACTCACACACACAGACCGCCCGCCAAAAGTTGTCCCGTCCTCGCCTTCCTACCCCGACTTACCCGGCCAGATCCCGCTGGAGACCCTGGGCTGACTCGGCGGAGCGGCAGAGAACGACTCAGGCTGGGCGGGACGTCGGAGCAGCTCAAATACGTGCGGGCCCGTCCCCGGACCGCCCCGTCCTTTCCGCTCCAGCGGCAGCCTGACTTGCCACGGCCGGCTCCCCACCCCAACGCCACCGCTCAGCCTGGCTTGCCAGCGGACACTCCCCGAATGGTTGTGCCTTCGCCTCATTCAAGACGGGCGTCTTGAGAGACACCTACTTTCGCACCAGACCCACTTCGCCGAGGTCCTTGATGCTCTCTGAGTGGGTTTCTTGCAGACTTTTGGTGGGTTTCTTGGAGACGTTTTATTACCACAGTAGGTAACATCATCAGTGCATCGGGGAACGAAAGAAAGGTCTGAGTGGAAACCTCCAAGTTCAGAGACCACCAGGGACAGTTTAACCCTAAACTACAAGTATTCTATCAGTATCATTTGGCAGAGTTGCGAAGATAAATTGGGCTTGGGATTTGCTTTTGTGAGGGAGAGCCACACAACCATTTCTGTTGGATCCCCTGGAAAAGAGAAAATTGAGATACCGATGCCATTCCTAATAAATGCAGGTTCTTCTTCTACCCCAAAGTTGGAAATCGAATAAGACTTAGAGGGGAAGCTAAAGGTTCAGACCTCCTTTCTGATTGGTCCTAAGGACATCATGGAGCAGTCAGTGCTGGTTATTTACAGTCCTGCAACTGGAGGTTGCAACTTTCATGATGACACTGGACCGCTGGCTTTCTCCCCAAAACATTAGCAAGGGATTTTTATTGGCCTGCAAAGGGACCTTATGGAAAAGCTTCCCTCTTTACCCAAGAACCAAATTGGAAAAGACAGCAAATATTAGGCTGGTTTTGTCAAAAAGGAAAAAAACAACACTTTCTTCAACAATTGTTAGGAAAACAGAAATCTAACAAGTGTGGTTTCACCTGGATTTTCCTATTCAATAGGGCCAAAGTGGTCCATTGATCATTCATAGAGTTGTGTTTACAAAAGACAACACCCTTTTTTTATAAAAAAAAATCACAGCTTATAAAAGATCACTGTTTCAGATTGCACAATACACTGGTATTTTTAAACACAAAGTAATGAGATTAGGCAATCACCGCTCTATTGTCATGAAAGCCAGGTTGGAAAGTGATCACCAAGGAGCCTTATAGTATTTTCAAAACTCAACACAACTTGCCTTCAGAAGTTGTGAAAAACTGGAAGTTTTAAAGAGGAGATTGAACAACTGTTTGCCTGAAATGGTGTAGGGCAGGGCTATCAAACTCCCAGCATGTGGGCCAGATGTGTCACATGGGCTGGCCACACCCATGCTTGGTTTAGCAAAGGGGGGAAAAGTCCAGATACATCACATGATGCCGCTGTGATGACTTGAGTGTGACACCCCTGATGTAGGGTTTCCTGCCTGAGCAGGGGGTGGACTAGAAGACCTCCAAGGTCCCTTCCAACTGTTATTTTGTTATTCTGCTCTCATATATGAAATTAAGCTCCTACATTGCATAAGGCATGACTTAATGAAACATGGTTTATTAAATATAAACCACAATTGGCTGTTGACACAACAAAAGGAACTAAGTTCCATTTATTGCATTAGTGAACCAGGCCACAGCTGCAGAAATACCTGCCCAGACTTTCTCCCCATGTAGCAATATGAACCAAAAGTAAGCATAATCCTTATCAACCATATGCAATGTGTGGCAGCCACAGGGAGACATGCTCTCAGAGTTATAAACCCAAGCTTCTGGCTATAGTGATTAGATTAAATGTTTGTCTTATGAAAAACAAGTGGAGGGGTGGGCTTATTGCTAGGGAGACCCGCACAAGAATTATTTATCACTTGTTTTCTATTCCTGTGATGTTGCCACAGCAGCAAGAAAGGGAGATGGGGAACTCCATTTATTTACATAGCTGGTACTCTGCTAATATTTTGATGAAGACAGGAGACAAAAGACACTGTAAACTATGGCTGAACCAAATTGAACAGGCCACTTTGTGGCTTAATGTCATAAATTTACATACCAATATGGTTTGTAAACCATAGTTTAAGGGTTGCAGTTTGTGTAAATCTGGACATTGTCATTGGGGCACCAATGAGGATGTTATGAAAAAAATCCAGTAGTGGCCACGACCATTTAATCTTTTGTTGTGGGACTTTGATCACACAACTGCAGCCACTATCTTGGCTTTCTTCATCCTTCCTCTGTCCTTTGTTTGTCATCCCTCTGGGTGGAACATTAACTTTTTGGCAGATTCAGCCTTAAACGGAACATTTGTGAGCCCTATTGATTTCAGTGGCTAAAACTGAGATCAA
Organism: Pseudonaja textilis; assembly: GCF_049901715.1. Classification (NCBI taxonomy): domain Eukaryota; kingdom Metazoa; phylum Chordata; class Lepidosauria; order Squamata; family Elapidae; genus Pseudonaja; species Pseudonaja textilis. The sequence continues at coordinate 308,242,590 of NC_141990.1, forward strand.
TAAAGATGGGCTCATTTGCATTTCTATGTCATCTCACAGAGTACAGATCATGGCAGCCCAGCATTTACTGGGAGGTGCACCCCTTGCCGTTTTGTCCATGTTTATGGGTCTTATTAGGTTGGCAACACGTTGCATGAAAAGGAAGCATTAAGCAGAAGGCAGCAGCCAATGCTGGTACGTCATAAAAGACACACAATGCTGAAGGTGCAGAAATATAATTTCTTAGGTACAAAAGTTAGCATCCTTCTACTTCCTGATTTATAATTGTCTTCATTCAATAATTCTATATAAAACATTGATTGAGAAGGATTATTCTCTCAAAGGGGATACTGTGCTATTCAGAGAAATATAATGGTATATATTTATCAAGTTTATATAACCACGCATCTTAAAACAACTGACCTTTTATTATTACTATTACCTTTATTGTCAGAGTGCAACATGTGTACCATGAGATTAGCTGAGCCTCCCTTCGTGCACTCCCCCCAACACAACTCATAGTGAGGACAGAAGTCCCTAACCCAGTCCCAATCTTATTACACTAAGAGTAGAACCAAGCTAAAACAGTTAATACTAAACTATTATTATTGTTGTTGTTGTTAAAATATTAAAAAGCTATAAAACAGAACTAAAAAAAGAAAGATGAAGAGATGTTAATAATAGTGGAGCCATCCCATAAAACCTATGGGGTCAACAGACCTGATGGCAAAACCAGGTTTTGATGGATCTTTAGAAAGTCAAAAGTGATGAAGCTGGCCTTACTGCTCCATGAAGAGACCAAAGCAGATTCACCTAGAGTTCACCAAGTATAATTCCCTTCACAATGGGATCAACAGATGTCCTCTCTGCTGGATCTGTTGGGTTGGGTAGATGTAATCAGAGAGACAGGTTCTTCAAATAACCTAGTCCCATGCCATGCCATGTTGGTCATTCATAGAATAGAATAGGAATAGGAATAGAATAGGAATAGGAATAGTTTTATTGGCCAAGTGTGATTGGACACACAAGGAATTTGTCTTGGTGCAAATGCTCCCCAGTGTACATAAAAGAAAAGATACATTCGTCAAGAGCCAAGAATCATAAGGTATAACATTTAATGATTACTCTGAGTAGGTCCACTTGATCTAGGAATGGATGTAACATACAACAAAGTTGTGCAAAAGCCCTCCTAGCCACGACTGCCATCTGCTCTTCAAATCCAACTGATCTGGGATGAACTTTATTTGGGGGATCACATAGCTACAATTTCTTTCATGTGTCCAAACAGATTGAATTTTTATTCAGGTTTTTGAGCAAAGAATGAACTGGGAGCCAGTGACCCATTTCTGCCTAAAGAGGCATAATTTCTTCCTTGCAAACCACCTTTGCATTCAGGGCTGCTCATAGTTATTTAAAATGTGTGTTTGTTATTTATTAATATGCCCAGGTACAAAAATGTAGAATTACTTACCTTTCAGCAGGCATATATTGGGTAAGACTGGGGTATATGTTTCTTCTTCTCATGTTATCTATTGAATTTCAGTTCTTGTCATGAGTTTTCAGGCCTGGCTTAAGTCAGGCCTGCTCAATGGCATTCAATGGGGTGGAAGGTAGCAACTTGTGATGCAAGCCCTCCCCCCTTTTCTACAAGCATCAGAATCACATGGATGATCCAAAGGAGCTCAATTTGCCAGAAGAGCATATTGTTGGTGCAATCTGCTCATGTGAGTACCCTATCTATTGGAGTCACATGGCTCCCAGTCACAGGCCACAACTCCAGGATGAATCGATGACACAACTTATTCTGCAAAAACAGCTATGAGTCACACTTTGGAGCAATTAAAATTCCTTTCCAAGTCTTAAAACACATAATATGTATTCCTCCGGGAACCTACATAGCAGCTCTGTGAAGACAGTGTTGGAAGGAAAATCCACCTGGTTCAGTTCCAAGCTGGGAGAAAGACACTGGAAACATGGAGGTTGATTGGAAAGAAGGGTTTATTGATGAAGCAGAACCACCAAGCACATGCAATTCTGGGCAGCTGACAAAATGGAGTTGAGAGCCGGTGGGGTTTATACTTTCTTTGGGCTTTGTATATGAGCTTCCTGTTCCTGTGCAAAACAGGTCTTTTAATATTCCATTGGCTGTTGTCAGATTCCTAGAGGGTCATGGCTGGCTCTATAGACAAAAGGGGACAAATGCAAATCCTAGGTGCTTGTCTGAGCTAATATGGTCAATCTCTGGTGTATTGTTTATCTGAGCTCCCAGGTTTCTGTGACTTTGAACTTTGGACTGCTGGGGGTGGGGGTGCAATGAAGGAATTTGTCTTCTGAAAGGGTGTAATTCCGATTGTGGCTAATGGCTTTTGTCCTGTGTTGGATCTTGGGTGAGGGACTGCATGCTAACCCTACCATTCTGCCAAGGAGTTTTGAAATATCCTGTCTTGAATGGATTTCTGCCTGCAGTATTTGCTTTGCTTATGAATAGAGCTATCTAGACACTTGTCTTTCTCGTTCAATAAGCTCTTTATCCCTTAAATGCTGGCATCTGCTGTGGGCTATTAAGACAGACTAGGGGGCTGCTTTCTGTCTTTGAGAGCATGTTTCTCTATTTCTTCTTTAGGGAAATATAATATTCTGCCTTTTTAATATTTCCCAAAATCTTTCATTCTTCCAGGAGGGGAGGGGGGACTTCCCACAACAGATTAGCATTATTACAGTATCTCCTTTTACAGACAAGACCACACTGGGAATCTTGTGTCCAGTTTTGGTTGTCACAATATAAAAAAGATGGCGAGACTCTAGAAAGAGTACAGAGAACAGCAACAAAGAAGAGTAGGGGACTGGAGGCTGAAACATGAAGAACAGTTGCAGGAACTAGGTATGCCCAGTCTAACAAAGAGAAGCACTAGGGGCGACATAATAGCAGGGTTCCAATATCTCAGGGGCTGCCACAAAGAAGAGGGAGCCAAGCTATTCTTCAAAGCAACTGAGGATAGGACAAGAAGCAATGGGTGGAAATTAATCAAGGAGAGAAGCAACCTAGAACTAAGGAGAAATTTCCTGAGCTGGAATAATTAATCAATGGAACATCCTGCCTCCAGAAGTTGTGGGTGCTCTACCACTGGAGGTCGGACTAGAAGATCTCCAAAGTCCTTTCCAACTCTGTTAAAAAGATTGCAGCTGGGAAAATAATGATTTGTTTCAATTTGACTGAACTGCCTTAAGGACTTTTTATTTAGTATCATTATTCCAGCCTTTCACACCTTGTGCTCTCCAGTTGTGTTGGAACAGTTTCTCCTGATCTCCAACTATTGGCCTTACTGGCTGGGAATTCATGCAGTTACATCACTGGAAGGAATCATCTAGGGCTAGGCCATTCAGTCGAAGTCCTTGCCCATTGCTGGAATCCCAATTAAAGCCTGATGGCCGCCCAGCTTGTATTGAATATTCTCAATGAAAAAAAAGGAATTACCCCACAGGGAAACTATTTGCACTTTCAGATTCCTCTTGCTATTAGGAAACTGACTTATATTTCCATGGGCTGGACATAGAACGAACAACAGTATATTAATACTCTTCTGTGGGACATCCTTTCATAACGAACACAGTGAAATGGGAAGTTTGTTGCAAATGAGCGCTCTCTTCTGGCTGAACCATGAAACTGCACTTGTACTTTAAAAGGCAAGAATGGGTGGTCCTCACTTTACAACTACGGTTAGCAAAGTTACACTGAAAAGATACTTATGAAGTCACACTTTGTAGCATCCCTATGGTCACGTGATTGAAATTCAGCTGCTTGGCAGCCAGCATCTATTTATGACAAGTGGCAGCATTCCGGGGTCGTGATTGCCATTTGCAACCTTGTGGGAGTGGATTGGTGGGCGTGGTAGGGGAAGGAGACTGTAAAATCTCCATTCCCACCACACTCCAGGGGAAGGTTACTGCAAAATCCTATTCCCTCCCCACCCTACTAACCTGCTTTCTAGCTCCGTTCTCCTGTGCAGAGCAACAAAAGAAGACCCAGCCAATCAGCTGGGACTTAGGAGGCAGAGAATAGATGGGGACGGGGCCAGTCAGAGGTGGTATTTGCCGGTTCTCTGAACTACTCAAAAATTCTGCTACCGGTTCTCCAGAACTGGTCAGAACCTGCTGAATGCCACCTCTGCTTCTCAGCCATCTTCAAACAAGCAGTCCACATGGAAAGTTGGATTCATTTATTGACTCATTTAATTCATTTAATGGCTGCATGGGTCACTTTATAACTACTTTGTCTCTTAACACGGTTAAAAAAAAGGTTATAAAATCACTCATTCACCTTAGTTAGCAGTGGAAATTGTCGTCCCAACTGTGATCTTAAGTCAAGGACTACCTGTAGATTTATGTCAGTCAGTTGTGGTTTATAGATAATACAGTAAATTCATAGATAGGATGCTACCAGAATATTAGTGGATTATTGCAATGCATTTTCCATGGGGTTGCCTTTAAAGACCACCCAGTGTTATACCATATTATCCCATAATTGCTGATGGGAGACAATACCTTTGCTATGGGGATACCTACCCCTGGATTGGTTTTCTCTGGGCTCCTGGAGGATTTTAAATGCCAGCTTTTAACTTATAAAGCCTTTATGGTTTCGCTCAGGTTATTTTTAGGACCATTTGCCCACTGGAACTGGCCCTGATCAATTTGATCTTGTTGGAGAGAAGTAGCTAGTGGTTCCTCAGTTTCAGGATTTGCTTTTGGCAAGTTTTTATAGCAGCACCAAACCTCTGGAATAGCCTCCTTATACATTTTAGATTAACTCTCAACTTTAGCTGCCCCCTTGAAAGCAGCTGAAAACATCCTTTGGAAAAGTGTTTGAATGTTCTGCCTATTACTTTGCACTTTATTAAGCATTGTTAAATGGATCATGGATATTTTAGTTGTTTGTATATTCCAATAAAATCACCGAGAATCTTGTTGGATTGTGGAAGGATATAAACATGAGCAATAAACAGTAAAACATCATTACACATCTGACAGAGCTGGAATCTATAGAACCGTATTTAGCACATTTTAGCATATGCAACTTTTTTTAAGTTGGCTAGATTTCAGCAACTCAAGTGTAAGTAGCGCTGCTTTCCAGAGCTCATGTGTATAGGACTCATAATTTTGTTCTATATGCTGCTGACATCGAGATGCTACTTGAGTCCACCATTAAACAAACTCATTAGGGGACATTAGGCCAGTCATACTTATTTCAACTAACCTTAAGTTTGCTTGTATGCAGGAGAAATATCTTATACTGCGCATAGAATACAGTACCAATTAAAACCAGTGTTACTATAAATCCTGGCAGCCAACCAGGTGGGGCTCCCACAGCAGCATTTTTAATTCCTGCTTGTTCAGGTTTCAAAGAGATGCTTATCTGTTGACAAATGTCAAATTATTGGGCTTATCCCTGGTCATAAATCCATACTTATGACTAGTTTGTATATGTTAAAGACATACCAAGCAGGTAGCGGTCTGAGACTGCTCAAAGGTCATGATTTCAGAAAGAAGCCAGCAAGGAAATATTTCTTCACATTTTTAAAAAGTACATGATATCATTTCAGAAAATCTCTGCCTGCTGAGTTGTTTCTTAAACAGCCCCAGCACCAAGCTCCACCCAAACACAGCTGTTTCTCATCTGCCCTAGCCTTCTTCGAGATTAACTCTACTGACTCTAGTTGGCTGTAGGCCATCAACATTGTGTTTTTGGTTGCTGCCTCTTTAATGCTGATGCATTGGTGGGGCTGAGTGAAGGAGATCCTCGGTTAAAGGTCAGGGTATCTTGCCTTGGATAGGCATGGGCTCAACCAGTATTCAACCTTTCTTGAATGCTGGTTCTGACTCATCCTGATCCCTTATCTTCTCTGAGAACTTGTGGGATCAGGTTATGACTAATTCAAGGGATTTAAAAAAAATGCAGCTTATGTTCCATATTCTGTTTTAAGAGTTACTCTACAGCAGGAGTGTCAAACTCATGTCATCATGGTGGCGTGATGTTTCAGTACTTTTTCCCCTTTCACTAAACCAGGCGTGGCCAACATGTGATGCTTCTGACCCATGGGCAGGAGTTTGACAGCCCTGCTATATAGTATTCAAATTCACCCATCCAGATCATGTTGTCCCAAAGAGCTTCAGCAATTTTCAGAATTGTTTAAACTAGAAGAGGACATAGCCCACGCCTTACTCTTTAGTAGAAACTTTTTTAATTGTTAGGGATCAGAAAAAGTATTTAAGTTGAACATTTTTTGTATTGGTACAGCACAAAATAACTATAGGATTGAAGGATAATCTGGAACTGTATTGCCATTATTTCTTCCCTAAAAAGATGTAGTATAGGGAGAATATTTCTAGATTAAATTTTGCTGATTAATTTTCTCTAAAGGGTCCATTATTTGTCCTTGTGCTGCCAAAAAGTAAAACAGCTTAAAATGTTTTGGTGTTTCCCCCCATTTTAGTCTAAAGTTATATCTTTTATTGAATTGGAAAAACTGAATTTGTCAACTTGAATTGGATGCCCCTATAATATCTGTGTCTCCTCCATCCCCTTGAAACATAATGAATTAAAGTAAGAGGGGTAGTAAAGATCTGTTTTCTTAGCATCTAATCAAAATAAATTACCCAGAATCTTTTGTGATGTTTCAACAATCAAAGTGTATTAAAATCACTTTGTAAGTATTGGTAAAAACTTTTGTTATAGAGGCAAGCAACTGAAATATGAAGTGTATTGTGTACAGTCTCATTTTGAAATATGTTAAATGTCTAAGTGTATACAAAAAAATAACACCATTTTCAAAAAATATCAAATCCTGTATTTAAAGCCTCTTCGCTACCATCATACAGTAAATATTTGTCATCTATAAAGAAAAAAAATACAGCAGCAGGTGATATGGTCTAAACTTCAAAAGTGTGATTGCTTAATAATTCCATGTCATAAACAAAAGCAGTTAAATAAACATCCCAGAAACACAAGCCAAACAACCCATCCCAAACTTCTCAGCAGTTTTAGCTCACAAGCAACACAATAAACAATACAAATTTCATTGCATAACAAGCATCATGCCCCAAATCACTCACACATGAGACAGGAGGGTTAAAAAGGTTTTACTACACAGCGTCAAACTACAATTGCTTTCTGAAAGGGAGTCTTCCATTGTTAGAGGAATAGTATCTCCATATGGCAAGGAAAAACTTCTTAACATGAAGGAATAAGATAAGCAGAGATGCGGAACCTCCATCAAGACTTGCAAGCTTAGTTTTAATTGGGTTTTGAGCCACAGAGCTTGCCCGTTTTTAAATATATATAATGTGTGTGTGTGTGTGTGTGTGTGTGTGTGTGTGTGTGTTCTCTTCTTGGACAATACACTAAAGGATTTCCAGCCAGGTAAAGGGGATGTGGAAAGGCAAATAATGTGCACAGGATGGTGTCATCACACTATGCAACTTACAGGCTAGCCTCAAATGTCTTGATACAAGGACAGAACTGTGTCAGTTACAATCACTATTTTACTGCCTCTGCAGTTTCTTATAGTCATCTTTGCCACCAGCATCTATGTGATGCATCAAAGGTAAATTAAAGGCTGGCAGAATCTTTTGTAGGCAGAAAAAGTGTTCTGTATGAATATTTCTGTGGAAAGGGGGCCAAGGCATTGAATGTGGAATTATGCCACAAGAAAAATCAAGCAAACGGCTATTAGGCTTGCAAAAGTTCCAGCTACAAAGGACGGTGCAAATGCTGCTGCAGGCCTATTAATGGAATCTTTTCTGCCTTCCCAACGCTTAATGCAGCAGAATCTGAATGATATGCACAGGTAACATTTAGTTTTGTTAACTATATAAAATGCTGCATTAGTTTTCTTATGCTACAATCCCTTATTTGGAACAATGGCTGACCATCTTTCTCAGGTGCAGGGCCCAGAATCTCAGCCAATCCCATCAGCAGATATAACATGGAGGAAGCCCTGCCAGAATGCTTTTACTTCTAGTTTAAGCAGGGTTCCAGTTTGACACAGAGCTCCAACCCTACAACCGCTTACATAAAAGTCACTGAAGGTAATAAGACTTCTTTTTGAGTAGATTTGTACTAATAGCTAGAAACACAAAATTGTGTTTTTATCATAATTCAGCTTTAGGATGAGGAGAAATCAATATGTATTAGGGCAAATCTATTCTGTGAGCTTGATTTTAGCAAAGGTTTAGCAAAAAAAAGTATTCTGTCATCTTAGAAAAACTTTGCAAAATGTCTTTCAGCATTCTTCAAGAGTTCGTAAAATTTAAAATTTCTATAGAATAGGCAGAACACAGAATAATACTAACCTGTTCTATATTTTGATCCACATTTCTTATTTCATATAATTGCATTCACTTCAAGAGTGTTCTGGCAAGTATCACAAACTTGTATATGTATATTGTCAGCCCCCTCACGGTAAGCCAACATTGGAAATATCTAATTTTTTAAAATCTGAACTGGAATTCCGACAAAGCTTCTTAGTATCTTTCTACAATCGAAACTTATCAATACTTCACTTTAATATTTAATGGATTCCTTTTTAAAGCCAGTCATGCAGTCCAAACCTGGAATATATGGAGCAAGATGTCATCAGAGACAGATAGGTTTACCAACAGCGTACTCAAAATGAGAAAGCGGGATGCCTCTACAATGAAGAAAAAGATACCTCTCCTCAAATAACTGCTTTAGATAATACAAAGTTAATGGGATGTCACTTCAGAGTTCATTAGCACTGGTGCTCTCAATGCTACTTGAAAATAACTAATAATTTAGCTTACTTTTGAAACTTGCCAAGCTGCAGTTCTCACCATTAACCTAAATTATCTGATATTTCCAAAGATCACTGGTATTCTAAAGCCATTGCCCATACAAATTTCTGTGGTTTAAAGTTAATGGGAAGATGCAATATTCTTCAAGAGAAGCTAGCTGTTGAGGAAAAACAGGAAGAAAACCAATGTGGGTGGGGGATGGGAAATGCTTATAAAACTAGGACAAGAAGGGATGGGGAAGAAAATGAAGAGCCTTTTCAAATTCATTTGATGTGAGGAAATAAATATTTCCACAAACACTACAGGACACATGCCCAAGTCTTATCCATTCTTACTAAATTAAAACTAGTTCATTATTCCTTAGAATATGGAATCCCTAAAAATCTTTCCTGCGAAGTTATTTCCTAAAGATTGAAAATAGCCAATTTATGATGAATGCTAGACATCAGTGTTAAGCAAATTTCTGGAGACCACAGAAGAAAGTTGTCAAAACATGGACTTATCAGTAAGACAGCGATGCAATGTTGTATTCTTTGTGAACCGTGATAAATGAATCCAGCATATTTCCTCCATGGGAAATTCCATAAGGGACTGGCTTTTTGGTGTTCATCCCAAAACTGAAGTGAGAAAACTGTATATCTAGATTGCTGCATCTACTGCCAATATTCATCAAGTACATTTTAACTAATTAAATTGCAATAATCTAATCATGAGCATTAAAACACATCCTCAGGTAGAGAAACTTTCCTGTTTAGTTTGTTATCCCGAAACCAGACGTTCACATGAAAGTGAAGTTTCCAAATTAATTTTCAAAGACACTGGAGCTGCCAGAGAAGAGGTTATACTGATTACATTCCCACTCCTTCTTGCAAGAACTTTTAAAAAAGAAATTTTGCTTTGCAGAAGTGAAGCATAGAAAACTCTTCAAACGGTTTTGAGGCTTGCTCAAGCCAAAACCAAAATGTTTTAGCTTCAGCAGATTATTTTTAGATGGCTCACAACAAATATGATGGCTAATAGAGCTGGAAAACTCATGTCAGAAATATCTATTTGAACTACCTGAACATCTAAACCAAACTGATGCTCCCCAAGGTTGTTTGTTGTACGAACTAAGCATCAGATATCAGATGTTCATCTCTACAAGGTTTCTCAAATGGAACAAATCAAGTCTGATACCGAGAACTGCTTTAAATTAATGTTCTTTGCTTCTCTTCAATTTGATGAAGGGTGCCTAGCTCATTTCTTCAGAAGCTTCTCCGGGTAACTGAAATTAATTAAGATGTGGTCAGTCAATCAGGCCAATCCTCTAAATCAGCAATTAATAGTTGTAGTATTGATCCAGGGTTAGTCCTTACTCATTAGGCTAATGTCACTTGATAAAATCTTGACTAGAGTAAGGATTAGAGAGCTGGGGCAGTCAAGTTGTTTATCCTAATCCATCTCACACAAAATAAGCGTTGGAGGAGTGCTCCCTCACACCACAAATGGGCTGGCAGAAGACAGGTAGGCTCTTCAAGACTCCAAAAGATTACTAAAAACTTTTCTGTGTAAATAGGTAGGGAGGCAGTACCTCATCAGCCTGCCACAAGTTCAACGGTAGGGCTAGAAAAAAAAAGATAAACATGAAAACAATCAGTTTCTGTTGTTCCAAGATCGAATATTTTTAGTTTGAAAAAAAAAATGAAATAGAAAAGTTAGAATTTGTCAGATATGTATTGCCATTTTGTATGAACTACCTGCAGCTTCCTAATACCACCTGCATAGGGTCAAAACAAATAACATCAAATTCTGACAAGGGGGAATAGCAATGATGGGCCCAGAAACATTTGATGCTTGCGGCAGAATAAAGGTAAAAGATCCAGAGTCTCTCAGGATTTTACTCTGCTACTTATTGACTATAGGGGGAAGTGCTCATCTCTGTTTCAAGGCCACTGAGCCAGTGTTATCCAAAGACATTTCTATGGTCATGTGGCTAGCATGGAGCAGTTACCGTCTCATCGAAGTGGTACCTATTTATCTACTTGCATTTGCATGCTTTCGAACTGCTTTCGAGTGGGGAGACGATAGCTTACCCGTCACATGGTGCTTGGGTCTCGAACCTGGGCCGTCGGCTTTCCAGCTGACAAGCCTAGCATCTTAACCGCTGAACCACTATGCCACTCCCTTGTGACAGAATGACTTGTGGAAAACGGGTACAGGTATTCCTCAATTTACGACCATTTGTTTAGTGACCGTTCGCAGTCACAACGGTAATGAAAAAAGTATGACTGTTTTTCACACTTATGATCACTGCAGCATCTCCATGGTCACCTGATCAACACTGGTAACTGGCATGTATTTATGTTTGCAGTGTCCCAGGGTCACGTGATCACCTTTTGTAACCTTCTGAAAAGTAAAGTCAATGGGGAAGCCAGATTCACTTAACAATTGTGATACTATCTTAAGAATTGCAGTGATTCACTTAACAGCTTAGCAATGGAAATTTTGGTTGTAGCAATTGTAGTGGTAGTAGCAATTGTAGGTCAAGAACTACCTATACTAAGCCAATAAAATGACATGTTTTTAAATAGCATCTGTTGGCCAGAGAATGCCACTATCTCATACAGTGGCATTCTCTTTGTCCTAGCCAGACAACACACTATGTGAAGAGACTTGTATGAAAATCCCAACCTTCTTACCAACAAGAGCCATGCCTGATCTTTCCCTTTTTTTCCCCTAAAACAGATATTTTACATACAAACACTAAGGGTTACAGTAAACTGCACAAAGAATTCGTGTTTGCAATTTTACCTGGACAGTGGGTAGAACTATCAACATCAATGCCAAAAGTATCTTACATGACATTTTATTAAAAGGGGTTATTGCTTCACTACACTTATATATTAGGAAAGGCTCGAGTAAGTTAACGTTGGTAGAGATGCAATGAGATTAATACTTTATTTTAAACATATGTTTATACAGTGCCTTATATTCCTTTTCCAAGGGGATGAAGATAATATCCTCTCAATTTAAGAGCTTGCTAAATCTGATGGTAGGACCAATTCTTTTATATTTGTATCAAACCCAGTCATTTTAGCTATTATGCTTTCAAAATGTTTTCTGGGAACTCTTATGAAAATTTCTAAACAACAAGGGTAGCCATTTTATTCACAGATATTAGTCTTTCCCTGGAAACACCCAGTTTCAAGATATGGTATAAGGCAATTGTGAAGTTTAATTTGCCATATAAACACTGTGCACCCTAGATACATTTTGCAATCAACCAAGGCTCTTTAGACAAATTACATCAAAACTACATCAAATGGGCATGAATCTGATCACTAGACTCCTTTGCCTCTGAAGTTTTAGCTGCATCATAACTGAGGAAACTCTTACTTACATGAGGGCCACCAGGTATGGATGGTGCTCCAGCAGGCGCAGGTGGCACTTGGTAAGGATTAGGTGGCGTTGGGTACATCCCTGGAGCTGGATAGGATCCTGTTGGCGGAGGATATGGGCCAGGAGGCGAAGGTCCCCATGGTCCTGGGGGGACAGCACCCCAAGGCACTGTAGGAGCAGCCCCTGGAGTCTGAGTGGGAGTGGAATATGGCCCTGGAGGTGGATATGGCACACTAGGTGCAGGATACTGTCCCCCAACTGAGGCTCCCCAACCTCCAGTGGGCATGGATCCCCATGCTCCAACAGCAGCAGGGGGAGCACCTGGTTCGGTGGGACCCCCATATGGCCTTGGAATCTCTGGGAAGGGCATGTTTGGTGGTGGATATTGCCCTGGTGGGGCAGGACCAGGGGGTGGATATGGAGCACCTGGAGGACAAGTAGAACCAGGAGGAGGAAAAGGAACTGGTGCCCCAGGGGGGAGGGAAGGATACATTCCTGTTGGTGGCGGTCCAAAAGGCACGTTGGAAGTCGATGAGCTAGGAGGCAAACCGGATGGAGCTGCGGGAGGAGCACTTGGGGCATTATTCCAGGGACTAGAGGTTGGCCAGGCTTGTGGAGGCTGACTGGGCTGTTGAGGTGGCTTCGTATTGCCCACAGAGGAACTCTTGGCAGGAGAACTCTCTGGTAGAGCATCAGCCAGCTGGGAAAACAAAAATATTGGCGGGATCTTGTGATTAATGCCTGACCAATAACTTCTCACTCATCTACTGTTTAAACCGGAGACAATGAAAGAGGAACTCTGTGTGTGTGTGTGTGTGTGTGTGCGTGTGTGCTTGTGTGTACAGGCCTGTGGAATATGCCATGCTGGGCACCTGATGCTGAGACCATCTCAATAAGGAACAGCTGCATAGGCTAATTCAGTGGCAGCAATGGTTGAAGGCAGGGATGGAAGGCAATGAGTAGCTCAGAGGTGAGCCAGAAAGGCAGGTTGGTGGGATACTGTATACTGTGCTGGAACATCAGTAGCATCTACTGAGGGAGATGGGTGGTTCAGAAATAGGAAACATAAATACATAAATCTATGGGGAGGGGACAGGGAGGAGACAGAGAAGGATAGATGATGGAAGGGATGTGTGTGTATTTTTGGAAGAATGGATCTTTTGATTACCTGGATGAGAAGTCATTAACCAAGGACTACCTGTATTTCAAATCTTCTTTGGAAAGAACAGCTACAGCTACAGCAGAACTTCCAAAATGTGATGATTTGTTTCAAATTTGAAACAAACTTATTTAGTGCTTATAAAAACCTCACTTTATGAAAACTCATAAAAACTTACTTTTCACTTAAATTTAACATACTATAGTGAGATTTTCTCTATAAAAAGCAACAATTCTTTTCATTACTTGTTACAAACTGTTTACACTTGATGAGGCTGAGAGAATGGACCACTTACCGAAAATTCATCAGCAGCTAACATTTTTCCTGAAAAAGAAAAACAATGATTAGCTTAATAAATTGCTGTCTGCATTTGTGATCTTCCCAGACGGCTTCGGCAAAGTTAATGGGGAAGCTAGATCCAATTAATGACCCTTGCAAAAACTGACATAAAAACAGGCACGCTCATTTAACGGCTGCGTGACTTAGCGGCGAAGATTCCAGTTCCAAGTGTGGTACTACCTATAATTTAGCCACACAAGCCATATGCCAAATATCAAGGTTAGCCAGTAATGCTAAAATCTGCTTCTGTCATTTTTCGCATGAGAGAAACTCCTTCCTCCCCACTTCCATATTTACTTAGGAATTCTACTGAATCTGGCTTTGGCTTCCTGTGCTGAAAGAGGAAACCAACAGCCTCAGCCATATCATTCTAAAAGAACACATGCTGGTAAAAAATTACTCTGCCTCTCAGTTATGGAAAAGCTAAAAATAGAACAATTTTCAGCAGCAGTAACTGCTACTCTACTAATCATCATTGTTGGCACCACACCTAGGCTAGGAATGGGGAAAGATAAATATAACCAGATAGCTCTTGCTTGCTGCTTATTAAACCTAGGTTAGACTTAGCTGTGACCAAAAGGGGCACAAAGCTTCTTGCTCATCTCACCCTCAGGAAGAAGCCTAGAAACAGACAATACTACACCCACTGAGAGAAAACAGCAACACTGACAGTCAAGTAATGGATCAAGAGCTATATGGAGAGCAATCATACTAAACTACCTGCATGATTCCTTTCAATACTATACTATTTTATGGCAGAACATAAAAGGAGTCTGAAGAAACACCATGAATTAGGCAAGCATATACAAATATGTGAAGCCAGTATAATGACCATGGACTGAATTATCTCCGTTGATGAAACCAATTATCTCTTTAAAATATCTGTTTCAATAGCAATACTATTTTGTTTTATATATTTATTTCAGAAAATTTATACTGCCACCTATTCGCACATGGTGACTCAAGACAGCTTACATGAATATAAAAACATTTTACTTATTTATTCAATGCATTTATAAGCCCACCCAACTCAAACTGGGATTCTAGATTCTGGTTAGCGTAAACAAAAGTATACAGTAACGACAAAAACACAACATTAAAAAAAAGAGCAACCTACAACATAAAACATAGCATGCAAAATGGCAGCCAAACTTGATAATGAAATAACCAGAAGAGATTCCACTAAACACCATCCAGCTGGCACTTGGATGGTGTTTAGTGGAATATATTTTGGTTATTTCATTATCAAAAAGCAGCTTTTTTAATGGCTTTCCTAAAGGCAAGTAATTGATATATCAGAGGTAGCTTGTTCCAGAATACAGAGACAGCCATTGAAAACACGTTTCCTAACTTCCATAAGACAATATAATATTTAAATGTGGGAACCTGGAATATGCCTGCCCCATGGGAGTCTGTGGGGTAGGCAGGTGTTCTTGAGATAAAATAATCCCACAAGTAGCTCAGTTTTATTAAACATATTAAACACCTAAACCCAATATTTAACACACTATACAATTAATGTCCTATAAATAGCTTATTTTAATAATTTATATTAAAATTGGCAGACATAAAGATAACACACAAACAGAAATCAAGGAAAATATAAAAGAAAAAAATACAGAGAGAAAAAAATTAAAGAAAAAAATTCCCACAGGAAGATTTCTTACCTTTTAGATTAGAAATCTTCATATATGTTTAATGGGATTTTAAATAACCCACAGGAATGATTCTTATAATTAATTTTAGAATCTTATTTCCAATCCATGTGGCCCTTAGTCTGTTTATAATTTTCCAAAAATCACTCTTTAATCACCCTTTTGCTGTTTATTTCAAAGCAAAAAGAAAGCTAAGTCCTTAAATGCATATGAAACTTTTTTAGCTGAGAACAGAAGGAGAATCACCCATTATAATGAAATCTGTTGTTCTGAAGGTTCTTAATATCAAAAAAATAGTTAACAAGTGATTTCCAGAAAAGTGGTTAAACACAATGAAGGCTCCAAACCACGGCTTAGGCAAAGCTGACTTTCCCTTAGTTTCCACAGCAATAAAACCTGTCAGAAGCTGTTTTATAGTATCTTCACAGGGTGGTTCTGTATGGAGTACTTGTGGGTAATCCCAGGACCTCATCTTTATCCAGAGAGGAATTTCAAGATGCCAATCTGGTTGCTGGCACCTTGTTCTGCTGCGATTATTGGCTCCACTAAAAGCAAAGCTGTCTTCAGTCCTCCATTTTTTTCCCCTCTGGAAGTTCAATGTCCTATAGATCCCTTAAAGGTTACTCTTATAATAAAAGAATGATTTTGCTCTGCTCACAGCGGCACCATAACAATCACAAAAAACTCTGATGTAATCAGAACTTCTAGCACAGAGGTCCCCAACCCCCCAGCCCACTACTAGGGGCTTGTTCGAAACCAGGCCACACTAGCAATGGACAAGTGTGCGCGGTGAAGTTGTGCTCACACAAGTGTAACTTTGTGTGTGAGTTTAAGTGCCCTCTGTCTCCATTCGTACTAGTGGAGGACATGGGCACCTGCCACTCTCATACACTTACTCTGTGCCAGGCCAAGGTGGAAAGATGGGGAACCGCTATTCTAGAACATATTTTTATTTTCCCAATGATTGACAAAAGACAACTAAGAAAACTATTTCTAAATCTTATACCATTCTTCTCATTAGCTAACTGATTAGCTGATAAAATCCCATGTAATTCAAAGAGCACACAGTTAAGCAGGATCAACTGGCTTATATTCTTAAAGTGTAGACAGCATCATTTTGCTTAAGGAGATGGGTACTAAAATGTAGAAAAATATTAGCAGGAAAGCTGAAAGATGCAAGGAATAAGAAATCAGCAGAAACAAAATTGGTATAATAAAATAAAACCAAACGATGAATTTTAAAAGAGACAAGTTCAGAATTGGATGTGAAATGGGGAAATGTCTTACTAACAGTATTAGCAAAAGAAAATATTGGAATTGAAACTGGTTGCAAGCACAATTTTAGGTTGAAACAAGTATCATTTCTTGCAAAAAGCAAACTTTCATTTTATTTTGTTTTAGTCAGATCCAATCTCAAATAATTGTATTCAGAAGGAAAGAAACTGGAATAGATGCCAGGACAAAAGGCATGATCATATACCGTATTTTTCACACTATAAGACATACTTTTCCGTCTGCCCAAAAAGTGGGTGGAAATGCCTGTGTTTTATAGAGCGAATATTGCGGCAGGGGAAGTGGTGATAGCCAGCAGCAATCTGCAGTGGCAGCGAACAGCAGTGATCAGTGGCAATCCCCACCGCCTAGAACAGCTGATCGGCAGTATTCCAGGAGGCCAAACCACCCACCAATCAACTGCTCGGCAGCAAAGGCTCCAGCGTTCCCTGGTGGTGGTGGTGGCAGCTCAGCTCAGTTCACTGGTGGTGGGTGCAACAGAGTGGAGGCCTGAGGAGCCACATGCTGGGGCTCCAATAACATGCTGAAGGCTGTTTGCTGCAAGGACACAAGCCAGATGCATACTGGATGGATACTGGGAGGCAGAGGCAGATTTTTTGTGTTTTCCTCCTCAAAAGCTAGGTGCGTCTTATGTTCCAGAGCGTCTTGTAGTGCAAAAAATACAGTATCCAGAAACCAGTGGTGGGATTCAGTTGGTTCACAGCAGTTCAGGCAAATTGGTTGTTAAATTACCCACCCCACCCCTCGCTATCAAAGTATATCCTGGGCACTGCGCTGTGCTGCAATGGAGAAACGGGCAACGGAGCAGCCGGCCTGAGGGAAGGAGAGGAGCAGGGAGAAGGAAGAGGTAAAGTGGCCTTCTCCTTCCCTCAGGCCCGTTTCTCCATTGCAGCACAGCACAGTGCCCAGGATCCACTTTGATAGTGGTGGTGGTGGAGGATAATTTAACAGCTGGTTGACCCAGGGTCAGTTGGCCATCATGGGAGCGTTGTCCTGCATGTGCGACGGAACTGGAGGATAGAGATGGGCCATGCCTCCCATAACAGCCAATCTGACCCTGGGTGAACAGATTGATAAATTTGAATCCCACCATTGCCAGAAACTATGTGTTTAATGAAAGGATCACTTATCAGAAGAGGCTGAAATAACTTTTCTGACAGTGAGAACAATCAACCAATGGAACAGCTTGTCTTCGGAAGTTGTGAGAGCATCTTTCAAGCAGCTTTCAAAGAGAGATTGGACTGCCATCTGTCAAAAATGGTGTAGGGTCTCCTGCTTGGGCAAGGGGGTTGGACTAGATGACCTACAAGGTCCCTTCTAACTCTGTTAATCTAACCTAAAAAACCGGGTATATGCTTAGAATTTAAAACAAATGGCTTAGGGGAGATATTATAACACTTTTCAAGCACTTGAGTATCACACAAAAGAACAATATTTCTGTGAAAGTCACAGAATAAATGTTTTTAGTTATAGAAAGACAATTTCTGGTATCTCCAATAATAAGAACAGTTCAATAATTATAGAAGAGCATGAAGATAACCCTGAAGAAGAAATGCAAGAGAAGTTATGTGAACAGCACTCAGCCATGAAAAAGAGGAGGGGATGAGAAACAAATTCTGTGAAGCTTTCAAGATTCCAATGCACATAATCCTCACCTAATAATAATTGCAATCAGAATTTAAGCAATGCAGATATAAAGCACATTGTGTGACTGCATCACTTGGCAACGGCTGTTCCTCATTACTGATGTTAAACAAATCACTGCAACTTGTTAAAAAAGCTCATGTGACCATGACATTTAGGAGGGAGACTGGCCGAGGGGGAAGAAGACAAATGGGGAATTAGTCTAGAATCTTTGTGGAACTTCTGGAGTGGGCCTGTTGTTCGTGCCTGACGCTTATGACTTCCTGCTGGCTTCCCCATTGACTTTGCTTGTGGGCAGGGAAGGTTGCAAATCACAGTCTGTGAGATATTGCAACAGTTGGAAATATGAGCTGGTTGCCAAGCACCCCAATTGCAATTATGTGACTGTGGGGGCATTGCAATGGCAGGAACTTCAAGAATGAGTTGTAAGTACCAATTGTTTATATCTCCATTATAAGTTTGAACAATTGTGAACGAGTAGTCAAGTAACTGAGGACCATGTGTAATATATCCTACAATAAAGTTCCAGTAGTTCTTGGCAAGCAGTTTTAGGCTGTTTCAACTTAAGTATAATTGCTTTATGTGAAAGGAACCAAAGATGCTGATGATAATTTCAAAAATCACTGGAGGCTAATAGTCTAGTTTATTTGTCTCTGGGAATGACACTTTAAAAAGATTTCAAAGAAATTGAAACAGGTTCAGGCAGAGAACAATGATTATTAAAGGAGTAGAGCTAAACCCTGTAAAAAGAGGTGGAAGAAGCTGGTATACCATCTTTAGTGTTGCAAAAAGGCAATTGAGGAGGATGGCACTCTTACATTCCTGGCAGGATTTCACTGAGAAAGTCAAGATTTGTTCACTTTCATTCCAAACTAAAGAATAGAGAAAAGTGGATTTAAGTCACAGAACAGTGATTCCAATTGAATGTCAGACCAAAAAAAAAATCCCCTTTTCTAATAGTAAGAATAACTCAATAAAGTTGCCCAGAAGAGTGAAGGTCTCTCAAGTGGGCAGATCTGATGGTCTCTTCCAACTCTGATTCTAAAATACACTCCTTCTCTAAAGAAGCTCAAACATATAATGTAGAGATACCAGGTGGTTCAGTCTCTTGAAAATGTGTATATGTCCCGTTTTCTCAGCCTACTCAGAACTAGGTTTACTCTTACAAAAGAAACCTGCTCTTTTTAAAATACAACAGAAGAATGTGACAAAGAATTGCTCTCTGAACGTCACCGGAGAGCTGTTAAAGCTTGGTTTTAAATATCCAGACAATTACAAGATATAGGAGAGATATAGAATAATCTCTGCTATTTAGCAGCCATCTGGAATTTTGTAGTCCAAATATATTTATATAGCCCTATAATTCAAATCTAAAATCCACCTTTCTTACTAAAATACCTAATTTGAACATAGTTTAGTAAATCACTTTCAACTGTAGCCAGAACTTTAAAAGATACTTTTGCTAACAGGAAGACCATATTTGCACAATACTCTATCCAAGTTAAGAGAATCATAATTTACTGAATTTGCCCAATACCCTGGATTTGTACAATACACTGCATAACAAACAATATTGTACATGGTGTGAACCCAGTCAAATAATCCTGATTTTATGGAGCATTAAATTACACTTGTCCACAAGTCTTAAAGGGGCCAGGTTTGGAGACCTCTGGCTTACAAAGTGCAATATCCCAGTTACCTATGCACCACAGCAGCAACGTATTAAAAAGCGTAGGATGAGTGCATGAACCCAGTCACTGCTGAGATAGGTTTATATGAGCCGGTACATCTAACCAGCAAAAACCATCGCCCTCCTCACAGCTTCCTTCCCACGTTACGGGTCAAGCAGCCCGGACTGAAACCGAAAGCTCCTTTTCAAGGTGTGTTTGCTAGCCAGGCGCGGACTAAGAAGCTCTTCGATCCTTGAACTATGACCAGCCTTTCGGGAGCCGCTCCAACGCTGCAACTCACCTGAAGCCAAAGCCCGCGGGAACCCACCCCACCCCTCGGGAAACCCCCCACGGCCGCTTCCGCGAGAACCCAGAGGGGAGGAAGAATCGGCAAACTGTCCGTTTAGAGGAAGCCCCGCCGCACCAGAGGCCAAAAAGGGCGAAAAGGAGAGCGAGGCCTCCTCCTCCCTCCCTCCGCCCGCCCCTCGTTGAGCCCAAACCCGAGAGAGGAAGAAGGAAAAAGGGCAGCCCAGGCCCGCATCGACTTACCTGGGCCGCGCTGAGGGAGCTTGACGACAGAAGGTGACCACCACGGCGAGAACAACCGCCGATCCTTGCTTGATCTCGCTTGTTCCTCCCTCCCCTCTCTCTCTCTCTCTCTCTCTTTTCTTAACCAAGCGGAAGTGAGCGTTGTTGTCACTTTATCACTGCATCCGCCTTCCCGGAAGACGGGAAAAAAGGAGGAATCCTGATCACGTGACAAGGTCGCCCGCTAACAGGCTTACGCGATTCTATTGGACGGGTCGAGAGGTCGCGTGATCTCAACTCTCCATTCCCGAGCCTTGGCTCTTCCCGCGACCGAAATTAGGCCTGCGGTTGGGCGCGTGACGATCCCTTTTCCTTCTCCAGGTGCGCGGCCTTCTTCCTCCTCCTCCTCCTGAAGTGACGGTGTCTTCCCTCCCACCACAGCATCTCCTAGTGGTAGGAGGAGAAAACTACACGTTTGGATTCCTTTTGGGTGCTTTTTTTCAAGAGGCAGCTGGACTTTCTGGTTTTTCTTTGAAGACGTTTCGCTTCTCCTCCAAGAAGCTTCTTCATCTCTGATTCAATAGTGGGGAATGGAAGGATTTATGTGCCTTGCGGGCAGCTGATCATTTGCATTCTTTTAGCGAGTCCTTAACGCCACCTGGAGGTTTATCTGCGTCCTCAGGGTCACCTGAGTGGTGGGTGTGGACTGCGGAGCCTTCTTGGAACTGTTGAAAGGACCGTGTTGTAGACTGAAGATAGATGACGTCATATCCCTCACCCTCTGTTGAGAGGGGGCTGTTCAATTTTGGCATAGATGGCTTCTTTGACCCCTCTTTCAAACCAGCGGTCCTCTCTGTCCAAAATGTGGACTCTGCTGTCTTCAAAAGAGTGGCCTTCGTCTTTTAAATGCAGATGGACTGCTGAATCTAGTCCTCGTGGTTTTATTCTCCTATGTTGTGCTATGCATTTATGAAGTGGTTGTTTTGTTTCCCCAATGTACAGATCTGCACAAGGGTCACTGAATTGTACTGCATATACCACAGTTGCTCAGTAAAGCACCTTTGGGACAACCATGACCTGGACCAGAGGTGGCATTCAGCAGGTTCTGACGAGTTCTGGAGAACCGGTAGCGGAAAGGTTGAGTAGTTCGGAAAACTTGCAAATACCACCTCTGAATGGAGATTTTACAGTATCCTTCCCTGGCCATGCCCACCAAGTCACATCCACAGAACCGGTAGTAAAAAAACTTGAACCCCACCACATACACGTTGGATTAAACTGGATTTGCGTTTTGCACTTTGCTAGCGACAGGAGAAGGAAAGCTTGGTTTCCTCGTCTCAGTGGGACTGAAACTCCAGTTCCCTGGAGAAATCCATTATCAAGAGTCAAAAGGATTGGCACAGGTTGTAGGCACCTCTATGCTGAGAATTACATTTTCGTATTTTGCCCCAATACAGAATAACAGAGTTGGAAGGGACCTTGGAAGTCTTTTAGTCTAACTTCCTGTTCAGGCAGGAGATCCTATACAATTTCAGACGAATGGTTGTCCAGTCTCTTCTTAAAAACCTTCAGTGATGGAGCACCAACAACTTTTGAAGGCAAAGCTGGTTAATTGTTCTGTCAGGAAATTTCTCCTTAGTTCTGAGTTGGGTCTCTACTTGAGATTCAACCATTATTTCTTATCTTGCCCTTAGGTGCCTTGGCAAATAAATTGACACCCTCTTCTCTGTAACATCCTCTCACATGTTGGAAGACTGCTATCATATCAACTCTAGTCCTTATATGGCTTGAAGTCTAGTCCTTAAGAGCACATAAACAATCTTGAAAAGTGATGACCAAGAGATTGATTTAAGATACCCACCAATGAAGCATAGGACAATACACTCATTTTTTCACTAGTAAAATTAAAATAGTGATGGATGGAAATTCCAGTGAATTTTAAAGCCAACTTAAACAAGACTTAGAGTCTGCAGTATATTTTGAAGTCGTACTTCTGTGACACTTATCTGTAGATATTTTACCCATGGTTTACAGAATCTGTTTGCAGGACATACATGATCTGATTTCAGGTAATACACCAGAGGTAGAGGTGATTGACCTGATGACACTGTTGTACAAACCCAGCAAGAATGAAGAAAAGGATGCACAACAGTAACTCTCAAAATCATATCGAGCAGGTTGTTGGTATGGGTAAGTATATGTAATGGGCACCTATAAAGTACAATGAATAAAACTTCCTTCTAAATCATTTATATTGTAGGCTGCATTTCCTAAAATGTATCAATCTGAGAACAAGATCAATATTGAAAGGCTAAACTATTTAGAGAATTTAAGCATGACAAAAGAAAAAAAAGAAATATGACCCAAACTGGAGTATTCACTCATGCTACTTTGTCTTTTACATAGGGGAATAATAATGGCATGCATCCAATTGTCAGACAGATCCAGTCTCCACAAACATATTAAACAAGTTCCATAGCCCTTCTATAAACAATCACATGCATATTCTACTATTTTTCCATTATGTTGTCTCACCGTATAGCTTTATAATTTTTTAACATTCCAACACTATTGAGTATTGGATAGACTACAGAATGATAAAATAAAATTGGAGAGTTCTTGCAGATGTTTCATTACCCAAACTAGGTAACATCACTGATGATGTTATCTAGTTTGAGTATTGAAATGTCTGCAAGAAAACAACCAAGGTCAGAGGGCACCGAGGACCCCACAAAATTAAAAATGATTTGTGGGAATAAGAATACAAAACAAACCTTTAAAAATACAAATATTTAAAATAGGATTATTTATCTTATATATTTGTACTTCAAGTGACTTATTTATCCTCTAGCTCAGGGGTGTCAAACTAGCGGCCTGTGGGCCAGATGCCTCATGTGCTGGCCCTGCCCCCGCCCGGTTTAGCAAAGCAGGAAATCCTGATATGTCATGTGATGCCACCGTGACAACATGAGTTTGACACCCCTGCTCTAGCTGGTCCTGGCACCATCTGCCAGAAAGAACCCACAATAACACCACTTTTTGAAAATACTAGTTCATAAAAACTTAGGGAGTCCCTGCCATTGTAGTAGAGGGTAGCATAACTATACTGCAAGTCATGAACGGAACCAACTCTGAGTGAATGGGCTAGTTTTGAGAACTTTGCTACATTTTTTTAAAGGTATGCATGATAATTAAATCCCCCAGTTCAAAACAGATGGATTTTCCTGCCCTCTCAGAACGATGTTACAGTCTCTTTACCTCACAGAAATTGTGTGCTGAAACAATCTCTGTCTATTAGAATATATGGGTCGGTCTGACCTTGCTAGAAGTTCTTTTTTATGTAATGAATCCTTCTTTGTTGAAAGGATGTTCAGTTCAAGTCCAAAGAGAGAACAAAATCAGATGTTGCAACACAGAAACAGTAGATTGAATCACAGCTGTACAGCATGCTGCTTTAGGAATTTCTCTAGCACCATTTAAAACTATTCACACTTATTTATTTCGAATTTCATTGAACCCATTTCACCAAGTGACTGTGGATGGTTGAATAAAATGTAAAAAATTTAAAAAGACAACACCAATATTAAAATATATAGTAGCTGAGAATAAAGCACCGAGTTAAATTGGTGGTTATCACTCCATCGGAGGGCAGCAAAGATTTATCTGACTCTGGGAACTCGTGGTTGATGTTGCTGGTCAGAAGGAGTTTATTATCAGCAGCTTAGTGACTTTTGGTGTTTTGATGCTCTTAGTAGAGCTCGCCAAGTTTCCCTCCTGAGGGTGTTGTCTGAGCAAAGGACAAGTTGTTTATTATTGGGAAGACAGATACTCCACACCTTGATTGTGGCATTGTGGAAACTATCAGTCATGTGTTGTGGGATTGTGATAAATTATTCACAGAAGGGGAGGGTATTTTTTTTCCCCTGACTCATTCTATTGGCTCCTCTATTTTATCACTACCGAGACTGAGGATCATCCTTACTGATCATTAGCTACTAATTGCAAAAATATTCTTCTGTCAGCCTGCCTCCATGAAAAATTGAAGTGTTAATTGATAATTTTCTAGATCTAGAAGGTGGTACTAGTGGGACATTCTGGTCCTGAGACTGCATTTATGCACTTTTTTGGTACATTATGGAAGTGGTTTGCTACTGTTTATTTCTGAAATGCTCTCTTGACATCATACTCTAGTCAACAATTCTAGAATTTCCAAGGTATCTCAACCATTATCATGGGGTGTGGGTGTGGGTGAATTCCCATTACGGTAATTTCCGTGATAGTCAAGATCAGCTAAATGCTGCTACCTTTGGAAGCAGTGTCCCTAATTATATTGTGCTTATATTTCATAATCTCTCTCTTATTCCTCATGAAGTGTTTCTGACTGGGAATTCTGGGAATTGGTCCACATATCTTAAAGAGGCAGAGGCTGAGAAACACTGCTTTAATAACAAGAACTGCTAATGAAGACTTAAATTTTTTTCCCCATTGAACTGTTTTCATTCTTATCACCTTTGGTAGCATATTGTACCCTATGACTATTATTAAGTGTTGTACCTTATGATTCTTGATTCTTGACGAATGTATCTTTTCTTTTATGTACACTGAGAGCATATGCACCAAGACAATTTCCTTGTGTGTCCAATCACATTGGCCAATAAAGAATTCTATTCTATTCTATTCTATTCTATTCTATTCTATTCTATTCTAATATAAATAGCTGAAACGTCCACCTCCACCATTTTCCCACCTGTCCTTCATGCTGCTTCTGATAAGGATAACAGATTCATTTGTCCTCTAATTCTTCCAATTCTCGGGGCTATTAAGGTAATGCCTACCAGTTCTCTTCCTATCTGTGAAGAGAAGTTGGAAAAGAGTATTTGTAAATTAGCAACCAGGGTCCCTTGGGGAGTTTGATGGACATTTTAGTGATAAATTGAAAGGAGGAGATTACCAGCTTCCTGCACATGAGCCCTGCTGCAAGTATCACAAGAGGCTGGAGTGTTTTAAGAGTAGGCAATTGGTCCAAATTAGCTTGCTCAAGTGCCTGCTAGCTAGCTAAAGGGGAGGGGGAGGGATAGAACTGGCCCCCTGCCCTGCTGTAGTATCAGGCAGTGCCCGGAAAAGAAGCTTTCCCACTCTCCGAATAAAAGAAAAAAATTGGAAATGTCCCTATGGCCTTGGGCAACATCTGAGGAAATCAAATGTATAGTTGAAGCCACCAATCTTTTCCTCAAATCTCTAAAGGAGACAGCTGTACTGTTATCTTCAGCCCCATCATTATCCTTCTCTGTCACTGCACTCTTTTTATGATGAATGCAAGCCCCATTCTTCTGCTGAACACCGACTTAAGCCAAAGGTTCAGCTCAAAATTACAACCAGTATGGAAGCTTTTTCAGTCTCAGACATTCTCCATCAGATATAATAGAAACCAAAGGAGAAAGGAAAAAGATGAGAGAGAAAAGTTTATGGCTCATAAGTGCATTCTCTAGCATAGAAGAAGATAAAAAATGAGAAAGAATATCAGGCCCTATCATAAACACCGGGATAATAAAACAACTGGAATTCTCTAGCTAGCATGTATATTGAAATCACAAAATATGTTGTTATTTATTATATTTGTATCCACTTTCCCCCAAACCTTTACATAGTTGTCTGTCTCCAGTAATATTTTTGCAAAACCCTATGAAAGGCTAAGGGGAAAAAAAGTCATTTACATTAGAATGATGTTACCCATTAAAGTCTCTTAGCAGATTATGATTTTTTTCTCTAAACTGAAACGATAAAACAGTTAATATGGCAGTGAAATTAATAATTAAAATTAACAGTTAAAATGGAAGTTAAAAGCTTGCACAAAGATATGTATTTTATGGACCTTTGAATAAATTAATAAAGACGCCAGGCTCCGATCTCTGCTGGGAATACATTCCAGACAGTTGAAGTGGCAACAGAGAATGCTTGATCTTGGTTTTTTGCCAGATAATCTCATGGCAATGTGTGCAATCTTCTCATATGATCCTTATTTATTTATTTATATCCTGCCTTTATTATTTTTATGAATAATTCAAGGCAGCAAACACATATAATACTAATGTCTATGGAGATTCTCAGACATCCAAGTCATGGTTGTCCCAAAAGTGCTTTTCAAGAATTAACTGGATTTTCTTTGTTTTTCCTTGAAGGCATTTCTTCAAGAAGCTTCATGAATGCAAAGTGAAAAGTCTTCAAGGGAAAACAAACACAGTACAGTTGCCTCTTGAAAAAGCACCTTAGGGACATGCAATATTCTGTCTCCTATTTTCCTTACAACCACCACCCCGTGAAGTGACCTGGGCTGAGAGAGAGAGACTGCTCCAAAATCACCCATATAACTTTCATGCTTTAGGCAGGACTAGAACTCACAATCTCCTAGTGATGGGCCCCAAAGCCGGCTTTCATGTCTAAGGCAGGACTAGAACTCACCTTTCCTGCTTTCTAACCTGGTGCCTTAACCCCTAGCCTAGACCAAACTGGCTCTGCAATTTGTGTGCAGTTCCGTAAAGAAAGAAGCATTATCTTAAATAACACAAAATCATTCACTGAGTTTCATGTCTGAATAGACATTTAAACTTTGCTGTCCCCAGTTCAATCCAATACTCTATTGATGGGAGATCCAGGGTGCTCCTTCTGCTTCTAAATTCCAAAAACCCATAATCCCAGCTGGTTTCTCCTGTCCATTGACAGCAGATGGAAGCTTTAATCTAACATGAATACAAAGCATAGGTTTAAGAAAGCTGGCTTAGAAATATAGCTTGAGGCAGACGTTGCTAGCCAAACCTACACAAAGGATTGGGACTATATTTTACAAGGTGACATGAAGATTGAATGCTGTCCTTTGAGGGAGGGAAGAATAAGTGTATAATAAATAAATAGGCATTACAGAAGGTTAACACTAACGCTGTATTCCATTCATCACAGTGAAACTGCATTCATCACAGAAACAAATACCGCAAATAAGTTACTTATCCAGAAAAAGGGGAAGTTGTCTTTGAGAGAATGTATGCATAGACACAGGGAAAGAAGAAAAGAAGGTCCAGGAAAAATATTACTAACCTCCCCATCTCCAGCCCATCACAGATTTCCATGGATTTTTCCAGCATATCTGAGAAACTATACTGTACAAGTAGTCCTTGACTTACAACCACAATTGAACCCACAATTTCTGTTGCTAAGCAAGATAGTTGTTAGATGAATTTTGCCCCATATTATGACCTTTCTTGCCACAGTTGTTAATTAAATCACTGCAATTAAGTTAGTAACATGGTTGTTAAGTGAACTTGGCTTCCCCACTGACTTTGTCTGGCAGAAGGTCGCAAAAGGAGATTAAAATGACTCCAGAAAGCTATAAACATAATACAGTGGAACCTCGGGTCACGAACTCTTGCGTTTGCGATCAAATTGGGTGACGACCAAAAATTTTGGGAAATTGTTGCTTCTGGTCATGGACAGATCCTTGGGTGCCGATCAAAATACAGCCTCTGTGATTTTCCCTGCCGTGGCGATTTCACCTTCCGTGCACATGCAAAATTATAGGCGCATGCACAGTCAATCTCACTTCGGTTCGCAATCAAATCAGGTTGCAACCGAAGTCCTGGAATGGATTATGGTCATGACCTGAGGTTCCACTGTAAATGAGTCAGTAGCCAAGTGTCCGTACTTTGTTCATGTGACCACAGGGATGCTGCAATGTTTGTGTGAAAATTGTCACTAAAAAGTCACCTAAGTTACAACCAACACTTGTCATTGCAACTTTGAAAAATCACTAAATGTAAGTTGTATTAAACAGTTTTAGTGCTACTGGAAATAGCCTCATCCACTTTTGTTTCTAAATAAGCAGCAATTGGCTTAGCTTCATAATTGTTATGCCATATTTTGGTGTGCTATTAACAAATTCCCTGCAAAGAGAAAATGGCATAGAAGACATTTATGGAAGTCAAGCTGTCAGTTGATCACAATATCACATTTAGTGGAAGATCAAACAAGGGTACAATCATCAGTCCGTGAGTGTCCCCACATTGTGGTAGATAATTTGAAATGGTCTCTTGGGCATTAAATAGTTCATTACTTTTTTGAGGGAGAGGCAGGGAATAGGACAGCAAGCATGTTGTGAGGGGGAAATATTGTTTTTCCCCCAGTGATATTGAAGCTCTGACAAGTTGATGCAACAAGCTGCAGGCGAGTGAAAAAAATCAATGGGGCTTCATAGATAACAGCAGTAATAGCAGCATGGAACTAATGCAAGAGGATTATGTTCCTAAATATCAATAGGCTTGTAGGCTGCCTGTCTCTGACAAGGCATGGTATAGCTGCTTTATCAACATTTCCCCTTGCTAGCTGGTTAGAGTGGGGAGAGGGAATTGTATGTCTTTGGAAATTCATTTGTTAGTAAATGATTTCCAAATGAAAGCAGTTCTAAAAGCAAGATACATTCGACTGGTCTGTGATTTATCCAGGTTTAGTTTCATTTGAAAAATGTTGCAGAACATGGTCTTTTTTTTTTATAATTATGCCTATGTATAAAAATATAGGCTTGGAGTATTGATAGCAGCCCAGATTTATACAATGGTGCCTTCTGTATTATGCCACATTATTTCCACATAAAGTCCAAAGTAAGCAATCATTCTCTGGTTGATTTACAATATGAAAACACTGTTCTAACAGTATCAATGAGAACAATATGAATATATAATCAATGACCGCTCTCCCTCTATGGCTGAATGATGTATAATTTGATGACTGATCAGAAAAATAATGAAATTCAGAATTAAGGATACACGTAATTCTCTATTTATTTTGATAAATTTAATAAAACAGTATAATTTGGGACTTAAATTATTTTAGGAACATAAAATTATATTCATCATGGGAAGTCAAAAATAAATTTCTCCAAATGAAATTCTATAATAACAGTAGTAATTATCATTATTCTACTTTGACAGAAATCACTGTGAGAAGAGAATGTTTGCTGTCTTTTAAATCCTTAACTTCTAGCTTTACTAATATTGTGTCTTTTAAAAACATAAAAACAAAATAGAAAAACAGAGCAAGTCATGGCTGAATGATACACCAGATACTTAACATATAGAAGATTCTACCCTCAATATCTCCACCCAGAAGGAAAGAAAGCAGCAACACAGCATAAAGTCTCCATGTTCAGTGCTGTCAAATCTTCCTATAGCAGTACTGTAAAACCAGGTAGTCCTCAATTTATGACTGCAATGGAGCTTGCTCATTTCAGTCGTAACTTGTGACAGTTTTAAAACAGGTCATCATATGACCAACCCAATTTTACGACCCTTTTTGTGGTAGTTGTTAAGCGAGCACCATAAAATCCATTGTTTGGTATGGGGTATTTTTGCTGAAAATCTGAAGTAAATGCTGGTTTTCAGCAAAAATGTCATAAATCATATGACCAGAGGATACTCCAAATGGCCATAAATGCAGGTTGGTTCCTGAGTACCTGTGGATCTATGGTCATTTTGAATGGTTGCTAAGTGACCAATTGTAAGTGGAGGACTACCTGCACTGTTAGTGTTTCAAACTGTTTTAGATGTTATGGAAAAGGTATGGAGATAAATCTGTCCATGTATTTCATTTTCATGGGAACATATTGCCAATAAAACAAGAATCCTGCCAGTCCAGTAATATCTTAAAAGTTTCTGAGATTGAGAAACACTGATTTAGAGCAGGAGTGTCAAACTCAAGGCCAAGGGGACAGATCTGGCCTGTGGGGTGCTTAGATCTGGCTTGTGGGGCTACCCTGGAAACAGCGAGGGACTGGCCCACAGTGTCTCTGCCAGTGAAAATGGAGCTTGTGAGGGCCATGTGTGACCCTTGCAAGCTCCATTTTTGCTGGAAAAGGATTGCAGAATGCCATCCTAGCTGAAAATGGAGCTCCTGAGGGCCACACATGACCACCCTGAGCTCCGTTTTCTCTGGCAGAGGGTTGCAGGATGCCTTTGCAGCTGAAAACGGAGCTCGGGAGCCCGTTTTTATTGGCAGAGCAGTCAGGCCACCGCAGGCACCCCTGACACGAGTGACATCATGCTGGCCATGCCCACCCTGGTCCTCGGAGGTCAAACACAACCCTGATGCAGCCCTCAATGTAATCGAGTTTGACACCCCTGATTTAGAGCATAGCTGAAGATCCCGTTCTTGTTTAAGCTGTAGAGAAGAATGATAGAATAAATTGTGGTTTTTTTACATCAGGAGAATGGGAAGCAACATGCTGTACAACTGCCAACAATAACCTTCTGTGTGATTTGGTTTTCTAAATGTGGGATGGGTCACCCGTATCCCCTTGGGGACACATGTCTAGTTCCTGGATCTGCCAAAATGTCATAATGTGTTTCAAAATACATGATAGCTTTGGGTAATATAAGAGAAAGCTTCAACTCTTCCCTGGGCAGTTTGTTTACCTCTCAGAAAAGGGAGAGGCCAGACCCTGCTACTGTTTCAAAACAAGCTCAGAGCCTCAAGCAATGTTATTTTCTTCAAAAGCAAACCTCAAAGGTTGTTATTGTCAAGTCAGGTGATGGCGCATTGCATTGTCAGGTCTGTTGATCTAGATATCTCATATGTACAAAACAAGAGAGTTGATCTCCTCCATTCCCTCGCATAGCTACCCTTTCACAAATTTCCTGGGTTTTGTGCAGTAATTTCTCCAGTTTAGGTTGTTCCTCTTGGTACAAAAACAATTATGAAGGTTGTTGTTTTGGTAGAAACTGTGAAGCTAAGATGGCCCGGTTTTGGTGGGTAATTCTTCTGTCAAAGAATCATGGGTGACACTGTATAAGGAACCTCAAAGCGCATCCTAGTCCTGCATACTCTTTTCCGAGTGTGCAAATCAGTCCACATGGGAAGTCCAGAAAGGAAGTGAAAAGAAGCCTCCTGCTTGTCTTCTACACTGTTTGGCAAATTATATTGCTTCTATAATGTAGATGCAGGTAGAAGATTACCAGATCTGTGTTGTAAAAATTTGGGTGACCAAATGACAATCACAAGGAGCTAGATTTTTCTGTATTTCATTGCTGCAATCTAGTGATTATCTGGATACCTGCAATTTTGCTCTAGGGTAGCCCAAGGAATTTAGTTACCGATACTCTTCCTTTTCTCTAATCCCCTTTTAAGGCCATCTGAGTTGGTAGCTGTCTTCACATTTTATGATACCTAATTCTGTAGTTAAACTGTGCACTTTTATCTGTCCCCAAATGCTCACAATTCAGCAGGTTGCTTGGAAGCTCTCTTTCTTACATACATTTAGAATGACCCAGATTTATGGCTCTGAGGTCTTTAACAAAGAAAGATACCAAGGTTAAAAATAAAAGTGGAACCAAAGGTATATTAATCTTTAAACTCAACATTTATCATTTTAAAAATACTTCGTTCATAAATCTTCTGGAGCAAAATGTTCCCATGGAAGCATATAGGCCCGTCATGGTGAACCTATGCCACGCATGCCAGATGTGGCATGCAGAGCCATCTCTCCGGGCACTCCAGCCATTACCTGTTGCTCTTTTGGGTTCCGGCACAAGCACGCACGCTGGCCAGCTGGTCTTCGCATGTGCAGGAGCACCGGATGCGCGTTAGAAACCGAAAGACTAGGTGGCTGGTGTGAAGCTAAGCTTCTAGTTTTCGGCGTTCCCATGCGCGCAGATTGGGCAGCTGCTGTTCCAGTTTCCGGCATGCGCACACACTCCTATTTCAGCACTCGGTGCCAAAAAGATTAGCCACCACTGATACAGGCTAAATAACAAATATAGTAAAAGTTGGGAAAATAATAAATATAACAGAGGAGCAACACAAAACAACATCAAATGGAATAACTTGGATGCCAACTATGTAAAGATGATAAAACATGGGCAAATTACAAAAATATCACTAGGTCTGCTAGAAATTCAGTATATCAAAATTGGATATAATAGAGTAAGGATCCTCAATCCCTGGGTTGCAGTCCACTACCAGGCTGCAACCTGTTTCAAACTGGGCCATGAGAGTGATGGGCAAGTGTGCGCCAGTGGTGGTATTCAGCTGGTTTGCACTAGATCGGGCAAACCGATAGCAAGGATTTGGCATGAGTCACCAAACCGGTAGTAAGTTCTGGCTGGCCATGCCACTGACCTGGTCACCTGAGTCCCAAAATGGAGCGTGGAGGGGTGCTGCGTGCCCCTCCCATGCTCTGTTTCTTTTCTTCCTGAGCCCCAGAGGAGCCTTCTGGGAGCAAAAACACGCCCCTAGAGGCTCTTCTGAGGCCAGGAAGGTCCCAAAACAGAGCTGGGAGGTGCTGTGTGCCCCCTCCAGGCTCCCTTTCTTTCTTCCTGCGCCCCAGAGGAGTCTTCTGGAAGCAAAAACGCCCCCCAGAGGCTCCTCTGAGGCCCAGAAGGCCAAAAAAATGGGGTGGCTGCAAAAAAAAAACCCCACATCCACCTAGTCACATTGCCACGCCCGGTAGTAAAAAAATTTGAATCCCACCACTGGTGTGCACGCATGTGAACCCCCACTTGTATGAGCAGCGGACAAGTGTGTATACATAAAGCTCCGTTCATGTGAGCGGAGAGCACTTATATGGAGGGTACTTGTGCTCACATGTGAAGATCCATTCGTGTGAATGGAGCTTTGCATACAAAAACACCCTCTGCTTACACGTGTGGAGCTTCATGCATGAGTGCCTTCTGTTCAGGCGTGAAGCTCCATTTGCATGAGTGTAGGATGCATGCACCCATCGCTCGCACCAATGGACCTGTGTGGTGTGTGTGTGCCTGCCACTCACATACCCCGCCTCCCCGTGCTAGGCCAGACCTGGCCAGGCCAGGCTGCCAAGTTCGAAAGGTTGGGGATTACTGATCTAGTGAACTTAGCTGGGGAGGACATTTCATATGAAATTTACCATGTTCTACAAAGCCTTGCCTTTGGATGAGCAGGAGAAAATCCCCAGATGACAAATATAGAGTTTTGGAAAGATCCTATCACTCTAGGAAAAATTTTCCTTCAACGAACCAAATGTCTAATTATTCATTACTTCAAGAAAATAACTTTCAAATTATGCCTGAAAACAAACTTGTGTGAACTGTAAGCAGCTGTTTTAAGTGTTGCTGAACTCTTTTGTGAAAAGAATAACAATATGAACAGCAAAACTCACTGCAACTCTGCTTCTGTACCATGTTTTAATTTTATGTTGCTGTTCCACATAGAATTACAGATGTTACATTTCTTTACCGGCGGGCACATAAATTTAGCATTGACTAAATGAGTTAGCTGATTAGTATTATTTTTCATTAAATTTCAATGCCAGCCAGATGGTACTGATACAGCGACTCTGGGCAGCTTACAATATAATAGAATATAATAAAAACATTAAAAACACTAGAAAACAATTAAAATTAGAAAAGGTGAATAGAAAAGCTAAACAGCTAAAAACCAACCAGGCATAATTTGAAGGTTACTATCCTTGAAATAATGAATATTTAAGAGATGGGAATAGGGCTCTTCTCTCCCAGTCGGTCATCCCAGGGGTGGACTTCAAAAAGTTTAGCAAATGGTTCTCTGCCCAGTTGCTGGGTGGGTGTGGTCGTGGTGGGCGTGGCCTAGTCAGCCTTTTGCACCACAGTGGGGGGGAGGGGCATTTTTGCCCTCCCTAGGCTCCGGAGGCTTTCCTCGAGCCTCTGGGAGGGCAAAAACAGCCTCCCTGGGCTCTGGAGGCTCTCTGGAAGCCAGAAACAGGCCCATTTCCAGCCTTCTCCAACTTCTAGGAGGCCCGTTTTTTGCCCTCCGTGAGCCTCTGTGCATGCCCTGCACTTACCTGCATCCAAAATGGGCTGCATGGGGACTTCTGGGTGGGCGGGGCCAGACGGACTGGGATTTGGGGGTTCTCCGAATTCCACAGAATCTTAGCTATGGGCTCCCACAACCCCTGAGAACCCCCAGGAGCCCACCCCTGAATCATCCCCAATGTAGTAGGCCCTGTGAGGGCCCCAGGCCAACTGGCAGACTTGAGCTTTTAGGCTTTCCAAGAAGGCCAGCCTCCTACCAGAAAATATTCCAGAGGGCAGTGGCCACAGCAGAAAAGGCTCTTCTTTGCCAGCCAAAATTATTTGGCCAATGGAATGTGTAGTAGACCTTGTCTGCTGGAATGAATGGAGTGGGCTGGTCCCATCAGGGTGAGATGGTTCCTCAAATACCTGGTCCCATGCCATAAGGGGCTTTAAAAATAATCACCACCATCTTGAATTGGACCTGGAAGCAAACCGGCAGCCAGTGAAGCTCACATAACAGTGGTGTCACATATGGCACCCTAGGGGCCTTTAAAGCTGCCTGTATCGCTGCGTTGCGTACCAGTTGTATCTTCCAAATACTCTTCAAGGACATCCCCAATGTAGATCACGTTGCCATAATCCAATTATATAACCTAAAGCTTATGAAGGCCATTAATATCAAAGGTAATTTTTCTTCAGTTAATCAGTGTTCAGGTTCCTTATTGGATTTTTATTACAGCTGGAACTGACACACAAATAACAAAAGTGGACTTAAAAATGGAAAGGAAATATGGATTCCTAATAAATACATCGTCAAAGTTCTTCTGTTCCAAAGGAAGGAAACTGTCTTTGTATTATGGCAGCTATAAAAAATGATTAAAACTGAAGTGAGACAGGAAGCTGATAATTTGATTTATCATCTTAATGGATGCACTTCATGAATAAATAATAGAGGGCGGTTAATGTTGTCTCTTAGTGTTAAAAAGGCAGGGGACATCTCAGCCATTTCTCTAATATATGGTGACAAGAATGATATTCTGAGCCTTGTTCCTCACATTTTGGTTTGCTTAAAAGGGTTAAGGGAATAACTTATTTCTCTTTATTTAAGAGATAATGTTTGGCTTTGTTTCTAAGACACCAGAAAGCTTAACTAAAAGCCATTCACTTCCCATTAGCATTATATCCTGGAAAGAGCAGAGTCCTGATGACCAGATCATCAATATACTTGGCCAAAGGACAGACAAAAAGCTTCCTTAACCTCCTTCGTTTTCTTCATTCTTCTCCCTTCATTCCAGGATGTATTTTTCTAGACTTCCTCTTCCAGTTTTCAATTATTTAATAGCATGTCAGCTGTACAATGAATTCTGCTACGAGTGCATCCTGCAACAGTTATTTTTTTTCTCAATGGAAAGTAGGGAAATGTTTTTAAAGAGGTGTACCACTTTAAAGCAACTGCACCGTGTAAAATTATACTTATTATGTTGACAAATAGCGCTAAGCCAGAATGTAATATATTTGGCTTTTGTTTATGAACCTAGCCATTGCAATTTTGAGAAATATGATGCACAACTTAATGTGTGGAAGAAATACAGCCATTTGAGATGTATTCAGTAAGATACAAGAAAGCAAATTATGGATCAGTACAATGTCTGAACCCAGTCAGATTAACAGATAATCAGAGTTGGAAGGGACCTAATAGGTCATCTAGTCCAACCCCCTGCCCAAGCGGGAGATCCTACACCATTTCTGACGTATGGCAATCCAATCTCTTCTCGAAAGACTCAAGTGATGAAGCTCCCACAACTTCTGAGGGCAAGCTGTTCCATTGGTTGATTGTTTTCACTGTCAGAAAGTTTCTCCTTATTTCCAGGTTAAATCTCTCCTTGTTTAGTTTCCATCCATTATTCCTTGTCTGGCCTTCGGGTGCTTTAGAAAATAGCTTGATCCCTTCCTCCCTGTGGCAGCCCCTCAAATATTGGAAGACTGCTATCATGTCTCCCCTGGTCCTTCTCTTTAGTAGACTAGCCAAGCCCAGTTCCGGCAGCAGTCGATACCTCTGTGTCCTGGATATATACGTGCCAAAGACTGACAACCATATAGGCCTACAGCAATAAATTTGATACTTCCTTCTAAGCTGATAGTTTGATGAGAAGTACAGTAGGTGCCTCAAAGTATCAGACGATGGAAAACATGAGTGGGAAGGTGATCTTAGTATTATTGCCTTGCTTAAACCATTGACTCAAAGAATGTCAGGCTAGGTGAGCCTCCTGTTTCTGTCAATATTGCTAATGCCAGGCTACGTAAGCACCTGAGGGCAGGTTGAGAAGTAACTAATGGAAGCTTACCAAAAGGAGATCCAACCTAGAATTAAGGAGAAATTTTCTGTCAGTGAGAACAATTAATCAGTTGAATGGCTTTATTCCAGAAGTTGTAGTTGCTTCATTGTTGATGATTTTCAAGAAGAGATTGGGCAGCCATTTGTCCAAAATGGCATATTGTCTCCTGCTTGAGTAGTGGGTTGGATAAGAAAACCTCCATGGTACCTTCAGAGTCTATTATTTGTATTCTGCTTATTTCAGCACAATTTGTTGTGGTCTGCTGGAGGCCTGTGGAGCTGGTAGGAGAGTTGGACCGTGTTTTGACCCAAACCTGGTTTCAAGAGAGCAAACACAAGACAAATGCAGCAGTATAACCTTTTTACGTTTCAGCTAAAAATTCTGTTTCTTCACAGATAAAAGGCTGTTTCCAACTAATTAGCTCCGACAAGAAAGAACCTTGCCAAGTTTTCACAAGTCTGCCAAAACACAACAGATAAGAAATAGTTTATGATACAAGAGTCTGTAAGAATCATTACCAATTGTAATGTCCATGAGGCTGAGTTCAAAACCTGCTGCAAAGAAGGTTAGTTTCACAGCTGGCTTTTATCTTCTTGAAGGAGGGGCCATTACCTTGCTGCCTTACTCCTGAGTTGCCCATGCTGTTGTAACTGTTCTTTCCTACAAGCAATCCTGCGTGAATCCACACGCGCACTTGGCACAGGCTCCTCAGGAACCTCCTCATCACTGCTACCAGCCCCCACAGTCTCTGAAGGCAGCAGTCCACTCCTTAATGATCCTGACCCCTCATCTGAGTCCTCACTTTCCTCAGCCATCTGCACCCGCTGCCGGCTAACCACAACAGACAGTGAGGAGGAACATGGGCCAGTCCTGGAGCCTGGGGAAGACTTGGATGGAGGGATCTGCATCCGACACAGAGATGGGGCCAGGGCCATCTGGGAGTTATGTGCTGACTCTGGATCCTCCAGAATCTGACATCAGTGAGGCAGAGGAATGGGGGAACCTGTTCCCAGTGCACGCTTGTGCAGAGCTGCCAGAAGGCAAGAACAGTTAAAAGGGGCAACTCGGGAGTAAGGCTTAAAGGTAATTGGCCCTCCCATAAGACATAAAGGAGGAGCAAAGGAACATGAGCTTTTGCAGGAAGCAACTTTGTTCGTTCTGGTCAGTTTAGAGTCTGAAGCTCAGTGTTGATTTTGTGCTCTGTTTAGCTTTGTACAGCTAATTGGCAATTTAGTTGTTGGCAGCATTCCAAGGAAGATAAAGGTGTGTGCTTATCAGCCTTATCCCGAATGACTGTGGCAGACTTCTGTTGGACTATTCACAAACTGTGTGGGACTCATTATGGGCTGTGAATGAATATAATTCACAACTGTTGAAATAAAACAAAAGATTTTGGGGACTACAATGTGTTTGTTACTGTCTCAGAAAGCCTTGGTCAGAACACAGTTCTTCTTAGGGGACAATAATCCTAATTATACAAATATAATATGTAGAATGCAGAAATTATATATCCTATATATAATAATAATAGGACTGCATCCTATGCTTAAAAATAACATTGCAGTTTTTAAATAGAAATATAGAGCTTTATCCCACAATTCTCATGAACTTCCCCTTTTGCCATTTTCCTTCCCTTCAGTAAAATGTATTATTCTTCCATAATTTCCCATTAAGAGAAAATGTTGCTATTAAAGCTGGAGTCTCAAATATGATATATGTAAACATTTCTATTGATAAGCAACAAACGTCCAACTCACAAGATTCACAAACCTTGCAAGTTTAAAGCACAGACAGCACCAGCATTAGCATTATACTAATTTGCCTCATACTTTTGTAGATAATAAATATGGCTTTGGTGTTGCTGAGTGATTTTTTTCTTTTTGGGGTGGGTGGGGTTGTGTTTAGTTTTATTGTTAAGTTCTTCAAAACCTAAAATTCAATATTCAATATATTAAGTTTCAACTGAAAATTGAGCCTTCATATTTTGTTCAGAGAGAGATTTTTCTACAAGTTTGGATAACAGGCACCCACATCAAAATGGCATTTAAATTCTGGTTCTAGTAACAAACTGTTCAGTGTTAGGATAAGCAATGCTCTCTGTCTGCAGTTTGGCATTTGGACATCACCTTTGTCTCACAGAGGTCTTCCTTTTTGGAAAGAGTCCTTCCTCCTTATTCAACAGAGGCATAGCAATGGACAGGGTAGAAGGAATAGTCACTATTTTTACCAACACAATTGCTGCTGGGTGAGCTGTTTGTCTGCTGAGATAGTAAAGTATGACATGAGAAATGGTTGGCCTCAGCTGCTGTTGTGGAAACAGATATCACAGTAAAATATCCTGTATAAAACAAAAAGCAAACCAAACAAAAATATTATAGCAAGTTGGAAAATTATCTCTTGACCTTTCACTATTAACCAAACAATCTGATTTTAATCTGATGACAGAATACTATTGCCAGAACACAAGTGACAAGTGGCTATTCTTCAATCTTATATTCATCCTGATGAACCAAGTAATAATGCTGCTGTCTAATCATTGCATTCCAACTGCATTATTCTTGAATCTATCCCAGGGGTCGCCAACCTTTTGGACCTCAGGGACCACCAAACTCATAATTTTAAATCCCAGGGAACAGAAACCCTGGGAAAATCCCCCCAAAAGTCTGCAAGAAAATTCTCCACCCCATTTTCCTACCGATTGATCATTCTTTATTTGGGATCACAGGATACCATCTCCAGCTCCGTTCTCAGAGTGGCAGGGGGAGAGAGAGAGAGAGAGAGAGAGAGAGAGAGAGAGAGAGAGTGACTGGCTTTTGACTTCATGCAAGGAAAGCAGCAGAAGCAGCTGAAGTCTTTCTTTCTCTCCCCAAACTCAGCCAGAAATGAGTCTTTGTGAGACTTGATGCCTTACAGGGTCCCAAAGACTCATTTCTTGGTGGAAGTTGGGGGAGAGAAAGGAAAGA
Organism: Pseudonaja textilis; assembly: GCF_049901715.1. Lineage (NCBI taxonomy): Eukaryota > Metazoa > Chordata > Lepidosauria > Squamata > Elapidae > Pseudonaja > Pseudonaja textilis. Next base: position 308,282,129 of record NC_141990.1, read on the forward strand.
CTTTTGCTGCTTTCCTTGCGTGCAGCCAAAAGCAGAAGAAAGAAGCAGAAAGAATCAGCCTGGTGGCCAGGTGAGGCGTGTGGGGCAAGTTCCCCCCCACCCTTTTCCTCCTCCCCTCACTACTTCATGTTGTTCGCAATGCAAGCGACACAAGCCTTGTGTTCACGCGTAGCCTGGATTAATTGCTTTGGGGGTGACATTTCTCTGCGGACCACCAAAAATTTCTTACAAACCACCAGTGGTCCCTGGCTCACTGGTTGATGACCACTGATCTATCTAATATCTCCTTAAAGCTATCCAAGCTGGTGTCTGCTATTATATTCCACAGCAGTGAATCCCATACCTTGCTTACACATTCAGTGTTTTTAATTTGCTGCTATTTAGATTGATAGTACAAATGACCCATGATCCCTCTCCTCAGCATCATCTTTATAATTGGTAGCCGCAGCCCAGGACCCAGACGTATTTATTTTTAGATGCCGTATTTAGAAACCACCCATCTTTCTCATAGAGCCACTCTGGGCGACGCATACGAGTCTGAACCTGTTGGGCCTTAGGAAGCAGACAGAGTCCTTATGACTATGAGCTCAACCACCTGCTTACTAGATTCATGTCCTTCCTGGCTGCCAAAGGTCTCCTAGGTGATATGTGGCTGGATTATAGCAGTGATAAAGTGTTCCTTATGGATTTTCTGTTTTTTATAGAGGTGTTGATTCCCCTACACACCCTCCTCAAGAGCACTGTTAGACCCAGCCATACTTGATAATTTTCATTGAAAAGGTAGTATGCAACAGCTTCAGCAGGTCCTGGATGAAGCAGATTATCAGAACCTCTTTCAATCATGTTTCAGTTCTGGCTATGGGATGGAAAGTGCATTGGTTACCTGTGGTATGATATATAACAAGAGCACAATGGGGGTAGTACATCCATCCTTGCTCTAGTTATCAATACCATCAACTACAATATCCTTATGGACAAGCTGTAGGGGCAATAAACTATTTATTGTGCTGGTTCTGTTTCTTCCAGTCAGCATCCATCAGAAGTCCCATCCTTGGTCCCTAATTGAAAGACTAGTAAATTTTCCTAAGGGTGTGTTTTATCACCTGTCCATAACAATGTCTCCTATGCATACCTTTTGACCATCAAATTATGTCTTCTCTATGAATATATTGTATGCATTTCATAGTCTACGTAGCTATACTTACATTGCTTCAACATCATTCAAGAGGAAAAAAATACAGATCTGAGTAGCATCAGTAAATATATATTTCAAAATATTCATGTCACATTTTTATTTTTTCTGTAGCTGCTTTATAACATATAATAAATCCTGGTAGTTTTTTCATATATAAAATCCCTTCAATTTTGTTAATAATTCACCTGAACAGAAAGGTGATGTTAGTGGTGTTTTCAAACATTAGTGCTATTTATAGGGCTTTGCAAATTCTTCCAAAGACATGCTTTGCAACACTGTCTGAAGAATCGCTGTTCAAATAATTAAAGGAGCACAAGATCTAAGAGAAATATGGGGCCCAAACAAAAAAGAAATAGAAACTAGTTAAGAAATCAAGAATAATTCTGTTTCTAAATGAAATTAAAGATTATTGCTAAAATAGTTATTTGTAGCCTTGAGTTTTAAAATTGTGGAAAAACCTAGTTACTCATAATCCTAAAAGGACAAAGTACTGTCCTTGAGAATGCAGATAAATTGTATATCTAGTTCAATTTTTAGTTTCTTTCTAGAAATTGATTTCTGAAAGAGGAGAATAATATTGTTCTAACCTTTATCTTAAGGACACGCTTCTCTCTATTCTTGGTGATTATGATCATCTGCAATAACAACAGTCTCCTGCATGACAAGAGCAACCGAAATATATGCTTGGTAAACACTGGAGTGGCATCATAAGAAAGGAATGGCAACAATTTGAAAAGTAGATAAGTTATGTGCCTGAGTGTATGTGCCTGAGTGTACATAAGAGAATTGCTTTATTTTAGGGATAAGGCGAAGAAATAAGCAAAGTACTGCAAGACATTAAGAAGATTGCAGACCAGACATAGATACATATCTGTATTCAGTAGGTAGCAGTAAGTAGGTATACCAAGTTTAACAAACAAAGGGTATCCTTTCACCTGCAGTCAATGTTCATTCTTGAACACTGTATCAAAAGGGGCTTGGGGAACTGTTACATACTTTGGACCCTAAACCACAAATGCAAAAAAAGGAGGTGGATGGACTCAGTTACATTGGCAACAGATGCTCTATTGGAATATCTGAAAGACCAAGCTTGGGAGAGATCAATGTAGAGAAAATCTGTGTGGCTGCTAGATATGAACAATATTTTTGTGGCACTCCATCCATTGATCCAGGCTCAGCTTCCTGGGCTAGCATGTATCTTTCAAGCTTCACTTTTTTCCCCAAAATGCTCATGAATGCATGAATTGGTTTTGAAGATGCACAGATTCCAAGGGCAGCTTTTTATCCATCTCTACTTTAGCAGGATCTCCCTGGATCTTTGCTCCCTTCCTTTTTTTCCCCAAGCTTGACTGGAGTAACTCTTGGCTTTGAAGTTCTAGGTATGAATGTATGATTTTTGTGGGTACGAGGCAGTTTTTAGAAGAACAATTTTGCAGTTTCTTGTTTTCAGAAATTTGGGAAGCAGTTTCAGAGGCATAACAATGTAGGGACACCCATGAGATTCACTCTGAATAACATCCATATGCCATGTGTTGTTGTTGTTGTTTTTAAAACCAGTTTTAATTATCTTAATGCTTCTCTTCCCAAAGTACATTTCTTTGGAAAATCTAGTCTCACAGAATCTCACCTGATAATGAATTATAAATCTGCTTTTTCCTTTTCGTACAATTTTTGTGATTATAACTGCCATTAAAGTAAAGCTCATACTGCACCTTCCTTTCCTCCACATCTGCATCTATTTCTGTGGAGATTCTCAGTGTAAGTATATATTCTTATATAAACTTATACTGAGTATGTAAGTACAGAAGGTGGTTTTTAAGAAAAGACTGGAGAGCCATTTGAAATGGTATAGGGTCTCCTATTTGAGCAGTGGGTTTGATAGAAGACCTCTGTCGAGTTTAAACCATTTATATTAATTGATAGTAGTTTCTTTTCTTCTTCCGTTTAATTAATTCTGTTTCGCTCTTTGTCTTGTAATGGCTCCAGTCTCTCCTTGTGCCTGAAGATGTGTCCTATTTTCTTCTCTCTCCTGATGTAGATGAGTATTTCCTTGATTTCCTAAAGTTCCACCTCTGTTCTTATGATAGCCTTGATCTTCCTGGGAATTTGTTTCCAGTTCCTCCTTACTGCTCTGGTCTTCCGGACCTACCAAACGCTCATAAAATTCCTGGGCCCTTTCCATGGAGTCTATTTTAATTTTCCTTTCGTTCCAAAAAACTAACATCCCCTCTGGGATTAGCCATTTAAATACGATTCTTTTCTGATTTAGGTAAGCTGCTTACTTGTAGCTAACTTGTAGTCTTGTCTTTGTTCTCTTACCCTTCTTGGTATTTGTTTGAGAATCAAGACTTCTTTACTTTTTTACGTGATTGTTTCATCTCTTGACATCCTATATATGATATCCCGGACACTCCTTCTCGCAAATTGTACATGGACTTCTCTTGGGCATTTGTGGCGTCTCACATAATTTAAAGGCAATGCAGAATATGAAGAGCAGGGGAGGGCTGGCACTTCCAAATTGGGAGTTGTATTATAGTGCAGCCTCTTTAGTATGGTTGAAGGAATGGGTGAATTTAACCAATAAGAGAATATTATTCTTAGAAGGCCACGACTTGCAGAGGGGGTGGCATGCTTTTTTATGGGATGTAGGGAAAACTAGCCAGAAATATTTCTACAAACACCTAATCAGAGACTCATTATTAACTAATTGGAAGAAAATATGAAAAAAAAACACTATTTAAAAATACCAATTTGGATTTCAACAATGGAGGCGATGATTCACCCAAATAATCTGGATATCACTAAAATGATTAAATATAAGGACCTATTGGATACACAAGGAAATTTGAAATCGTGGCAAGAACTTCAAGAGCGGGGACTAAAAACTGATCAGTGGGCATATCTTCAAATTCAAAGTAGATATAAACAGGACAAGAAAGAATTTGGAATTAACAATAAACTCCAGCAATTAGATAAAATTTTATTAGGATCAGGCAAAAAAATACAACAAAATTTTATAATTCTTTATTAGAAGTAGAAGAAATTGTAAAAGGGAACATGATAGCCTAGAGTAGGAATACAGGACGTAGCATCACCATAACAGAATAGGAAAAGGTCTGGGGTAGAAATAATAAAATTACAAAATCGGTAGCATACAAAGAAAATGCCTATAAAATCTTTTATAGATGGCACCTTCCTCCTTCGAGATTAGCGAAGATGCACCCCAATATGAGTCCGAATTGCTGGAAATGCAAAAAAAAAGAGGGAACTTTTTTCCATATGTGGAGGTCCTTACAGAAGCTCAAAAATATTGGCAGAAAATTAGAAATTGGCTGGAAGAAATGACAAGAGAACAGATCGAATTCAACCAGAGTCCTTTGTTAGGGATCTTTGATAAACAAATATAAAAAAAAGTGAAATATATAATAATACACATTTTGACAGCGGCCAAATTGGCTTTTGCACAATATTGGAAGCAGCCTCATATTCCATCAGAGGAGATGATCATTCAAAAAATTTCAAGTTGTGCAGAAATGGACAAATTAACTTTGGCATTAAAAAATAAAGACACTTCAATATACTACAACAGCTGGAACTGCTGGTACAAATGGATAGACCAAAGATAGACTTTACACTAAAAGGCAAAAGAGGATAGGATAAATCCATAGTAGTGATACACAGATATATGTAAGGATTAGGTGTGTGTATATGGCATAAAATAAGGATAAAAAAGAGGTCTTACAAACTGTTGAAGATGAGAATGTTTTTAATTGTTTTCTATTTTTTTCTTTCTATTTTCTTCTCCCTTTCTTCTTTTTCTCTTTCATTTATGTATGTGTTGTTGGTTTGTTTTAATTGTAAAATCAATAATTAATTTTTTTTTAAAAAAGGTCTCTTCCAGCTTTATTCTGATTGACTGATTGTATAGATTCTCTATACTTCTACTGGCCTCTGTGAAATCTTTTTCTTCACTTTAAATGCCACATGGAGAATTGGATATTCTAAGGGAATATGTTTTAAGTGAAGAGGAACATGGATAGTTAATTATTTCTTCCCTAGCTATAGTTGCCCTTAGAAATTGCCTATGTAATAGTTTAATCCCAAAACAAGCAAACCAATAGCACAAAGGACAGTCAGCAGACTGAGAAAAGCCCCTCCCCCACTCAAGAGTGTAGGACACAGGAGTATAGTTTGAGGTAGTTAGATAAACACCCACCAGACTATTTTCATATATTTCGTTTATGGTTATTAGTTTGTGGAACCAGCATCTATTTAAAACACGTACTAACTTCATATCAAAAATTTTTAAGAAGATCTACAATAGTTTCAGGATTCTTAAGAAGATGTCCAGAAAATTAGACATATATATTCAACATTTATTAAAAATGATTAAAAACTCCAAATCATGTTCTGACAAATAGCAGATGGCTGTGACATGTAATCTCAAAACATTGGCAATCTATATGAAATTTAAAACAATAAGTACTCCAGAATGGTAACAGCATCACAATCTTATTAATTTTACTTTTATAGCAAGGATAGAATAATTGAAAAAAACCCTATAAATTGGTAATTCTGGAAGAACTACTATATTCAGTTTTTCAAGCATGCCGGTAGTGCATATAAATTAGTTTATAAAAGGCAAGTCAAATTTAACCTTGACTTAGCTTTGTATCTAAAAAGTTAAGCTTGAGTCGAAAACTTTAAAACAGCTTCCTTGAAATTCCACAAAGCTTTATGGAATATTAGTACCAATTTTGTGTTTTTACACAAACCTGTTCATTGGGGCAGGAAATAAAAATATATTTGGGCATAAGGCTCAGACGAAGTTAAATGTGATCTTTAGATATTTTTGCATGAAATTTTGTTAGTGAGAGAGAGAGAAATAAAAACAAAATCTCTTAGAATAATTATAAATAATTTCCAGAATGTCTTTCTAGGCATGTTGATCTGGTACATCAACCCTGAGGACTCTTACTTTTGATTTATAATGATATTCTTTCAAATACAGCTTTACCGATGGAGGAACAGGAAGAGCATTTATGCCATCATAAGTTGTAGAGTTACATATAACTGTCCTGCATAGATGTTGAAGGGAAAAAGGGAAAGTTCTGTGTAAGGGAGTCGAGAGAAGTGGCTCAAAGAACATACAAGAGCTTGGATCTTTATAATGTTCCAAAAGTCCAGTAATGTCAGGAGAATGGAAGACGCATGGATCATGAGCATCAAAGCTGAAGTTGTGATTCCATTGTTCAATCCTGGCATGAAGAGAACGACTGTAACGCCTGAAACTAACAGAAAATAAGTAATCCTCCTGGGCAGAGTCGCGTAATAAAAAAGTCCCCTCTGGCTTTCCATCTAAAAGTGCTTCTGCAGCGTATTTATCCATCACTCCCCAGTAACATGGGTTATTATTGATCTGAAGGAGGTCAGGAACCAGACAATGAACATAATCAATCTGGGTGTGATATCTGAGTGGCATCTGCAGCTGCAGCAGGTCATCCTCTATTTCCCATTGTGGTTTGTTTCTCTTCCTGGAGCTAGTGCAGAGAGTCACTACTTCATCATCAGAGTCCATGTCACTTTCCTCTCTGCAGCTCTTTAGCTGCTTACCACCCATGGCAGATTCCTCTTGAGGGTCCCATGGATATGAGGCATTCTCAATAACATTACTTTCCTGCAATACACCGGAGTCTGGTTCATCTGCCATCTCAATCTCTCTCAGTTCTTCATCTTTCCTTTCACCTTTTGATGAACCCATACTTAGCCAACTTTCAGATTTTTGTCTTACAGGAGCAGTGTGCTGCTTGATTAAGTGCCATCGAAATGCTAGCTCAGATCGTGGTGGAAAAGGGCATTTGTCTAGCATAAGCTCACTGATATGTATTTTTCTCTTGGGTGAAAGCCTTGAAGAATGCCGAGAGCTACAACTCTTTATGGGGAAACATTGTCCCATTGCATCCTGCAATTTCTGTTTAAAAGAACGGCTTAGGAACCTGTGACCACATACATGTTCCAACTCCATCTCAGCTGAGGAACAGCTCTGCTTTCTCTCCTGGTTCCTTAGACTTAATGTAGGTATTCCTGAGGCGTTTGCCATTGCAGCATTAGAATTGTTCTCATTCTTTTTTATCCAGGAAAGCTTCTTTCCACTCCATACATATCCGTCCTTTCTGTCTGCACTCCTACTCCGGCTGGTTTTGGGTCTCACATCTGCATTTTTAGGTTTCCTTTCTTTATTTTCTGCCATGCTTTAATGTTAAATGCTTCATAAAGATTCCAGAACTAATGTTGCCCAAATTCTTCACAGAAAGCACTCCTCATGTGTTCTGAAGCTATACCTATGAAAATGGGAAAAAAGAGTATTCAACACATTTATTTCTCACATTTCTATGCAACTAGAATTTGAAGACTGTTTATAAGAATAAAAAGGACATAACAAAGATTAAAAATGCAGTTTGAACTTTTAACTGCTCAGAATAATCTGACCACCTGCTGGAATGAAGTCAGGATTGTCACTGATACCATGTTTTGGGAGAACAGGTTATTTTATAGGGGAAGGGCATCATCAAAAAATATCCCCAGTCCACTGGTGAATTTATTTCATGTGGAGTGAGGGGCCCACAATATTGTGACTTGGTGGGATTCAAATTTTTTTTACTACTGGTTCTGTGGGCATGGCTTGGTGGATGTGGCAGAGGAAGGATACTGTAATATCTCCAGTCAGAGGTGGTATTTGCCGGTTCTCTGAACTACTCCTAATTTCCACTACCAGTTCTCCAGAACTGGTCAGAACCTGCTGAATACCACCTCTGACATGGAATGAGTATATGTAATGGATTGATTTTACTTAGGAGAAGATGGTGTTGGCAGTACCTCTAGGAGCCAACACATTTAGAACTTTAAGAGTTAAACCCAACACTCTGAATTATATCCAGAGGCTTATTGGCAACTAGAACAAAGCCTGAAATATTGGTGTAACTTAGCAGTAAGAGCTCTCACTATCAGAATGCAGAATACAGTGCAGAGATTACAGCTAGGTGTAGTATATTGCAATACACTACATACATACATACATACATACATACATACATACATACATACATACGTCTGTCTGTTGAACTAAAAGCCATCTTGCATACTTTCCCCACCTTCCCATCAAGCAGTTGTCATAAAACTATGAGAAAGCTGTGAGAAAAACCAAATGATAGACCAACCCTTGCAAGGCAAGTGTTACCCTACCTAGAGTAACCAACGAAGTAGATAACAAAACAGATGATCTCTGGGCAAACAGTAAGTCCTTCTAGTTTGGATAAAGCCTCAACTTCTTTCATCCCATCCAGCCTCTGAAAGCCTCCAGCTGCTAACAAAGACCTCAACAGCACCTCTGGCTCAGTGATATAATTGGGTATCATAAGCATACTGATAGTACCTCACCACAGACTGATGGATAACTTCTCCAGCAGCCTCACAGAGATGCTAAGCAACAGGAGTGAGAGAATCAAAACCTCGCAGAATCAACTTTTCTCCCCTACTACCACTGATTGTAATTACTCACTTAGGAGGGAAATCATTGTAAAATAGTGGCACCAATCCTCAAACGACCCAGGATTGTCAATGATACCAAAAGTCACTGAAAGGATCAAATGCATTCCTGTCACCCAGGTTGTGACAAAGCTTTTCTATTAGAGTGATTAATGTTGTCTCAGTCCAATACCATTGGTATCCAATGGATACCAATATGCTTCTTCTTCTCAAGCAGTCTACAATTGGAGCCATAACTAGACAATAATCACCCAGATTTTGGTGTCCAGCGGAGCCCCCTTCAGAAGGTGCATTAATATCTTCTTACAGGCAACTGGGATAACCTCACCTACCAAAGAACAGTTATGAATCTCCTGTACACAACTATTCTCTCCTGCTCTGGCTATCTGGAAAAAAAAACAGGAAGGGCATGGATCTACAGGTGGCTGAGCTCATGCCCCAAGCCTTTTATTTGTTTCCTCAAGTCTATAAACTACAATAAATTCCAAGTAATATAAGATATTGTCCAGTCACCATTTCCAACCTCACTGATGTGGAATCAAGATTTGGGTGAATCTGAGCAACTTTATCAGCAAAACATTGTACAACATCCTTAAAACAGCCAGATGGTAAATGCTCCTTATTGCCTTTGTAACAAGATATTAGTAACTTTAAATCAGACATCTGGAGAACAGTCTGATGATGGAATAAGGGTGGAGAAGTAAGAATGCTTCAACACCTTTATCATCATGGTACAGGACTGAACATAAACGCTCACTTATGCTTAGTTAAATTCATCATTAATCACTTATCAAAATATATACAAGACCAAGCAAGCGGTCCTGCTTCCTGCACACTGATAGGACATTATAAGTATACACACTGCAGCCAGAGTATATTCCTTTCCAAGGAATATTCTAGCCCAATGTAAGGAAAATCTGGTAGCCTATCCTATCCTAAGCTTCAATTTACTTCAAAGAAAAGGAAATTTTGGGTGAGATCTTGAAGGACAGCTTCAAAGTGAACAATTACTGTAGCTGCAATGTTGTGCGTGAATCTAGCAGTGTGTGAGTGATTCTGTAAAAGAAAAGCTACAGAGTAAAAGTTTAATACAGGTAGTCCTTGATTTATTATCACTGTTGAGCCCAAATTTTCTATTGCTGAGCTGTTATAAGTCACTTTTCTCAACGTTGTAACTTTGAACTGGTTGTAAGTCGAGAACTACCAGTAGGACGAACTTGGTCAATTAAATTCAAATGTGTACTAAAGATAATTTTCCTTCACCATTATTTGCTTATTCTCCAATTTCATTGATTCCTTACAGTGATAACAGTACTGAAGACAATATATGCGCCAGAGAAAGCAGGCAGCAATCCAACACTCTTGGACCACCATTTTAATATTGTTTTGCCAAAAGTTACGCATTTGATTTCAAGTTTTCCCCCTGCAAATTATACTACTGTTCAGACTAATATTATATCTTTTAATTTCCCTCAATAATCTATGAATTGAAACTTGCAGGACCGTACTATGCATTTCACATTCAGTAATGATTACTCTTGGAAATATGTATACTGTATATGCATGAAGTCTTTGAATGTCAGACTTACTGAACACTCAGCCGTAACGTCAGTGTTCACCTTTGTTTTGACAGGGGTGTCAAACTCAAGGGGTTCTTAGATCTGGTCTGTGGGGCTGCTCCGGAAGCAGCAAAGGACTGGCCAGCGGTGCTTCTGCCAGCAAAAACAGAGCTCAGGGGAGCCACATGCACCTCTGTGCTGTGTGTTCAGCAGCGACAGCCTCCTGCAGCCCTTTACCAGCAGAGGGCTATTAAAAAAAAAAACTAAACACAAAACAAAAGGAGAAATGCTTCCTCTTTTGCATCTGAGCATGCAAGAAGGGACAGGAAAGGAGAAAGGGAAAGAGGAAAGAGAAAGAAAATGAAGGAAAGATTGGAGAGCAAGGAAGGAAAAATAAAGGAAGTGGGGAAGGAAGAAGTAAGGAGAATCAAGAGGGAAGGAAAAAGAAGTGGGAAGGAAGGAAGATTATAATGAGAGGGAGGGAGGATCTCAGGAAAGTCCTCCATTAGCACTTGGTCACCATAGGTGCCCCCAACACAAGTCCCATGTCATGCCCACCATAGCCATGCCCCCTAGCCCTCTGAGGTCAAACCCAGCCCTCAGTGAAATTGAGTTGGACACCTCTGGTTTTGAAGGATTATAGAACTAGAAACAGGAAGCTCCATTTTTAATTAGATGGGGGAATATACAGGTGAAATTCGAAAAATTAGAATATCGTGCAATTTAAGTTCGTTTCAGTAATGCAACTTAAAAGGTGAAACTAATATATGAGATATTTACTGTTTTGAACATTTTTGAAGTATTTTGGGTTTAAAATAACCCTACTGAATTAGAAATGCTGAAATCAATTTTGTTTAGTCACGTTATGTGATTCGAAGTACTGCAGTTTGTACAGGTGAAACTCAAAAAATTAGAACATTGGGCAAAAGTTCATTTATTTCAGTAATGCAATTTAAAAGGTGAAACTAATATATGAGATAGACTCATTACATGCAAAGCAAGATAGTTCAAGCCGTGATTTGTCATAATTGAGATGATTATGGCTTACAGCTCATGAAAACCCCAAATCCACAATCTCAGAAAATTAGAATATTACATGCAATCAATAAAACAAGGATTGTACATAAACAATATCGGACCTCTGAAAAGTATAAGCATGCATATGTACCAAGTACTTGGTTTGGGCCCCTTTTGCAGCAATTACTGCCTCAATGCGGCGTGGCATGGAAGCTGTTAGCCTGTGGCGCTGCTGAGGTGTTATGGATGACCAGGATGCTTCAATAGCGGCCTTCAGCTCTTCTGCATTCTTTGGTCTCATGTCTCTCATCTTTCTCTTGGCAATGCCCCATAGATTCTCTATGGGGTTCAGGTCAGGCGAGTTTGCTGGCCAATCAAGTACAGTAATCCCATGGTCATTGAACTAGGTTTTGGTGCTTTTGGCAGTGTGGGCAGCTGCCAAGTCCTGCTGGAAAATGAAGTCAGCATCCCCATAAAGCTCATCTGCAGAAGGAAGCATGAAGTGCTCCAAAATCTCCTGGTAGACGGCTGTGTTGACCCTGGACTCAATGAAGCACAGTGGACCAACACCAGCAGATGACATGGCTCCCCAAATCAACACAGACTGAGGAAACTTCACACTGGACTTCAAGCATCTTGCAGTGTGTGCCTCTCCATTCTTCCTCCAGACTCTGGGTCCTTGGTTTCCAAATGAGATGCAAAAGTTGCTCTCATCAGAAAAGAGGACTGTGGACCACTGAGCAACAGACCAGTTCTGTTTTTCTTTAACCCAGGTAAGACGCTTCTTACGTTTGTTTATTGTTCAGGAGCTGCTTGACAAGAAGAACACGACATTTGAAGCCCATGTCCAGGATTCGTCTGTGCGTGGTGGCTCTTGATGCACTGACTCCAGCCTCAGTCCCCCCCTTGTGAAAGTCCCCAACACTTTTAAATGGCCTTTTGCTGACAATCCTCTCCAGGCTGCGGTCATCCCTGCTGCTTGTGCACCTTTTTCTTCCACACTTTTCCCTTCCACATAACTCTCTATTAATGTGCTTTGATACAACACTTTGGGAACATCCAACTTCTTTTGCAATTACCTTTTGAGGCTTTCCCTCCTTATGGTTTTCTGCACAACTGTCAGATCAGCGGTCTTTTCCATGATTGTGCTTCCTACTGAACCAGACTGAGAAACCATTTAAAGGCTCAGGAACCCTTTGCAGGTGTTATGGCTTAATTAGCTGATTAGAGTGGGACACTTTGAGCCTAGAATATTGAACCTTTTCACAATATTCTAATTTTCTGAGATTGTGGATTTGGGGTTTTCATGAGCTGTAAGCCATAATCATCTCAATTATGACACATCAGGGCTTGAACTATCTTGCTTTGCATGTAATGAGTCTATCTCATATAGTTTCACCTTTTAAGCTGCATTACTGAAATAAATGAACCTTTGCAGGATATTTTAATTTTTCGAGTTTCACCTGTACATGCAGAAAAGCTGTCCAAACAGAAATAAAATTTTGTTCATATGGACAGCATACTAATGGTAGATCCTATTTCTATGGATGGTAATAATTAGTGTTTAAGATTTCTTGTTTGAAGCATTCATAGCCACTATTTTAATTCCTTAATTAAAAACATCAGTAGATCGTTGGAGTCACTACTCATCTTTTAGGGCTTTCAGATAAATGGATCTGTGAGTGATGATGTTCTGAATCACATCTAATAGAACTCAAATCTAATTAGCATTCCAGAGCTTCCTCCATTATCATGTTAAGACAAACAAACTATAGATTAATTTAACTTCCATTCCTGGGAAAAAAACCATTTCCTTATTTTCTTTGCTAGCCTTTGGACAAATGCCACATTCAAGCTCGAAAACCATTCAACAGCAAAAACAAAAACAAAAACCCAAATGAGAGACAAAGTAGGTCAACAAATAAACATAGTCAAAAATTCATGTAACACTTCTTACAATCATAGTTCACACAAGCATGATGTTAAGAGATGCTATTCTGTGCTGACACTTTCAGGTCATTTTAAAGTCAGAAACTAATTAAAATGTCACAGACCGGGTAATCTAGTCATTTGATTTTCAAAATGAGTTTTCAGAAAGTTATCCCCAAGGCACTTGAAGCACCTAGGCTTTATGTCCTGAAAAGGATTATAAAAATAACTTGTTTTACTAAAAGCAATTTTATAAAACCCTGACATATGGAAATGCTTTTAAGAAACCGCAGAGGAAAGAAATGACATTACGTAAAGTAAGACTCCCTCAAGGTCTAATTCATGCACAGTACATGCCTTTCTTTGCCTTATTCTTTTCTGTATTTGTTTTCAGAAGAGAATTTAGGGACACAATATTTTTGAAATGCATCATAATAGCATCTGGATCAGCTAGGCCACTTTATGAAGATTGCAGTTTTGAAAAGCATCTTCAAATGTAAGGTTATTATGACATTACTATGATATTGCTAAATCCACAACGGAAGAAGCTACACTCTTGCCTGAAAATCAGAATATTCCTCAGAGTTTGCAAGATATGGAAACTCTATAGATCCGGGGTTCCCAACTGGGGGTGCTCACATCTCCTGGGGGTGTGAGATGATATTTCGGGGGGTAAGAAAATATGGGTTTAGAAGTTTCAAAATTATACTGTATATGCATAAGTATATGCATATACTTATTTATCTTTGTAAGGGGTGGGAGAATATATTAGAAGCATTCCAGGAGTGCGGGGCAGAGGTGGTATTCAGCAGGTTCTGACCAGTTCTGGAGAACCGGTAGCGGAAATTTTGAGTAGTTCGGAGAATTGGCAAATACCACCTCTGACTGGAGATTTTACAGTATCCTTCCCCTGCCATGCCCACCAAGCCACGCTCACAGAACTGGTAGTAAAAAAAAAAAAAGTATCCTACCACTGGTGCGGGGTATAGAAAAGGTTGGGAATCCCTGCTATACATGGAATATATGTAAAGAAAAGGTGTATAAAAAGCCAAAGTCAAGTAAACTAGATATGTACCCTTGTCCTGAGTTCTTTTCAAATCCATTTGAGGGTCATCTCAATCACTGAAGTACATTTGAAGCTGCAGGGGCACCAAGTGAACCAAGGAATTTGAATGGGTTCAGCATACTGATCAGTATTGTAATTTAGCATAAGAGCAGTTTCATTTGTGTCTGATGTCTTCTTACAAATCTCCTGGTTAACCATATTGCGCCCTACTCAAGTATTTTAAATATCTTTCAAAAGCCTCTTATTGTAGCATTAATCAGATTCAACTCTTCAAGATTCAGGTGGAGTACATGGTGTGGCTTTCCTAATTTCTATCCTCAAAACAGCAGTCCTGTGGGATAGGTTGGTTCAGATCAGGGGTGTCAAACTCAAGGCCCGCAGGCCAGATCCAGCCCATAGGATGCTTAGGTCTGGCCCATGGGACTGCCCTGGAAACAGCGTAGGATCACCCTGCAGTGCCTCCGCCAGTGAAAACAGAGCATGTGGCCTTCCCAAACTCCATTTTTGCTGGCAGAGGGTTTCAGGAGGCCGTCCCAGTTGAAAACGGAGCTCAGGAGCCTGTTTTCGCTGGCAGAGCACTCGGGCCGCCATATATGTCCCCGGCACGAGTGAAGCCACACACCCCAAAGGCCAAACACAACCCTGATGTGGCCCTCAATTAAATCAAGTTTGACACCCTTGGTCCAGATAGTAACTGGTAGTCAAGCAAGAATTGGTTCCCTCAGTTCCCTGGAATGCAATTAATTTAGTCCTGGAGATTTAAATTCTCACATTAAAGAACTATTATTTGACCATGGTTATGTCACTCTCAAGCTTCAATTCTGTCCTTTTACTTTGCTCTTTATAACTTGCTGGTAGTACACACACACACACACACACACACACACACACACACGGAAACATATGAGAACAGGAGTTGAGTAGTGCTGTATCTGCTTTGCTATTTCTTATCATCTATTACCTTCATTCATTATCTGGTGTACTGATTCTTTTCCAGTTATTTTGAACATGTATTGAGATGCTCTTTTTGTATTTCTTAACATCCTTTGCTAAATCAGCTTAGTTGAGGCTTTCATTTTCTACAATTATAGTATTAGATTACCTGTCAATACTCTCCCTATATGACAGGACCTCTCTCCACTTCTGATATGTACCCTTTTTCCCCTTTCAAACTGAAAACAATCTGGGTATGCAAAGATTAGTTCCAAAATACCAAGCTATTCAGAGTCAGAACAGAGTGAATCATCTCCCCAATTATTTCACAATCAACTTAACTTTACAATTTCTTTTTCTTGGTAGGAGGAATGCTTTAAATAAAGCTTTGGACTGCACTACCTATACTACTGCAGACTTACTGAAACCAAGCACCTTGATCTTTTTGAGCCAGAGAAACCATAAAGCAAAAGAAATACAAGCATCCTGTCTCAACTATTAATATTCAGGCATGGTAATCAAGTTAAGGCTTTTGAATATTACCAAGTTGATGAATTGGCTTTCATCTTCCTTTTCTTGTCGGCAATACTATATTCTTCCAAGTATTATTTATGTAAAAAACATAAAACATTATTTTCAAAACATTATTTTGAAATAGTTTTTTTCCCATATTCTCATATCTGTTTCAGTGGTGGGATTCAATTTTTTTTACTACGTGTTCTGTGGGCGTGGCTTGGTGGGCGTGGTAGAGAAAGGATACTGTAAAATCTCCAGTCAGAGGTGGTATTTGCCAGTTCTCCAAACTACTCAAAATTTCCGCTAATGGTTCTCCAGAACTGGTCAGAACCCGCTGAATACCACCTCTGATCTGTTTATTCTACAAAATGTTTAATCAATTAAAATCCTTATTAAATCAAACTTGTCTATTTTTTGTACTTTGATGAAAATAGAATGCATTTGTGATGATAATAATAATAATAATAATAATAATAATAATAATAATAATAATAATAATAATAATAATAATAATAATAATAATACAGGCATAGCAGTTAAGGCACCAGGATAAAATCTAGGAGACCATGAATTCTATTTCCACCGTAGGCATGAAGCCATGAAGGTGGCTTTAGACCAGTCACTCTCCTCTCTCAGCTCTAAGAAGGCAATGGTAAAACATTTCCAAAATCTTGCCAAGAAAATTGCAAGAATTAATCTAAGCATTAATTTGGGTTTGGCTTCTCCTAGAAATATTTGTATGTTTCAGGCATTTCTGCTCATGTGGTATATAGTAGTAAAGCTATAGTCTTTGGAGTGTCTGTAAAAATGTATGTTAGTGACATACAACTTTTACATATTTTATAAAGCTGTAAGATTATGGTTTTATTTAATATATTAACATTTAATTATTAAGAGTAACTGGTATATTTATTTCTTAGCTGTCCCTAACTGCAATGAAATCATTAAGCTTTATCTGGGGGGAAATCACACAAATTCATTTCTTATTTAAAGGAGCTGCAGTATTACAGAGTTCAAGAACACCTCTTTTGGTTTTTAGAGCAATTTTAAAAACTCTTTACATAATTGAAATCACAGATTTAGTTTTTTTGCCAGAATAAGAAATCAGCTTGTCGATGTTTTAGAAAAAGTGTCCTTTGAACTGACTGTTTTTCTAAAATATTGACAAGCTTATTTTCTTACTCTGGGAAAAAAAAAACAAATCTGTGATTCCAAATATACAGAGAATTTTCCTTTCTACATTCCACCTTCTCTCAGCCCTAGTAATCTTCTTTTAATAAACTGAGATGATAAAAGAACAAAGCTCTCACTCCTACTGTTTAATTAATCTATTCTCATCATTTTATGTCTTTAACAGTCATAATATTGCCACCCAGAGATACTCCTCTTTCCTGATTTATTCCTTTAGGGTTTATACATGATCACTCAGTCAGTGATTGAGCAAGACAAAAGGACTTTTGATTAAATGTTATATTAACAAGCACCATGTTGAACTTAATGATAGATTTAAAGCAATACCTAAGCCCACAACACAGTTAAAAAAATCTTACGCATGCAAATACAAAATACTTTAAGCACAAATTGGGAATATAACTTTATCAACATAAAGGCCAATTACATTTGGACAGTCTGATGACAAAAAACAAATACAATTCCTGTTCAAAAGAAGCACTCACATAATTGTATTGATAGATTTACTGAAGTCCATATTTCATTCTTGTTCTCCTTCTCATCAATGTCACGCTCTCAGCTTCATAATATATAGACATTTAAACTAAGTACACATCACTTCATATCTGCTAATATCAACAAAACAAATTAAAGTAAATGGCAATCTAATTAAGTATCTTTTCACCCGGAGGGCAGTATTAAAGGAGTGAGCAATTTGGAAAGTCAGGGTATAGCATCTGCTTTATTTTAACAGAAAAATATTAGAGGTGATACAGGCCGGTCATCTCAGTAAAAAGAAGGCTTGTGTCTTCCATTTGTAACTGCACTTGAAAAACTTTTAAGTGTGAAGCCAGCTCTCACAGAAACAATAGAGCAAAGAATTCTTTTGAGTCATATGATCTTTGGCTACAACAAGTCATCATAGCATGAAAATCACTGAAGAATTTTAGCCATTGTTCCTTGACACATGATTGCCTCTCTGACTATAATGTCATATCTTATCTGAGAGGGAGCATGGAAATTGATGCATTCACTTTAACTTCACTTAAAGCTTGATATAGATTTTATCCTGAAGGGAGATCTTTTCCTACATCAAATCAGGAAGACAGAATATTGCTAGAAGCCATGTCCTAATTCTTTTCAAGTGCACATCATCTCTTTTCTGATACCAAATTTTGACTAGAACAGAAGTTGCATAATGGCCTTTCGCATAATGACTTTTTGCATATTATGCAGACTGCGTAAGGCATTTGTGCATCATTTTGCAAATATATTGATTGAAAATGAAAGAATATTATTATTCACTTGGAAACTACTACATTCTGCAGGGAATTTTACATAAGGAAAAGAGGATATTATATCACTTCAGAGTTTACCCCTTTCTCATAATTTCTTAACACATATATTACCAAATGTTTTTTCTTTAAAAGCTGCCCAAGTGGTTTATCTTGAACATTCATGTATGTTAGGTATAAGGAATAATATATTGAACTGAACTTGCCAAATACGTTTTGGACTCAGAGAAGAAAAATCCAAAGCAGCTTGTTGATATGGAGCACAATTAATTCGGAACATCTCACCTTTCCTAGATGAATTTACAGTATGTAGCAGAAGCTTTTATGAAGAGAAACACAAGGCTGTGCCGCCCACATGGCCCACGGGAACCCTCCCTGGCCACTCACTCCTTACCTGGTAAACTTGTCTGCTAAATTGCTATTTTTCCCTTTTCCAACCATCATCTGTTCTGCTGTGCAGGGAGATTTAAATTAGCTAGGAAGCAGGAAATGGTTGGATTTCTTGCTTTTCTAGCTAGTCTTCGGCTCAGCACAGCTGAACCTCCCTTAGGACTGAAAGTTTGCTTGCAAGCAAATTCAGTGCAGACTCACGGCAAGCAAATTTGAGAGACTGAGCTAGCCGATGGCAGATAGATAGATCATCGAATGATTCTGTGAGCAACTCAGTCTGCCTGCTTTGCCTGATTTTGGGTAAAAGTTGCTCTTTTTTATAAAAAAATTCAATATTTATATAAATATTTATAATATTTACATACAAGCCATGCCCAGCCAGTCACTTGACCACCAAGCCACATCCACAAATTAGGCCACACCCACAGAACCGGTTAGTGGTCCCTGGGATCTAAAATTATGAGTTTGGTGGTCCCTGAGGTCCAAAAGGTTGGCGACCCCTGTTCTAGATGGTTCCACTTACAGAAATATTCTCAGTTTCATTCAAAAAGGATAAAGATCCTCCAAAGTCATTTCTCACAATTCTCCTAAAACCCCAGATATTCTACATTAAATGGCAGAGAAAGTGCATTAAGAACATTTTCTAAAATAAAGTAAGAATTGTGTTATGATATTTTGGTATGTCATGATTTAATGTATGTAGGGCATGATATTGTACCAAAATATTTGATTAGATATTTGATTTATTAAATGATTAGAATATTCTAATTAAAACCAGTAAAAATATAATACCTGTTTTCCTAGGAAGAAAATAAGCACTCACTTAATAAATTTCCCCAAAATGATCTGTCCTATTAACAAAGTACAGCATGAGACAAAAAATATTTCCCTATGTAGTGTAAACATGGCCAAATAAGCTTTCCAAAACTAGTTATATATTTTGTCAGCTAAGAGTCAGTAACAGCCAAAGTAACTTCCCAGCATAAGTGGGCAGGAACAAGAATTCACACGCCATGTGATTTCTCCAACTTTTAGTTTTTATTCTAAAAGGAGCAGCCTCAGGATGAAAACATGAACAAATGGCTTTTGGAATATTATCAATAAATGTCCCCACATATGTCTATTTCAATTAGTCTAAGTGACATTTCCATGGAACTTTAAAAACATATTGAGAAAGAACTGCCAGATGATGAAGAGAAATAAATTTCTAACTTTTTAAAACTACAAGTTGGCAAATCAAAGCTCTTTAAAACAAAACAGGTGTTTGTTCTAAAGATGATATCTTCTAACTTTAAGACCTACCATTCCTTGGCTAAACTTAGAAGGTGGATGCAATCACCATGATGCAAATGCCAAACTAATCACAGTAAATATTTTCCATGAAATCTTGCACTTCAAACAATCAGCAATGTAGCTATTTACTACAGGTTATAAACATTTTATAATATGCACTTCCAGAATTTTAAAAGAAACTTTTTAAATGATAACTTTATTGTAGCATAAGTTTTCATTTTTTAAAAGGAAAAAAAATGTTTTCTTTAAATTATGCTGCTGAAATGATGGCTGTGACTATGAAATTAACACTTAAACTAATTTTCTGTTTGCTCCTTTTCCTCCAACTACCAACAATGGATCTCTATCTCAAATTCAGTTTTTCTCCCCAGGATTTAAAGAAACATTTCACCAACGTCGTGGTCGCTAATAAAAGTTGAGTATCTTTCCTGGAGAGGGATAACTTTGTCAGAATGAACAGATGCCAGTTCTTTCCATCTCCCCACCCCCCCCACCTTCCCCATGCGTGTACATGCTCACCTGCTGCTCACCCGAAGAAACATTTTGAAGGGATGCCAAAAAGCAGGGAAGAAAGAGAAACCTCGTCCAAATACCGTGGCACTGACAGGCACCACTGCTCGCCATCAGACACAAAGGATGACGGAGCAACTGCACAGCTGGAGGAGGAGGAAGGATCGGGGCTGAGGGGGTCCAAGGATGAGAAAGGAGGAGAGAAAGGAAGATGTCGGAACTGAAGGGGAGGATCTTTAAACCTTCTGTGTGGGGTGTATGTGTGTGTGTGTGTGTGTGAGTGAGAGAAAGAGAGAGAGGGAGGGAGGGAGGGAGGAGGAAAAGAAGGGATTGGAGGATGAAGATTGGGAAAATAAAGAAGTGGAGGAAATTGAAAGGCAAAGTATATTAGGAAAAAGTGGCTGAAGATGGATGGAAGTTAAGAAGGAGAAGCAATAGCTGGAATTCGAAATGCATTCGTTTGGGAGGAACGAATCCCTTTACGATACATGGAAGATTTTTTATTTCTGGTTACATATGGTTAAAATTAAGCTGCAAAGGAGAGAAGGCTGGGGGTGGGTGGAGAAGATCCGGAAAAGCTTCCGAAGTCTCGGTATATAGAGAAGGGAGAACAGTTAAAAAAGAAAAAGGGACCGTGGCCAAGAAAGCTGCTGCTGCTGCTGCTGCTACTGCAAAACAGGAGCGTGTTTTCTCCCCCCTCCTAAAATCTGTGTCCCAAAAGAAGCTTTAAATAGCGCGAAAGAATGCAGAACGAGGAATGAGAAAGAAGGGCGACAGAGGGAACGGAACAACCCCTACGATTTCGAGGGAAAAGGGGGCTAAGAAGGACGGGGAGCTAAAGAAGCCAGGCGGCTTTACCGCTCTCCTTCTACCCCACCCTTCCCGCCATCAGTCCGTCCCTCAGCCGCGCTGGCCCCACAGGCGCTGCTTTTCCTCTCCGCCTTCCAGGCGGTTATGAAGGCGCAGGCGCAGCCCAGCCCGCCCCGCGGCCTCCCAGACAGGATCCAGCCGGCTTCCTGGGGGGTGGGCTGGGGTGGGGGTGAAGGCGGGACCGAGCGTGTGACGGGAAGTGCAACGGCCCAATGAGAGGGCCAAGAAAAGCCCGGTCCGACCTCTGGCGTTGATGATGTCACTCGGAAGCGGAGCGCGGGAAAGCTCGAAGGACGGCGGGTGAGTGAGGATGGCAGGACGGCGTAGCCTTGCCGTTGAGGGGCTGTGAGTCCCTCTTTGGGGCTGTGCTTGGGGAACGACCGTCCCCCCCGTAGGTATTCTCACGCACGTCCCTCAGGACCCGGTGGGGAAAGCCCTCCTGTCGCCGTTTCTCGGGTGACCTCAACGGGGAAGGGAACGAGGCGTGTTATACTAGCTGAGCCATAGACAGCATTCCCCAACCTAGTGCTCTCTTGGTGTATTGGACGACATGTCCCATCATCCTAATCCCAGCGTGGCTTGTGGGAGGTCATGCAGCACACTTGGAAGGGCACTTGGTCGAGAAAGTTTGAAATAAAATATAACCTTTAGGGTTTCTATCCCTGATCCTCAAATAGTGATTGTATAATTGATAAAATTCTGGATTGCAGGATGAGCATCAGTAAAAAAAAAAAAAGAATCCCAGGGATCATTCTTCACTAGAAGAGGCATGCACTGTATTTTGCAGTTTTATTTCTGCATTTGCATTCTATTTCTGCTAGACTGAGAGTTTTTATTGGGGGATGTAGAAATGCTGCTTTTGTCATGGATTAAGGCTGAAGCCTTTTATAATGTTTACATAGGCAAAGAAAATGTCCTCACAAAAACCAATGAGATATGGACATACAGAAGGCCAGACAGATGTCTGCTTCAATGATACTGGAAGGTGAGTGACTGAAGCTTATCTTTGCTTATCTAGTGATTTACTTAAGACATATACAGATATTTTTGAAATGTGCTTAGTTGCACAAAATTAGGCAACCAAAGACAGAAATCTATTATTGGTGGGCAGATGTCCCCAAGTGTTTGTTGAAAATGAGAAATTTGCATATCTTTTTACACAGAAATGATTTATGCTCTGTGAAATACCCAAGGTAGAGCTCAAATGTTGTTCTGTATCTAACTTGTTGAATTACAAGGCACTCCTTCATAATTATGAAATACTGAATGTTTTTGTAAGAGACTTCTTTACCTAATCACAGTGTTCTTTACATTAGTTGGTGAGGTCTTCCTTACCTTTTATAATCTCATTGATTATTTCCATTATATTATCTGGTTATTTTATATGCAGTTTTCCACTTTATAGAAGACCTTTATGTTATATTATCTGCAGGCACACTGAGCACCACTGCAGAAAGGCAGAGTATATAGGTATTAAAATATTTACACATTTCAATTGCAGTTCAGCATAGCACTATGATGGAAACATACACCTGATCCTTGTGTGTGGAAAGTATGTTCAATGGTCATCTGTGCCTGACTGAATAATAAGCAGCAAATGAATTAAGAGAAACTAGTGCTGGATTCATGACAACACATTATAAAGTTTATTAGTCTCTTTTCAAAGTGACTAGGTTTCAACACCCCCTCCCCACCCCACCATGTAAGCCATGCCAAAGTTCTTTCCAAATATAATTAAAATAAATAACCAAATAAATTCAATGTACATAGGTTGTTAGCAATGTCACCTGGGATCCTCATTGCTATCACTAAGCAATACAGTCATAAAGTGTGGCATTGTGTGATCACACTGCTTAGTGATGTGATTCCAGTACTCCCAGTTGCCATCCTTAAGTGAATCATTGTGGGTTTGCATATATGTGTGCTGGGTTTGCACATTGTGGTAAATCATAAGCTGGTTTAGAAATCAAATTGATCTGATTCACTTAAGAAGACAAAAGAAAGGAAAATACAGTAGCAATTTAATATGTATATGTATACCTGAGATTAATTAACCTGAGGAACTATTTAGGAAACATCAATCCTATAAATGTCATTCCTTGAGACCAGCATCTTTGCTTGTATCATTTATTCTTTAAGGATTATTTAAAGGAAAAATAGAGTTTGATATAGTATCTTTTTTACAACATAGTTTAATGATATCTATGTGTGTTTGAAATAGTTGTGCATATTGTTATTGTATCATTTTATTTTGATTGTATTTCTTTAGTTGTATTGTAACTTGTGGCAGTGATGGAGATGTAAGAATTTGGGAAAGCCTGGATGATGATGATCCAAAGTCCATTAATGTAGGCGAAAAAGCCTACTCATTTGCTCTCAAGGTACTCCTGAAACTGATACAAATGATCGTGTGTTTTCTTTCACTATATGCATAATTATTATATATGATAGAACATCAACTAGATTTGTTGATTGTGCTTTGTTTGCTAAAACATGATTAGCAAACTGTAGTACAATTGGCTGGATTCATACATCATTCTAAATTACATAAACCACAGTATACAGGTGAAACTCGAAAAATTAAAATATTGTGCAAAAGTTCATTTATTTCAGTAATGCAACTTAAAAGGTGAAACTAATATATGAGATAAACTCATTACATTCAAAGCAAGATAGTTCAAGCCGTGATGTATCATAATTGTGATGATTATGGCTTACAGCTCATGAAAACCCCAAATCCACAATCTCAGAAAATTAGAATATTGTGAAAAGGTTCAATATTCTAGGCTCAAAGTGTCCCACTCTAATCAGCTAATTAAGCCATAACACCTGCAAAGGGTTCCTGGGCCTTTAAACGGTCTCTCAATCTGGTTCAGTAGGAAGCACAATCATGGAAAAGACCGCTGACCTAACAGTTGTGCAGAAAACCATCAATGACACCTTCCATAAGGAGGGAAAGCCTCAAAAGGTAATTGCAAAAGAAGTTGGATGTTCCCAAAGTGCTGTATCAAAGCACATTAATAGAGAGTTATGTGGAAGGGAAAAGTGTGGAAGAAAAAGGTGCACAAGCAGCAGGGATGACCGCAGCCTGGAGAGGATTGTCAGGAAAAGGCCATTTAAAAGTGTTGGGGACTTTCACAAGGAGTGGACTGAGGCTGGAGTCAGTGCATCAAGAGCCACCACACACAGACGAATCCTGGACATGGGCTTCAAATGTCGTGTTCTTCTTGTCAAGCAGCTCCTGAACAACAAACAAACATGAGAAGTGTCTTACCCGGGTTAAAGAAAAACAGAACTGGTCTGTTGCTCAGTGGTCCACAGTCCTCTTTTCTGATGAGAGCAACTTTTGCATCTCATTTGGAAACCAAGGACCCAGAGTCTGGAGGAAGAATGGAGAGGCACACACTGCAAGATGCTTGAAGTCCAGTGTGAAGTTTCCTCGGTCTGTTGATTTGGGGAGCCATGTCATCTGCTGGTGTTGGTCCACTGTGCTTCATTAAGTCCAGGGTCAACACAGCTGTCTACCAGGAGATTTTGGAGCACTTCATGCTTCCTTCTGCAGATGAGCTTTATGGGGATGCTGACTTCATTTTCCAGCAGGACTTGGCACCTGCCCACGCTGCCAAAAGCACCAAAACCTGGTTCAATGACCGTGGGATTACTGTGCTTGATTGGCCAGCAAACTCGCCTGACCTGGACCCCATAGAGAATCTATGGGGCATTGCCAAGAGAAAGATGAGAGACATGAGACCGAACAATGCGGAAGAGCTGCAGGCGGCTATTGGAGCATCCTGGTCCTCCATAACACCTCAGCAGTGCCACACTCTGATAGCTTCCATGCCACACTGCATTGAGGCAGTAATTGCTGCAAAAGGGGCCCAAACCACGTACTGAGTACATATGCATGCTTATACTTTTCAGAGGTCCGATATTGTTCTATGTACAATCCTTTTTTTATTGATTGCATATAATATTCTAATTTTCTGAGATTGTGGATTTGGGGTTTTCATGAGCTGTAAGCCATAACCATCTCAATTATGACAAATCACAGCTTGAACTATCTTGCTTTGCATGTAATGAGTCTATCTTATATATTAGTTTCTCCTTTTAAATTGCATTACTGAAATAAATGAACTTTTGCCCGATGTTCTAATTTTTTGAGTTTCACCTGTACAAACTGCAGTACTTGGAATCACATAACGTGACTAAACAAAATTGATTTCAGCATTTCTAATTCAGTAGGGTTATTTTAACCCCAAAATACTTCAAAAATGTTCAAAACAGTAAATATCACCATTGCATCCAAAACATGGTAGGTAAATAGTGTTAATTTTAAATTTCCTATATCTATATGATCTGGCCTTGAGTTCAGAAAATTGGGTTTGAAAACAAGTCAGGCTGTTCATCTAAGAGGAACAGAATTATGATCACATTCACAATTTTTTGTAAACTCTTGTAAAATGAAATAAATTATCCCTTTTCATCCATCCCTTTCAATTTTTCTGATCAGATGTACCTCAAATGATTAATTGTGGGGACTTAGGGTAGCAATATATAACTTTTTCTGCAAGTTACAACAGTTCAGTTACATATAATAGATATATTTATTCATTGTGTTACCACCTACATTTTATTGTGAAGTGATAATAGAAATGTCTGCATTTTTAAAAAAATTATGAAGCTTCTTGCTCAGAAGCAAAAAGTCAAATATATACAAATTACAGTTTTTCCCTGAATCACTATGTGTCTCTAAGCTTTAAGTTTGGCTTTCTGTTGCTGTCTAGATCAAAATTCCTAAGAGAATTTCAGTACATTATTCAGTATTGGATGAAGTCTGCCCCCTGGTGAATAAGGCATGTCAAAGCAAATCTAGTGTTTTCTATAACACATCCAATTTTTATATCACAAGTGGAAACTGCACTTCCTTTTTTGTCCTGTAGATTTGGGTTGAATATTTTGAAGTTATCATCTGTTAGACTTAGGGAAATTTAACAGATGTAGCATCATCTGAAGCTTCTATTTCCCCCCTTAAAATAGACCCCAAAATTAAAATATATTGATCTCATATCCCTGGGAAGACTCAGACCCAAAGAGGAGACTAGGAGGCCAAATTTAAAGTCTGGTTGTTTTTGTATGTTTATGTATGATTAATGTGCTATATATTTATCTAAATGCTTTTAATAATATGAATGCAACCAAATCTTCTATTTTTTTCCTTCATCACAGTTTTGCAGTTTTCTCCCAAGGCTTTGTTCACTATTGATCTTGTTCTGTAGTTAGTTTCCTAGTCTTTCAACCTGAGTATGTAGTGGGTTCTTTCTTGCCATTCATCTACATATTTTCAGAATACCCTGTTTTCATGTTTCTTCCTCAACTTTATATTTGCATACACATACATGAATCATTGTAATTTGTAAAGCAAACCATCAATTTAGGTGATCCTGGTTTAAAATAATAGTTCAATTGAAAAGGGATGTTTAAAAACAAATTAAATTAACAATCAAAATTTCTGAAATATTCTAAAATAGGCAAAATATACAAAATATCTGACTTGACACTTCTTTGATTTTGTGAAGAACATGTGACATTGGGCAAAATCATATATACCTGCAATGCAAAGTGTTGGCTGACTCTTGTTTTAAAGCATAACCTTAAGAAATAATCTTAAATCTTAATAACATCTACCGATTCTGCATCTCAGATATTGTCCTATAGTTTTCAGCTTTGGATCTGTGTATAGAAAATAATTGCTAAACTTGAGAATAGCACTTGCAGATAAAAATAATAAACGAAGGCAGTACTTTAAATGCAAGGTTTAGATTGGCAGTGATCTCTCCAGTCTCTGCGTGAGTGTTCTGAGACAGAAATGAAGTTGGATTCCTTATTATCTCAAAAAGTAAGTCCACCTACAGTTGCTTGGTGTAATCAATGCCTTTAATATTTGAAGAAGCAGTTGGAGAGAAATCACTGGTTTTTTTTTTTTTTCAGAACTTTTCTATCTGTCAAATTACATAAAATATTATTCTGTTCAAGGCAATGAAGGATGGACTAGTCTATAATCCTAATACTGCTTTATTTGTAGAATGGGAGATTGATTACTGCAGTATCTAACAACAGTGTCCAAATCCATACATTCCCAGAAGGTCTTCCAGATGGTATCTTGACCCGTTTTACCACAAATGCAAACCATGTTGTTTTCAGTGCTGATGGGAGCAAAGTAGCTGTTGGATCTAGGTAAATATATTTGGGAGTTGAAAAGAAAAATACCCAAACTGTTTCACGTATGGATTATTTTTCCTACCTGAATTTTCTGGGAAAGAAGTATTCCTTTAACTAAGACATAAGCATTCTGTGCCAGCAACTTTGTATGCTCTGCTCACTGACCTTCTAAGACAGTTTTTAACTCATCCTTCCTTTATCTGTTGTCCTCCAAATGGGTGATTTTACATTTTCCACTTCATGTCAAAAAGCCAACGACAGATCAGAGTAATGGAATTTGCAGTCCAACAATATCTGGAAGCTTCAGGATGGAGAAGTTGCCTCAGATTTTTAACATTTTATAGAGATATAGCAGCAGTTCATAGTAGTCATCCGTTTTGTGGGATATGGAAAGCTCAAAAGGGAATTTTGATGTTGAGTGTTTCACATAAGCAAGACAATAGTATTTGCTATGGAAGATTAATAAGTTTCAGAAAGTTGGTTTTAAATTGCCACAGCCATTCTTTAATTCTTGCTGTTATAAATAGGCTGTATGATTTTATTTTTAAAAATGGTTTCAGATTTTTTCATTGATCTGTTATTAAAGTGTGTTTGTGGTAGAATTTTATTTAAATAATTGTTTATTTTAATCAATAATTAACATGTTTTAATTTTAAAATTAGAACCAATTTGATGTAATAGTTAAGGCATCAGACTAGAAACAGGGAGACTGAATTTTGGTTCCACTTTAGGCATAAAGCCACCTTGGTGATCTTAGGCCCATCACTTTCTCTCTCTGCCCTGGGAAACGGGCAATAGCAAACCACATCTGCGAAAACCTTGCCAAGAAAACTGCAGGATCTAGTCAGCCAGTTACCAAAAGTTAAAAATTATTCAAAGACGAACACACACAATCTTTTAGAATAATCTATTGCTTGGAGAGATTTTACTTCCACAGTTATATGTACGTGTGTGTCCATAGATGTGCCCAAGAATGACTCTTAAAAGGTAGTTAAAATGCTATTTAGAATGGTGGTACAGTGACTGTTTATTCAATTTAAAATTACTCTTGTGTTGTTGCTTTAATTATAATTATCTCTAGTGATTTTCTGGTGAAAATAGTCGATGTAACTGACAGCAGCCAACAAAAGACATTTCGAGGACATGATGCACCTGTTTTGAGTGTGTCATTGGATCCAACTGATACCTTTCTGGTATGTCCTATAGACTTTCTTTTCATTGCTTTTTAATAACATATTCTATAATTCTACAATTTTGTATTGTCGTATTTTCCCAACGCAACATTTCATTTACAGATTAATTTACAGTTTACAGATGCAGGAACTTGTGTATACCAATTTATTAACTTATACCTTATGAGTTAATCTCATATTTACTTAATGAAGGGAACTTATTTATTACTTTGTCTTTGTTAAGGCTGTGTCCAAAAAGATTAAATGATGGTAAATCAAAGAAATATTAGCTCAAAATCAAATTTGTGGATGATGTGTAAACCTACATGCATGATTACATTTCTGTAGACCATAAAAGTGATGTAACAATTATCTTTTACCTAAGAAAGACTTGAAGGGATTGGTTGTGGTTCATATTTAGATGGAGAAATTATTGTACCATATTTTGTATAAATAAAAATACTGTCAGGCACAAAACAAAAAATGATACATCTTTCAAGCTGAGTTCTTTATTATTTTCACACCTATAGACAAAACCTTGCCAGTCTGAGGACTGCTATTTGCATCTACAACAGAGTTCCTCGACCTTTCTGGCTTTGCAGACTGGTGGGGGTGTGTGTGAGAGGGGATGGTTTCGTGCGAGCGGTAGGCAAATGCATACGTGCAGTTCCATATCCATGAGTGATAGACATAATGCTCTTGCAGCTCACGCAAATGGGGATGCGTAGGAGGCGCGCTCGCCCACCATTTCCATGGTCCAGTTCTGAACAGCTCAGGACCCAGTAGTGGGCT
This sequence comes from Pseudonaja textilis, assembly GCF_049901715.1. Taxonomy (NCBI): domain Eukaryota; kingdom Metazoa; phylum Chordata; class Lepidosauria; order Squamata; family Elapidae; genus Pseudonaja; species Pseudonaja textilis. The sequence continues at coordinate 308,311,600 of NC_141990.1, forward strand.
GCGACTAAAGATTGGGGACCCCTGATCTACAATATACTCTCTGAACTATTAAGGAAGGCTGCCTTAAGACTGAGTTGCCACTTGCTTCTCTGGAATGCACCCCCACCCTCTTGGGGATTCACTTTTTAAATATATTTTATCACAAATACATAGATAGCATAAATAGATGAAAGGGTATATTTGTTGGACTACATGATAGTTTAAAAGTACCCAGTTTTTAGAGTTTTTACTACCATCTTTTTCAATATATTGTATTTACTTACTATATTCCTTTTCTACAGTAGGATAATAAATGTTCTTAAATACCTGTTTCAGATTTCACCCAGCTGGTTCCTACAGGCAAGGAAATCCCAGTCAGGTGAATGAATTAATAAATAGTAATTTATGTATTAAAATTACATCCTGCCTTTTGGCTTAAAAAAACATTCTCCGCCAGAGTGGGATGTTTCAGGAAAAGTATGTCAGCAAAGATGTGGTTTCACAAAGTATCATAATACTGAACTCTGCCATTTTTAATGTAAGTACTAAGCAGTAAGTAATGCCAGGTGCTATTATCTTTAAAAATATTCCTTTTGCAGGCATCGGCTAGTTGTGACGGATCTGTCAGAGTGTGGAAAATTTCAGAACAGGTAAATAATATTTTCTGTTTCCCATTTTGAATCTTGCTAAACTTGTAGACTATAATTCTTTTAGCAATTTGGAATAAACTTTTTTGGATTCAATGAAGCTTGGAACCAGGGGTGGGATTCAACCGGCATTACTACTGGTTCAGTATTTGCTGTGCGCGCATGTACTACACCATTAGCTGAGCCACTGGGACAGCTGATAAGTGCTGCACGCAGGTGCGCAGCATTTCAAAAAGCACTTTTTCCCTGCTTTTTTCAACCGCAGCTGTGCCACACAAAGCAGCTGAGGTTGGAAAAGCAGGAAATAAAGGTCAGGTAAGAGCCCGGGAAGGCGGGTGGGCCAAACAGCAGCAGATGCAGAACCGGTTCTGTGTCTGCTGCTCTTCAGATCTACCGGTTCTATAGAGCCGGGCAGAACTGGCAGCATCCCACCCCTGCTTGGAACACAAACCTTAACATATATAGTGAGTTATAAATACTACATTTAGGAATGTTTTGTCTTGAAAGTCAGTTGTGATAGTCCAGCTCTTTTTATGGAAAATGCATGTTTTTTTTCAGTGGGGAACTCTTAATAATTCAAGAAACCCCAGGATATAGTAAGAAAATAATAATGTGAGAAGCAGTAATTTATTTTTATTTACTTTGGAAGAGCAACTCCTTTTAAAGCAATTGATTGAAAAACAGGGCTGTCACACATGAATTAGATTGATAACTTGTTAAAACTATCTAGGGAGTTTCATGTCTGGATGGCCCTAAACCTGGATCTCTTTAACGTTCCAGGAATGGCAGAGTAAGTATTCTGTAACTGTTTTCATGCTTAAAAAGTCAATATGGCTGCTGACAAGGATGACCCGACACCTACTTCTTACAACTTGCAAAATATTTTATATTTCACAAAGGTTTATGTCAAGCTAATTAACACCCGTTATCTTATTTTACTTCCAGAATTGTGAGATAAGATGGCCGCTGCTGCAAAAATGTAATGATGTGATAAATGCAAAATCCCTATGTAGACTGAGCTGGCAACCGAAAATAGGAAAGGTAATAAGTCACCTGTCTATTTTTGTTTTAGTGTGTCTGTGTGCATGTGCGCATGCATTGCGCTATGATGGTCTGCAAGAAACGGTACTGATGACACATGTCATTATTTGGATGTCACTGCTGTTTTATATGGATGCCTCTGGGGGTGAGTGCATGTGTGCACACACATGCTGACTTAGGCAGGTGGGTAGATGGCAACACCAAAGCCTCATTCTTGGTTTCCTTGCTTGTGAAAGATATCTGCAAAGTAGCAAAAAAAGTGAAAAGACACAGTGGAAGTCCAGGTTACCCATTGCCCCAATTCCTCTTTGCTGCTTTGCAAGAATCAAGGAAAATAATGGGAGAAACGATGGGGAGGAAAGATGCCCTTCCTTTTCTTTATGCCAAGAAGTCACAGGGTCCTAAAAGTTCCAGGCTTTCTTGAATCACTCATCATTCCTTTTGCCCGTTTTCTGAGAACTTTGTTCACTTGCAAGAAGTGTTGTAGTGAGAAGAGAGAAGTGAAAAAAAAACTAGCAGCAGTAGAAGGAGGAGTTGGAAGGAAAATTCAATTTATTTTTGAAAGGCAACAAAAAAAGTCATAAAGAACTGGAGAACAAAAAATATTCACCTGGACAAGCAAGTGGAAACAAAAATGTGTACAAGGAGAAGAGAGTTATCTAGTAAAAATACCTCATGAATAGTACTATAAAGCTAATAGCAGCATTTCTCTGCAAAGCCCATTATATTTAGGCTGCATTCAGGAAAGTGCTTTAGCAGTCAGTTCTGGGGAAAAAGTGAGTGTGTAAAGGAGCCCCAAACAAAAATGTTTGTATATCATGCTTGGCCTGGATTGTGAGGATTGAGGGAAAATAGAAGTCTTAATAATTTTGATGAAAATCCCATTTCTCATCTAGCTAACTCTAGTCATATCAGTGGTAGAACTAGAATGGGCTACAGGATTCTCATTAAAGTAGGCTTGATAAATTAAGTTGCTGATGCTTGGCATGTTATATCATGCAGTTGTTTGATTGAAATAGGACATTTATTAGAACTTTATTGCTCTTGAGGACTCACAAAGGGATTTTAAAATCCTGCCCTATTCTAACTCAGCGTAACATCTGTGATTGCTTGACATTTATTATCTCTTGAGACTTGGTTCAATACTTTATGAAAAGCTTTTCTGGAATAGGACACAATCCACATGACCCTGGAAAGAATGCAGAGAAGAGAAACAAAAATGATTTGGGGACTGGAGGCTTAAAACATATAAAAAAACAGTTGCAGGAATTGGGTATGTCTACTCTAATGAAAAGAAGGACTAGGGGGAATATTATAGCAATTCCAATATTTATGGGGCTCCTACAAAGATGAGAGGTGGTCAAATTATTTTCCAAAGTACCAAAAGGCAAGACAAGAAACAATGTTTGGAAACTAACTAAGGAGAGAAACAATTAAAACTAAGGAGAAGTTTTGTAACGGTGAAAGCAACTAACCAATAGAATAATTTGCCTTCAGAAGTTGTGGGCGCTCCATCCCTGAAGGCTTTCAAAAGGAGGCTGGACAATGATTTGTCTGAAATGATGTAGAGTCTCTTGCCGGAGGAGAGGGTTGGATTAGAAGAGTTCCAAGGTCCCTTCCAACTCTATTCTATGTAGCTCAAATGTACTCCAAAGTTCCTTGAGTTGAAACCAAGATATTTAACTATTTATTTATTTATAAAATTTATTAGCCATGTTGAACAAGCCATCATGGCCAATATCCATGTTCACAAACCACACTAAACTAAAAACCAGTCCCCATTATAGGTCACCCAGATGTCTACAGACCAAGTATTTGGTTTGTGTGAGTTTGTTTGTAAATGAAACCAGGATAGAACTTCTTTAAAGGGGCATTTAAAAATCAGGTCCATCTTATTAACATTTTTTTCTCCCCAAATAGCGACTAGCCATTCCAGTAGAAAAAACAATCAAACTATATAGAAGAGAAACATGGGATCATGAACTGGATCTATCAGACAATTTTATCACGCAGGTTGGTTTCCTTTTAGGTAGCTGCTTTTTAATCTGCTCTTGTTCTAAGTAATGTTTGCTTGGTATCAGGGAAGAGAAAACTACTTTCTTAAGCTGATTGATTGTTAGTGAGTCAGTCTGTTTGTGCAAGAGTTTGGTGCTAAATGGGAAGTCTGTATGATATTTGGCTTATGTATGTATGTCAAAGTAAAAGCAGAGACCTATGATCAATAGTAGTCAGAAGTTAAGGTTCCTTTGTTTAATGAGCTGTGTAAAATCTTGCAAAAGCAACAGTTGTGCTGCCTGTTGCAGAAGTGTGTTTTCCGCCTAACATTGACTGTGTGTACATTTGTAAATAGATGACTATTAGGGATCTACAGATGCAAGATCCAAAACCCAATTGGGCAGATCACTAAGAAGCTGGTATGCCTGCCCTTGACCAGCTAGATCTCAGTTATACATGCCAGGTCTGCATGCTCATCAGCAGGTTGTGAATGAGGACAATCTTACTATATACATGATTTGAGGTTTACCAACAGCAGGATAAACCCAAGGTCACCAACAATCCAATATCCGGAATCCTGGATTAGGTCACTAAGCTAGAATTGGAGATTGACTCCATATTATTTATTTCCTTTCATCTAGAATGGCCCACATGGCAGCCATTAGCATATCTCTCCTGGCCTGTTACAACCAGCATTGTGCTTGTTTTCATCTCCCCATCATGGGTGCCTGCTAGTCCCCACATCCTGTTGCTTAACAGTCAAACCCATATTTCACAATCATACCACCATTCTATATTAAAACTCAATATCGTTAAAATTTAAGACTTCCGAGTTCTTCACCTGGCACTTGCTAACTTCCTTTATTAGAACATCCACACCCTCGCTAACTTCAGATTATTACTTGCACATCTTTACAGCTGTCAACTTTCTTTCTTTTTCACGTTAGCCTCTAAATGTTGTGGCCTGGTCTCCATGTGGACAATATTTGGCAGCTGGAAGTATCGGTGGCTATATAGTCATTTGGAGAGTGGAAACTCAAGAATGTCTGGAAAGGTACCAGTTGGTTTCAGTACAAAAGATGGGCTTTTGCAAAGACAAAGAAAAAGTATGGGAGCCACTAATGTATGACATAAAAGGTTTGGATAACTTATACCATAAAATCAAAACTGGCAAATTTTGAGACTTTCTACATTCACATGGCTTGATCAAGTAGCATAAAGTTAATTGTTTGGTTTTGGTTTAGCATGCTGTATAAGACCTGAGTAGCTGCTTAGCAAAAGTCTTCCTATCAGAATGATTTCAGATGCATCTTTTATTATTATTGCCTTTCTTAGGGTGAAACATGAAAAAGGTTACACTGTCTGTGGTCTGGCATGGCATCCCAAAGGTGGCCAGCTTGCTTATACAGATACAGAAGGCAATCTTGGACTGCTTGAGAATGTCTGTGATGTAGAAGGGAAGAAATCAATCCATAAGGTAATATAAACTGGAAATTTCCTTGTGGTTTTTTAAAATTAACTTGTGATTATGAACCTAATCATATGAATCTGACATTGACTGGAAGGTAATTTCCTTTTTTTTAAATGGTTGCTCATTTGGGCTACATATATTTACTCATTGTTAAATCCTGACTTCAGGCACCTGATTCTTCTATCAAAAGCTACGATGAACTTTTTGATGAGGATGACAAAGAGGACTTTCTGAATAGGGATTTCAGTGAGGATGACTGGGGCTCTAAGGCAGCAACAAATGATGAAGATGAAGATGACTTTAACGTGTCGGGACGTCCCAGAAACCGAGGCGCAATAATAGAAGATGATGAGAACTCTCTAGGTTAGAAATTCCCAAAGTAGGAGGTTCAAAGCAGAGGGAGGGGCTGAATGTTGAGGCAGCTGTAAATCTATAATCATCAAAAAAAGAAAACAACACATTATACACATATTGTCCCCTCTAGTTGAATACTGATTAATATAGTGCTACAATGTTAGTTCCCACCCTTTGCAAACCATGATTATAAATCTATAATCATGTAATGCTGTCAGTTTAGCTGCCAGCATTCTGAAGATGTTATAAAATGTCTTGATATGATCTATCTGCCTTCTGTAGATACTGGATTGCTGAAAGCTAATTCTGCCCTTGATAAGGAGGAAGAAGAGGATGATTTGGACAATTTTCCAGTTCAGCCACTGCCTTCTGACCAGAGGCCGCTCTACAGTGGGCCCTTGCCAACTCCTCGGCAAAAGCCATTCCAGTCTGGTTCTACCCCAACACATCTCACTCACCGCTTCATGGTTAATTTCAGGTTTTAAAGCGCTTCATTAGCCGACCTTTTAAACAATAAGATTATTAATATTTTAAGTAATTTGTAATAGCCCAGAAATGATAAGAATAAGGCAGCATATAAATTTAAATAATAGTAATAATAACAGTATTTGCAATAATAATAATGATAATAATAATAATGAAGCTTCCAAATAGCCTACATAAGCAGTTTCACAGTACAAAACAATGGCTTTTAACATATGTGGATGGTGTTGGGATCACGTTCAAACTGTTAGGCTTTATCAGTATAAATGGATAAAGGACTGCAATTCTCACAAAAATCTCAAGAGCAAGTTCATTTTCTAAGTAACTGCTATAACTATATACCTAACTACTATAACTATAGCTATTGACTATAAACTTGCTCTTATAAAAACAGGATAAGTATAATCAGTTGGTCCCCTTAACATACTGACTGCACTTTTTGTGTACTCTCTTCTTTTTAAAACTGAATATTTATAGTAAAATGAGTCGCAAAAAACCTTTTCGAAAATAGAGGTAGGTGTCTTTGAATTTCTGACTATGACTAAAATAATATAGATTTCTTCATAAATAGGAGGGAAGGATAAACGTATTTAAGTATATATAAATGTGGAGGGGGATAGAATTTATTGCTTCTAGAGAGAATGGAAATTTATTTCAGAAATTGGGAATTTAGCTTATCTCTCAGATGTTGATCCTTGTTATGCTACTTGCTTATTCTGAGTTTACTTCAATGGCAAATTCGTGTTGCAACTTATATAATGTACGGTATCTATCTTGGTATATAGTCTTCCACTGATGGTGCTGTCATCTCTCATTCCCTCCGTCTCAAACTTCACCCGTTGATTAAACATACCCAGAGATTATGAACGGGCTGTGAGTTATATGGTGTATGTGTGTGTGTACATATATACATATGGCAGACCTAAAGTCAACCTTGCAGAAATATTTCTATCTTCTTAACAAGCTTTAACCTCCCCCTTATAGGTATGGAACTCTGTGGGTATTATTCGCTGCTATAATGATGAACAAGACAATGCTATTGATGTAGAATTCCATGATACTGCAATACATCATGCAATGCATTTGCCAAATAATTTGAATCACACAATGGCAGACCTTTCCAGTGAAGCTATTTTATTGGCCTGTGAGAGCACAGAGGAACTAGCAAGGTAAAAAAAGACAAAATACTTAATTGTGAATTATAACCAATAAAACTAACTTTGTATTCCATGAATTTGCAAGGGAGCGAGAGTGATGAGGATGGGACCAGTGCACTTCAGAGCTACTGTTATGTTCTAATTGCTTCAGATTTTCCTTAAAAAAATCACATGGAGAATGAAGAAAAAGTGAAACCGATAACTGCAGATCTCCAAATTGGAGCTACTTAATATTAATTCAAAAGCATCAGTGTAATCAACAAGCATTTTAGTTTATAATGCACAAAAATGCAAGGCAAGAGGTGTGTATCTGGACTTCCCCATATACATCTTTTACTTACATTCATTTCCCTCTTTCATCTTTAGCAAGCTACATTGCATCCATTTCAACTCCTGGGATCCTAACAAGGAATGGACTGTTGATATGCTGCAGGATGAAGTCATTGAAGCTATTTGTTTGGGCCAGGGCTGGGCTGCATGTGCCACTAGTTCTCTTCTGCTTCGTGTGTTCACCATTGGCGGAGTTCAGAAAGAGATTTTCAGTTTCCCTGGACCTGTGGTGTCGATGGCAGGACATGGAGAGCAGCTCCTGGTGGTCTTTCACAAAGGTGCTTTCGGTATTCTTTGTTGTTTAGTTGTTTAAAATGTAGATTATTCAAATCTCTTTCAGGTGTCCTTGTAGGACTGGGGAAGGAATGTGGCTGATAGATAGATGCACAGTGTTTTCCAAGACCAGGAATTTCCAAACATTTTGACCTTAGAAAACGTTTGATGTTCAAATGAGCCCTTTTGCATCTTGAGCCTAGGGCAAATTTAAATCAAACATTTGGTCATTCTACATAGTTTCCTCTTTAAATTTTTTAAAGACCATGCCGTTATAGCTTTGAATTTTTTAAGTCATCCGGTTTCCAAATAGAATTGAAATTTTAATCACATGACTAAGCTGTCTTGAAGTGTCTAAGATTTGTAACTTTCTGCTACTTTTATCCAAAACTAGAATTTGTTGCCTGGTTCTAGTGCTTGCATTTAGGAAAACTTGGGCTAGGAAAGTTTTTTTATTAAGTAAAATCAGTTGTTAACTAGTTCAGTGCTGTCAAATCTTCCTATAGCAGTAATGTAAAACAAGGAGACTTTATGCTGTGTTGCTGCTTTCCTTCTGGGTGGAGATATTGAGCATGTAATCATCTATATCAGGGGTGTCAAACTTGTGGCTCGTGGCCAGATGCATCACACACAGGCCACACCCACCCCAGCTCCACAAAGGGAAAAAAAGTCACAAAATGTCATGTGACAGCAATGTGACGCCACAAGTTTGACACCCGTGATCTACACGTTAAGTGTCTGCTCTTGTCATTCAGCCATGATTCATTCTAGCTTTCTATTGTCTTTATTTTTTTAAAAAAAGATGCAATATTAGTAAAAGGTAGAACTTAAGGATTCAAAACAAAGCAAACATTATTCTACATCTCACAGTGGTTTCTGTAAAAGTAGAATAATGATAATTACTGCTATCATTATTATTATATGCTTTATTCATTAAACATGAAACTCAGTCAACTGAACATTTAAAAATATATCCCAAATACCAGTGACTGGTGCTAATGGTTGATACGGGTTGCTGCCAGCGTCTTAGGTATCAACCGAGCACCTTCTTAAGATGTACTATGTTCTGAGTAGTGCAGTTTTTTTCAGTTCCCTGGTGTTATTGCAGGAAGCTGCAATTTCTTGATGTATTATTATTACTATTAGAATTTCATTTGGACAAATATTTTAGACCTCACTTCATGAATATAATTTTATGTTCCTAAAATAAATTAAGTCCCAAATTATAATCATATTGACAATGTTTAAAATTACTCTGGAATAGAAATCCATCACAATGATTCAGAAGCACAAAGAAGAATTTGCATCTGCGCACATAAGTTCCTTCCTTTTCTTTACACTTCCGCACAACTTTTCAGTGTGACTTACTTTGGTCACAATTAACACTGTACCTCTCCCACCCTCACCCTTATTTGTAGGCACTGGATTTGAAGGGGATCAGTGTGTTGGAATTCAGCTTCTAGAACTTGGGAAAAAGAAAAGACAAATTTTACACGGTGAATCTCTTCCTCTTTCCAGGAAATCCTATTTAGCATGGGTAGGATTTTCAGCAGAAGGTAAGATGGATCATTTAAGACATAGTTAAATCCTAATTTAACGATGTCTTTATGTCTTTAATCCTAATGGTAAAATAATAGTGAGGGAAGGTGAATGTGATCAACTCTTTGTACATTTGTAATCCTCAACCCAGACATCAGGAATGGAAGAAATCACATGCTTAGTCGACTAAAAATTATACATCTATAATCAATGTCAAAACAATGCTATTAATACCTAAGAGGAAAGGGAAAAAAGGAATGGACAGACTACACTAAATGTCCATAGATTTTTACTCTGCTTTACCAGAAGAGGGAGTTATTGCCAAAGTTAGCTACAAGTCTGTTGATTTTCTTCAAAATGTTTTGTTCTTTTTAAAATAAGTGATGATGATGAGAGATGTAGCATTTAATGTCAAGTTCATTCATGAATCTGCAGCTGTTTCAAAGAGCAGTGATTGTTGAAACAAAACTATGTGCTTTTCTAATGAATGACTAGGTACTCCTTGTTATGTGGATTCTGTGGGAATTGTACGAATGCTGAACCGAAGGCATAGTAATATTTGGACCCCAGTCTGTAATACAAGGGAGCACTGTAAAGGGAAGTCAAACCATTATTGGATTGTTGGCATTCATGAAAACCCTCAGCAGCTCAGGTACAACAATAATTTAAAATTGTCCCTGTTGTTCTTTAGAACAGTCCTCAACACAGAAATATTCAAACATCTGTTGAATGATCGTTTTCTCAATCATCCTCTCTTGTCAGCTTCCCACTGCCTTATTTTATTTAAACTAGGGCCTTCCAGAATTTATTTTTTTTTTTACGAAAAAGAGGCCCGTGGAACTAGCATGCCATACGCACAAAATATTGTGTTCTTCCGATTCCCCTTTCAAGTAACTCTTTTCTAGGAAATTCATTAAAACCTCAGAACATTTCAGCCTGGGAAGACGAGTATGAATGAAAGTCATTGTGGCTTTTTTTCCTTTCGCTCATCCAAGATAAATGAAGACAGAAAACACATAATTTAAACACAGCTAAAAAGGATGTCTATGAAAGTGTTACCTTGATTGAACACTTGGTTTTAAAAGAGTGGCTGATTGGGTTAGATGTTTAGATTGTGAAAACACTTTCCAGTTAATATTTTTAATTAATTGATTGAATAAGAACAATGCATTTATTTTATAATATTTTAGGCTTCATTCCTTTAATCCCTAATGTAATATACTTCAAAACATAATAGACAATGAAATATAATTAATAGAATGGCACTAGTAGACTTGTGCATATAAGAGATGAAATTTGAAACACTGTCTCTAACCGCATTTATGCTCATGAGCTTCTAGTCTTATTTGATGTACTTCAGAGAATTTGGTATCTTGATAAAGTAAAGTTTTATCTTGGCTCAGCCTTGCAGTGATTTAAGTTACTCACTGGTTTGCCTAAAATGGCAGCATATTATTAGGCCAGGCAATAGTTAAGATGACTGTGACATTATACTCTCTGTGCAAGCAATCTTTTTGTGTCTTTGACTACTAAAGCTCTGCTAAGTAATTATAAAACAATATGGCATCTTATATTAAATGAATTAAAGTGATAGAGGAATAGTTTTGCTATTTTTAGAGAAATCTCATTTGGATACTAAATCAAGTATTTGGATATTCAAGGCTTAGGGTTTTTTCCCTAAAATGTGTTAATTTTTAGCCTGATCTTTTTTAAAAAAATGAGAAAAATACAAACTTCCTCTTCTTTACATGTATACTGCTGAATGTGTAAACAGCCTCCTTATGCTATAGGGACTCTGGGAAGGAGAAAAGGGTAGCGCTATATCTTTTGATTCTGCATTTTTCTTAAATAGATGCATTCTTTGTAAAGGAGCTCGTTTTCCAGCTACGCTTCCCCGTCCTGCGGTAACAGTACTGCCATTTAAGCTCCCTTTTTGTCAAACTGCAACAGATAAGGGTCAAATGGAGGTGGGTAACCAGAATGTATAATTTAGTGTTTAGATCCATTCTGAAATAAGTTTTGCTATTTTGTCTAAAAGATCCATTTTGCTTGCTTTCCACTTTGTCCTTATTGCATGGAAATTGCATGTATTGTAATTTTATATTCCCATTAGGTATGTTCTAAATATCATGCATGTAGATAATCTCCATAAAGTGGTCCTCTCCTATTAAATTAATATTGAGTTTATTTGCACAATTTAGTTGCAGTTGCATATGCTACAACGGTCTTTGACTTACAATAGTTCATTTAGTGACTGTTTCATTTATCACACTTATGACCATTGTAGCATTCCCATAGGCACATGGTTTACATTTACATTGCGATGCTTGACAACTGACTCACATTTATGATGATTTCAGTGTCCTGGAGTCATGTGATCCCCTTTTGCAACCTTCTGACAAGCGAAGTCAATGGGGAAATCAGTTTTGCTTTACATTATTTTGATTTTGTAAAGGTTCCTTTATATTTTCAAATTAATTCAAATTCCAAGTAATGTGATCTGTTTCATTTGCCTATTTCCAGTCTTTTGGAATTTTAATTATCACAGTTTCAGAATAATTTATAAATTTCTCCTTATTCAGTACCAAATTTTATATTATATATCTTGCAGCCATGATAAAATAGTTGAGATGAACTGTGTTTTTCTTTCCTTTCCCTGCATGTTATAGGAGCAATTCTGGCGCTCAGTCTTGTTCCACAACTATGTAGACTATTTATCCCAAAATGGATATGAATATGATGAAAGCGTGAAAGGCCAGGCAGTCCAAGAGCAGCAGAATCTTCTGATGAAAATGTTTGCAGTAAGTGCGTAAAGTTATAAATCTGTCCTCAATCTAATGCCTTTCAGTGTACTAGATATCAGCTTCTATTAAGCCTCAGCCCACCAAGCTGATACAGGAGTTAAGGTGAAATATTGGAAGGGCACCACATTGGGAATAGTTATTTCAAATTTACCTGAGTAAAATTTCTTAGACGGTTGATTATTATATTGCTTAAATAAAAAAATCCTAATCATTTTTCTTTATAATTTTTTTAATTGTCTGTTCCACACAATCATTTATTTCATGTGACTAGTTGTTATATTTGCTAACTCTGAAATGGACAAGGAAAGTTTGAAGTACAAAACTAGGCAAAATGTAACTTGTTACTATACATATCATAAATGTTCAGTATACGTTAGTCATAATCTCAAAAGTGCTTTTTCAAGAGGCAACTGGACTTTCTTGTCCAGTTGCCTCTTGAAAAAGCACCTTAGAGACAACCATGACCTGGGTGACTGAGAATCTAAATAGACATTTTAGATAGTCATCCTGTACAATAAGTAGACATTTGCCAGTCAACAGAAAAAAAATATTGCAAGTGTCCATGGGAAATTGAAATAACATCAAAAAGATGAAATGTGCATCTTTTTGTGAGTTTCGTGTCATGATGATGCTTCATTGCTTCCCTTCCTCCCGTGGTCCTAATAATTTGACTGTGGACAGAGCTGCTGCAAGAGAGAGGAACCAAAACCACTGGCATAAAGCTGGCAGCAAGGTGCAGTTAAGGAGAGGGTCTAAGGCAGAAGAAACTTGAACTAAAGGAGATGGATGTGCCTAAGCATTTGTATCAGAAGTAGCAAAAGCTTTGGGAAGCAAAAGGCCAGATCCAGAGATAAAGGAAAACCAGGCTCAGGAAATGAGTTGCCTAGATCAGCAAGTTATGTTCAAAGCTGCCAGCCTAGAAATGAAATTAATTAATTGTCTGATTACCCTACCATGTTTTATAAATAGCCCCAGGAAGCCCGAGTATTCTTGTAACTATGGGGTGAAGACTGAGAATTTAACACTTATCTGTACGTGCCAGGATCCTAATAAAAATGGCCTATCCTGGCCAAACCCATTTGTTTTTCAAGATAAGCCTGTTTCAGCTTCCTTGAAATATAAATTTTTGGAGAGGAACCTGAGAAGGAGAAAGACTCTTAAGAGATCCTTCCTCAGCCCATACTTTTATTTATTCAGGCTTCCCAGTGGATTTTATGTGCTGTGCAAGTTAATTATTAGGTGAAGAGTTTGGTCCTTGCCTATGTTATATTATAGCTAACTGGAAACAAGGCTCATCATGAAATAGATGTTTGAAAAGCAGAAGGAGACATGGATTTCTTGAACTCACTATTTTTTTTATTCAAAAAAACTACACTATGGATGTTCTCTGTCTCTTAAATATAGTTTTTCTTCAGTTGGACGTTTTACATGCAGTTTCCTGAGGTTGCTCACTTTTACTGTTGCATCATAATTGGAGTTATTTTCACAGCTACGAAATGGCTTTATAAGAAAATAGCTGGGACTCATTCTGTTCTGTCGTGGATGTGTTAAGATTCCTTGAATTTCTGTCTAGTAAAGAATGAATGAGAACTGAATGTTCTTTTTTCTTAGAAAACAAACATTTTTTATCCTCTTTTCCCCCCGCACCCCAAACAAATATTTTTCTGATAAATGTTAAAACTTTTTTTCTTCCTCGCTTTAAAAATAGTTATCTTGCACACTGGAACGTGAATTTCGCTGTATGGAGCTTGTTGAATTCATGACACAAAATGCCACGAGCCTAGCTATCAAATATGCCTCTCGCTCGCGGAGGCTAATTCTTGCCCAGAAACTCAGTGAACTTGCCGCTGAGAAGATCTCAGAGCTGGCATCTGCTGAAGCGTATGCTGAGCAAGAAGAGGAAGAAGAGAAGCAGCCACCGGATTTTAGAAACCATCTGAATGCTGGGTAAAAGTGAACTCTGGAAGTGGACACAAACGCATAGCAAATTCTTTCAATTTTGTTTATGTTTGAAGTTAGGCAGGTGCTTTTAAAGTTCACCATGGAGGAAAATGTTCCAGTTGTCCCATTGGGTCAGATTAACAGTGTAAAAAGGCTGTCAATTGCAGGTAGTGCTCGACTTAACAACCATTCACTTAGCGACTTGTTTTTAGTTACAATAGCACTGAAAAAAGTGACTTACAACTGGTCCTCGCACTTACTTAGCATCCCCATGGTCATGTGATCAAAATTTGGGAACTTGGCAACAGGCATGTATATACGATGGTTGCAGAACCCCTGGGTCACCTGGTCACCATTTGAAACCTTCCCAGCGAGCTTCTAAGAAGCAAAATCGGGGGAGAGCCGGCTTTGCTTAACAGCTGCCTGATTTACTTAGCAGTCGCAATGATCTTCTTAACAACTGTGGCAAAAAAAGGTCATAAAATTGGATGCAACCCTCTTAACAGCTGCCTTGCTTAGCAACAGAAAGCCTCATCTCAATTGTTGTAAGTTGAGAACTATCTGTATAATATCAAAAACCCAAGGCCTGGATTCAGTAGCATACTTTTCAACCCAAGGCAACGCCCTAGTGCAGTTGAGCCAGGGAGAGGACGGGAAAAATCAGCAATCCAGCTCTTTTAAAGGGCTCTAGGTAAAAGGAAAGATGAAGCTTTGTAACCAGAATGGAAGAATGCAGTTAAGAAAGGGATGAACGCAGTTAAGAAAGGGATGAATGCAGTTAAGAAAGGAGAAAGGCTCTGGACAGACCCAGCGGTGGCTATTGTCACTGAAGGAAACAAAATACAGTAGCCTGTAATGAAGTGAATCATCTGGGCAATAGCCCAGAAAACTGAAAAAGTATTATTTTCATGGAAATGACTCAGTAATTGATTCCATGAGGACCAGGATAGCCTGTATAATGGAAATGAAAGGAGCTATTTTATCATTTTTGTTAAACCTGGCTTTTCTTGTAGGGGATGCGTGACTGTTGCCCTTTTCTTGATAGTTTAAGCAAAAGAATAGAAGCCATTGACTGACTTGGTTTCTCTGTATGCAGGTACAGTAACAGCCCCACAGAATGGAGTCATCCTCGAGAAAGAAACATTCAACGCCAACAAAGTATGGAGACCCATGAAGAGGATGAGGAGAAAGCGAATACTCTTAATGAGGCAAAATCTAGTAAGCTGAGCAAGCATCCATGAATATTAGAGCAGAAGGCTACATGGTTATAAATTCAGATTCTGAAGGCTGGGTAGTCTTTTCAGAGAAGGATCACCCCATGGAACAGAGATGGGCAACTTGTGAGGAGTTGGAAGTCCTCAGAAATTGTCCCCAGGCTTCCAACCTCAAAGAGGGCCCTGTCGGAGATCCTCTGGTGGCACAATGTTGACATTGGGAGAGCACAGTGAACATTTTTATGAGTAGTTATGAGGAGAGGGTAAGTCCCCACATGGAATGCTGAAGCGAGATACAATAAGTGCAGACATGAAAAATGCCCAGTTAGACCTGCATGCTGTGTTTGATCACACAAGATGGCGCTTGTTGATCCCAAAAGCAAACCCTGCACCTGCAGGGAAAATGCTAGGATGTTAACGAGAAAGAGGAGTCAGTAAGAGTGGCTGTGAGAAGTTCAAAAGTGCTAGTACATTTGTAGCCCTATTAAACATCCTTTCTATTTCAATATTTATCACATGTAGTCATACTCAATTAAACTGGGAAATGTTTTAAATATTTCCACTGAAATATTAATGTTTCCTCTGCTTTAATTCTTCTGAAGGCTCTCCCACGCTGCATAGAAATGCATCTGCTTTGAAGTCTGGTAAGTCAAACAATTTATTGTAGGCAGGAAAACCCCTTAATTGTTAAACATTTTGTCCAAATATTAGATTTCAGCTTTGCAACCGTACTCCCACACAATTCGTTAAATGCTTTTCTTCTCATGAACATCTTTTAAGCTGAGGAAATAAATTCGAAACATTTATACGTCATTCAATTTTTTCTTCAATCGCTCCTCCGTTGAAATTTTGCCTCCTGATTAATACAGAGCTCTATTATGTCCAATGTTGCTGCTGTATAGTTTACCATTGGATTGTGATGCATCAGTTCAGTTTCACAAATCAAGGGTTCTGCTCTCCCAGGGACTTTTTATCCAGAAACAGTGTCATGCAAAAGTGCTAGTTTAATGGCTTTTAGCATAATCTTGTGCCCCTCATTAGAACCAAGTTTCTCCCTGCAACATTGTAATAAGGTTATGTAAATTGCTGAGAGACCATAGTATTTAGGTGATACAAAAAGTAAGGAAAATTGTTCAAATATTGCAAATCAGCAGATGTATAAAAAGGAAAAAAATTAGAAACGATAGTTCTTTTTTAAAAAGTTCTTTGTTCATTTTTTCCTTTTATTATCTGTTGTGGGTCTCTCTCTCTCTCTCTCTCTCTCTCTCTCTCTCTCTCTCTCACACACACACACACACACACACACACACACACCAGGACAACACAGACCTTAATATTAAGTAATTTAGATTAAGACCAAAACCTTTATATGTAGGTAGTCCTCAACTTTTCCATTGTTAAGCAAGTCAGTTATTAGATGACTTGCACCTCATTTTACCACCTTTTTTGCCACAGTGCTTAAGCAAATCGCTACAGTTATTAAGTGAATCACATGGTTGTTAAGTGAATCTGGCTCTCCCCACTGATTTTGCTTGCCAGAAGCCAGCTGGAAAGGTTGCAAGTGATGAACACCTGACCCTGGGATAGTGCAA
Source organism: Pseudonaja textilis (assembly GCF_049901715.1). Taxonomy (NCBI): domain Eukaryota; kingdom Metazoa; phylum Chordata; class Lepidosauria; order Squamata; family Elapidae; genus Pseudonaja; species Pseudonaja textilis. Next base: position 308,328,420 of record NC_141990.1, read on the forward strand.
CTGTCATGAATACTTGGCGGTTGCAAAACACTCAGATTCTGATCATATGACTGCAATAGTCACAGATGTGAAAACCAGTCATAAATCATTTTCTTCAGTGCAGTAACTTTGAATGGTTATAAATTGAGCACTACCACCTTAATGCAAATCACAGTGTGTTCATTTTTATTTTTTCCTTTCCAATATTATATTTAAATGAAAAAGCCAAATAATTTTAATGCTCATAACACTTATATCTTTACTTCCAGCTTATATTTACATAATATCTACTTTTTTCCCTTTAATTTCCAATTTTCAAGTCACTTAATTAATGGAATTTAAAAACATTGTAATTATATCAAATTTGATATGAAATAATGTATCACAACTTACAACACAATTAAAAAGGTGGGGGAATAAAATTAGCAATCCTAAAAGATATGTGTTAATGCCCGGGCCTAACTCAGACATCCTCCATATGCGGATATGATATCAACTCAGTCGGGAACATCCTCACACTCCAACTCACTACCCTTCAAAAGGAAGCACTTTGATTAAATGGGAACCATGGGAAGGACTTGAGCACCACAGTCTGCTGGAGAAGCAGTAATTGTGAAGGCAGGCCGAAAAACAGATGCTAGATTTTATCTAGAAATATCTTCACGGGAAATTGAATGCTAAATTAACATCTAGATAGAAGGTTCTGTTCATATCCTAATGATTAGAGGCAGGGCTATATGAACAGCCCTGCTTAATTCTTGTAAATAAAAATCGTTCAGTATAATTTCTTAATACACATGCAGAGAGTTTGGCAAATATTTGCACTGATATTCTTCTCTTGGATTTCCTCCCCACCTTTTTTTTCTTTTTCTTTTTTTGGTTAATGAAAGCTGTCATTGCATCTAGCAACTCAGTACGAGTAAATCCTTTTAAGGTGAGAACTGATGGCTTTAATTTACCTTACTTTTAAGTAAGATATTTTTGAGGTCCCACAGAGGAAAGATGAGTTCTTAAATCTCTTGCTCCTATAGGTATCCAATAGCCAAAAAGATGCATTTGTTCACTCGCCCAATATTCTGGATAACCTGACGAGGCTGCCTAAGAAAAATCCCACGATAAATGGTCAAGGAGTTCCAAACAAGAAGAGTCCAATCATCAAACCGTTGATTCCCAAGTCCAAGTCAAAGCAGGTAATGGATTGGACCTCCATCTTGTTTTGTGGAAACGGAGCTTGGCAAAGTTACTTTTATCAGGTGTAGCAAGTCTTAGGAATGTAATGAAAGCAGAAGGACTATCCAAAGACTGATTGGCAGGAAAAAAGATTGGAAAAGGTGGGGCAGGATACTGGTATCAAGTGGACTTCTCTTTTTTGTTTCCCTGTCAAGTTTGAAAAAACTGGTGGTAGTATTAATTAAGTAGAAAAAGGAAATTTGCTCTTGATGACAACTCAGGAAATGTTTATAAGGTGGCCCAAATAGTCCCTTCCACCCCCCGTCCACCCCCAATTTCTTTCCCTGTCATGCAGTGGCTGAATAAGAAAGGCAGGCAAGGGAGTGAAATAGAATAGTGCAGTTAGAAATGGCCCAGACATAATGTTTAATAATTTTAACTTTGTTTAGAGCACATAGAAATATTAATGATATACCATATATTACGTACTTGGATTACTCTAAGTATATACAAATACTCTTAATAGCATACATTTTTTGCTTTTCAACTACTGCTTATATACTGTTTATATTTACTAGAGCCAGTTTGGTCTAGTGGTTAAGGCACCAGACTAGAAAATGAGAGGCAGTCAATTCTAGTCCCGCGTTAGACATGAAAGCCAGCTGGGTGACTGAGCCGGTCATTCTCTCTCAACCCAATTAATCTCACAGTGTTGATGTTGGGACAATAGGAAGAGGAAGGTGTGTTGGATGTGTTTGCCACCTTGAGATATATGTAAAAATAATAAAGGTAGGATACAAACAAGTAAAACATTTCTCATCTGAAAGCTATTGAGAAATAAACCTCATGATTTTTGTTTCTAGTCCTAGAGACTTTATAGAAGCTGCACTTTAAACAGTCAGCAATCAAGAAAATGGATGGACCCAGAGCAAAAATTATTCTAAATTGAATTAGAATAGAGTTAACATGCTTACTTTCCATTTAAATCCTAGTTTGCTGCACTGCTTAAATCTTTATTTCTTTATCTCACTGTCTCCTTCCATTGTAATTAATATTACTGCTTCCAAAACTATTGAGTAAAGAATTACTGCAAAAATATTTTCCCTTAGGAGTTAGGTGGATGCTTCTTGCTTAAATTAGAGCTTCTTGCTCTGAGAACCTTAAGAGTATGAAATGCAATATATAAAGCAGCCGTTTACGATGAATTACTAAAGTATATATATTTCATTGCTCAGCCTGCAGCAACTGCATTTTTCCAGCCCCGAGCACTTACTACTGAAAAGAAAGCCAGAGAAGATAGAGGGGAGAAAAATGAAACTATACCGTCTGAACTTCAAACTGTGACTGAGAACAAAGATAATAAAAGGTCAGTGTGCCAAAGAGTCTCATTGTTATTTTGAATTGATTCTGCCTTCTGGGAATAAAAATGTTCATAGGTAGCATAAAGCTTTTATTTCAAATCTTTTTCTCATCTGTACTGTATTTAGGCCAAAGACTGGATTCCAGATGTGGCTAGAAGAGAACAGAAGCAGTATTTTATCAGATAATCCTAATTTTGAAGAAACAGAAATAATTAAAGAAGGCATGGTTCGATACAGAGGTCTGTCTGCTGAGGAAAGGATGGTAATGGAATCTTCTTCTGGAGGATTATGCCTTTTTTACCATGTAAAAATGTACAGTAGTCCTCAACTTACAACCATTCTTTTAACAATTGTTCAAAGTTACAACGCCACTGGAATAAGAGACTTATGGCTGCTCCTCATACTTAACAACTGTTGTAGCGTCCCCACAGAGACATGATCAGAAGTCGGGCGTTGGCAACTAGCATGTATTTATGACAGGTGGCAGGATCCTGGGGTCACATGATTGCTATTTGCAACTTTCCTAGCCAGCTTTCAACAAGAAAAGTCAAAAGAGGAAGTCAGATTCATTTAATGACTGCATGCTTCATTTGAAAACTGCAATTGTTTGCTTAACAATTGTGGCAAAAAATAATAATAAAATCAGGCACAATTTATTAATTTATTTATTTTTTATTTTTTTAATTTTTAACAAATTTTATTCAGTTTTTCACATTAAAAACAAAAATCTCTTTAGTGGACAACATATTTCCGGATCATCACCTTTACATACAAATATGACAGCAATTATACATTCATATATGCATATTTAATTCTATTATTACCTTTTCCATTCCAAATTTTCAGTAAAGAGAAACAAACACATTAATTCTAGCCTCTTTCATTAATCTCAATCGAAACATCTTTTTTTTTTCATTTCAATTATTTCAAATATAATCCTTTAATATTTATTTTAAAAATAAAGATAAACAATATGTGTTTGCCTAATAATAACAATAACAACAACAACAACAACAATAATAATAATAATAATAATAATAATAATAATAATAATAATAATAATAATAATAAAGGTTACCAATGTCTCTCCTTGCTTTTAATAGTCTATATTAATTTAATAATTTAGTTGGTTCTTTAGTCTGTCATAATTCCTTTCCATTACACATTCTTTTTATACATTCTAGATTAATACAAATTTTTACACTAAAGTAAAAAAAAAGTATAGGTTCCCCCCTTTACTGCTTTGAGTGTGACACCTCAATGATTAAAATATACCTTTATTCCCTCATCTTGATTCCCAATAAACCATTTTTTAAGAAGTTACAATAATAATTATTACATCTTTTCATTTGGATTCTGCAGCATATTTCCCCCCCTTAAGTTTTAATAAAAGTTATCAGTATCTATATTACCCTATTTTCTAAATATTTTTAATTGCAGAAATATTCTTATTACCCCTTGTCACCCTGCAGAATCCCCTTTTTAATTCTTCAACCATTATCTGTGAAAAAACAATTTCTTTTCAACATTTTACTATTTCCGTATTTCTTTATTTCATGCACCCGTTTCTTACTGCTTCTCCTCTCCCTCTTTTCCCCATATCTTTTCTCATTCCAGTTTATATCCCTCTCTTTCTTAATATCTTCCTTTCCCCTTTTTCTGCTGGGTCTTTCTCCCTTTCCCGACTTCCCAGCTATTCCCCCTTTTGATTGCCTTCTTAAATCTCAACTTTTTAACCTTCCTTCTTTCCCCACTTCTTTGTAGTGTTCTTTGTGTTAATTGTCTATTTAAAATGTCTTCTCCTTGAGTCGACTCCTCCTCTGAAGCTCTTTCTTCTTGTTCTTCAATCGCCATTTCCATTGTTTCTAACACAGAGCAAAGTGATTCACCTCTTTCCTGTAGTAATTCTCTCATATTTTTAAGTTCCATTTTTAATTCCCGAAGAGAGATCATCATTACACACTCTTGTATTTTATGATTGTTAAAGTCCACAAAAAACCACTTTTACTTTCCTTCTTTCTTCTTTCAATTTTCTAAAGTTCTCAGTTATTCCAGCCGAGGGTCTATACCAAAAACATCAATCAATCCCACAGTCAGTCTTTCCTTGCTTTTTTCTTTATTCTGGTTCTGCTTTCACTTTCTAAGATTCTTACTTTGTTTCAATATTTCTTTAGTGTTATATCCACACAAGTTCATTCAGAAACAGGATGCTTTCCCTTTTGTTTGAGCTCAAGTTTTTGTCAAAAGGTGGCTCTCTCCATTATACAAAGTCTTCACCTTTTCTCCCTAATTTTTTTATTTAGGGTTTTTCGAACCTCAATATTCCAGCACAGTCCAGTCTCCAGTTTGTAAACTTTATTGTTATTATTTTTTGACAATCTTAAGTCCAGCTTTATGCCTGTTTATTCCCAAAATATTTTAGTCCAATTTAGTTAAATTTTTAGTTCCAGCTTCTTTCCCGGTTCGAAGCCCCGCTTAGCTGTCAAAAATATTTTCTTATTTTTTTCCCTGTCCCTTTGTAATTTCGCCGTTCACTTTTCTTTTCTTAAAAATTCCATGTTACCTTTAGCCTCAGAGTCACAATCTACGGTCCATCAGCAAGGAGGCTCTGCCTTCTTCCCACAATTTATTAGTTTATTAATAAGCCTTGCTTACCAGCAGAAATTCTGGTTCCTATTGAGATTGTAAGTTGAAGACTGCATGAATTCTTTTTTTTTTTTCCACTTTTCCTTAAGTCACACAATTTTACAAGTAAAAAGCAGGAAGTAGAATGTAGTTGTTCCCCCCCCCCTTTTTTTTTTTTTTTTTGCAGAGCTGTGTGAGGAGTTCCTCCTCTGGATGCATATTTGACTAATAATCCATTTCGAACATTATCTTGCCTCTTCTCCAAGAAGTTTTTTTCTTGTCCACTGTGACTATGCAATGATACTATGTAGAAATTAAGCAAAGAGAGTGATTGGCCAAAATTATTCATTGAAATTTATAGCTGAATGAAGATTGAATCTGATTATCTCTAATACCTAGTTTCCCCGAAAATAAGACCAGGTCTTATATTAATTTTTGCTCCAAAAGACACATTAGGACTTATTTTCCTGTTAGGGCTTATTTTCAGGGAAATATGGTACTAAATGCATTTCTCTGGCTGATAATCTTAACTGGAGCTTATTTTTAGGGTAGAGTTTATATTACGAGCATCCTGAAAAATCATGCTAGGGTTTATTTTGCAGTTGAGTCTTATTTTCAGGGAAACTACTTCAGCACTAACCTTGAAACCACACTCAACTGAAGTACTTGAACGTGTTGCAATGAAAATGTGCAAGGCCATCTCGTGCCATTGTTTAGTGCCAGATCATTCAGCCACGTGGTCTTATTCTTTTTAGACCTTATTTCTGGAAAATTAAGAATAATTTTGTCACCCTTGTAAAGGCTCAAAATTGACATTTTCCAGTATAGTTCCATTGCTAGTGTTTTCAAAAAAAAAATTTTTTTTTGTTTAGTCACTAAGTCATGTCTGACTCTGCGATCCTATGGACCGTGGCACGCCAGGCTATCCTATCTTCCCATAGCCTTTTGATATTGTCCATGGGAATTTCTTGGCAAGGATATTGGAGTAGGTTGCCATTTCCTTCTCCAGTGGGGCACATTTTGTCAGGCATCTCTACTATGACTTGTCCATCTTAGGTGGCCCTGTGCACGGCTTAGTTCATAGCTTCTTTGAGCAGCACAAGCCCCTTTGCCATGACAAGGCAATGATCCATGAAGAGGCTTCAAAATTATAGTCTCCACTATACACATATATAGGAGCTTATTTATGGGAAAGTCACATTAATGACAATATTATACTTTAATAGCAATCATAGAAGTGTTGCTGTTTTGTTTTTGTTTCCATTAACGCAAGGTTTGGACTGAGAAAGCCAAAGGAAGAGACACCAGTGATCCATCTGAAGGGAAAAAGCGAAAGCGTCCAGAGGACATTAACAATAAAAAGCAAGAAGGCCAAGAACAAAACTCAGAAGAGGATGTGGGCTCTGCTAAAAAATCCAAAGGATTTAACCAGTCTACCTTTGCAAAACTGTCAACGTTTGCATATAAGCGGAGTTAAACACATATTTTACCTGTTGACATTAGCCTATAATATTAAAACATTTCCAACAGATGGATAAAGACTGTTCCCCTAAGGAAATGTGCTTCTGTTCTGAACATTCAAGAAAAGGAAGTTTGTGGAAACATGGCTATGAAGATATGCAGAATACATGAATATAGAAATGGAGGTTCAACAATACTCTGGAGCAAGGTGACCTATTCTGAAGCTCTGTGAAACATTCTGTTCCTGTACAAGCACATCCTTAATAGTTGTATAGCTGAAGTTATAGCTTATCTACATTGTATAGGATAGTTAGTAACTAATTTGCCTTTATAGGTGTCAAGGTGTTACTGTTGTAACTGTAGAATGGGTTCCAACTGATATATGTTTGTGACTGAAAGCCAGATATTCACTAAATTGCTACTTCAGGTATCACATGCGATTAGTGCTTTATAGGTCACTAAAGCAAAAGAGGGTAGAATGAAGCATGGAGAGGAGGAGACATGTGATTCAGAAGATGAACTGTGTGGTAACTTGATACCAAGTTCCCGTTTGTTTTCTCCATTTCCTCCATGCCCAGCATATAACAAGGATTGTTATTTTTTCTGCTTTATTGTAAGCTGAACTTAATAATGGAGCCAGCTCATTATTTCGTTGCCATTCAGGTAAAACCCTCTAATGGTTTGTTTCATTCAACTTCCATTCTAGAAAAATCCACAAAGAATGTATTTTAGTTACCTCGGTTCAGATTCCCGCCAGACTGATATCTGCCATATAATTCATATTTCACTCCCAGACAGCATTGTATTCTAGAAGCTACATCAAAGCCCAGTTTGGGGGAGGATCCTAGTCCCTGGGCATTAAAAGATATCCTTTAGTTCTGTGTAGCAAGCTGAAAAATCCCAGGCTCAGACTATTATGCCATTGTTCTCCACGTTTTGTAATGTTTTATTTTTATGTTACTGGTGATTTTAAATAAAGCAAGAACCTTTTTTATTTTGGCTACTGAACACTTTATTTCCATTTTCAACATCTTTCACAGGTAGTCCTCACTTAGGGAATTGAAACAGGCACTCCATTGCTAAGTGTTGCGGTCCCTGGGGAAAAAAATCAATTTCCAATAAGCGCAGTGGCTGCAATGGACTTAACAATATCACTTTCCATTTGGTTGTTAGGTAGGTGAATGCAGTCATTAAGAAAAAACATTGCATGATGACAAGTTATGATTTTATTTCTATATTCTTCATTAACTGCTTGACACAAGCCAGTTGGAAAGAACAAAAATGGCAGTCAAGTGACTGGGACACTGTGCCAATAGGAAATGTGTGCCAATTGTGAAGTGTCAATAGTAGCAACCATGCAACAGGGATACTCTTGTCATAAATGTGAGGGATTGGTCATAATTTTTTTATACTGTTCCAACTTCAAATGGTCACTAAACAAATTGGTAAACAAGGTCTATCTGCATTGCAACTGCTGCAGAGAACTAAGATGCTAGTTTATGTAATTTATTTCTTTTATCTACATTGCTAGCAGTAATTGTACTTTAGTCATTTCTGAGATCAGGAACATGATAGTCATTTTTCCCCAGACTAATTGTCACTGAAAAAGTTCTCAGATGGTATCTCTCCTCACACTAAGAAAACAGTTGCAAAAATTTTGAAATCCCCCAATTCCTCCAAAACCTTTTAAACCAACCATATGCCTTTACTTCTAGTCACCCGAAAATGCTGAGAATACATTGAGAATGCCAGGTGTTCCATCCACCTGACCCAAAGAATAAGGTAAAAACAGTTCACTGAGTGGGCTGAGGCAAGATTTCAGTACTTACTACTTAACACATATTGCAACCCTCATACCAGGCAAGTTTAAAAAAGGAAATATGAATAGGTATAGAGACAGACTAGAAGGCTTAACATGGGATTTAATGACAAGATTGTGAATCTCAGAATTGCTTAAGATTTGAGCCATTTAAATCTGTTAAATAAGATTGTGAAATCTACAAGTTCAAGCAAAGGAAGGCTGAGTGAAGCAAGAAAGTTTTATCAAAGGGGAAATACTAGTCTTATCATCAACCCTGTAGAGCAGGGGTGTCAAACTCGTGACATCATGGTGTCATATGACATATTGGGACTTTTTCCCCCTTCGCTATACCGAGCAGGGGGTGGGGCCAGCATGTGACATATCCAGCCTGAAGGCCGCGAGTTTGACACCCCTGCTGTAGAGCATCCATTTTGCAATTTTAGCTATGCTAGAACACGAAAAAACATCAGATGGGCTGCACAGAGAGGAAAACATGGAAATTCAGCAGCCTGTGTGCTCGATAAGAGTGAAAATGTCACACAAATGTGCTCTTACAATGCTCTCAAAGCAATAATGCCATGTGAACCACAATTATAGCACAGAATTTTTGTTTATTTTGTTTTCTTGTTTTATTTATTGGTTATATATAGTTATTGTAAGCTTCCCAGAGTTATTTAAGATTAGGCGGGCATATAAATCTTTTAAATAAATAAAGCTAAATGGGAACCTTGAATTTAACAAAATAGAAATACAGAGCAAATAACCTGCAGTAAAAGAGTTCAGCAACATATCTTCATGTATGAGAAAAGCATTTTTGGATTTTTCAAGCAGGAACTGGAAAGATTCTCTTAAGTATTGGACAGCCACAGCTAAATCATGGTGGAGTACATGCATTAATCAGTACTTCAACTCAACATGGCAGTTTTCGACTGATACACGAACTGCAACCAATACAGCTTTATAAATTTCTTTTGAGAAGCAGTTTGGGAATATTCTGTTTCTTCTTTTTTGCATCATTAAATCAGGAGATGCGTATTTGGTCAAATGAATAATGAGTAATATACATGTAAAAAGATTTATTATTAGATTATCCTGCCTTTATAAGTAACACAAGGTCATGAATATACATAATTCTCCTTCCTCTTCCTCTTTTTCCCCACAACTTTGTGAGGTGGCTTGGGCTGAGAGAGAGTGACTGCCTCAGTCACCTAGCCAGCCTGTGAGAGGACGAGAACTCACAATTTCCTGGTAATTCGCCCAATGTCGCCCAGCCAGTTTTCGGGCCTAAGGAGGAACTAGAATTGACAGTGCTGGTTTCTAGGCCAACACCTAAACCACTACAACACACCGGTGTAAGATATTACTTTTAGCACAGATAAGTGGGAATATAGATTTCTGCCTGAGCCTTAATTGGTAGTTCTGCCAATCTAGATAGGCTTTAATGTTACAGTGGAAATCAACACCTTTTTCTTCCTGAGCTAGCATCTTAGTCTAGTATTTTTGAATGCTGAAAGGCTCCATTCTTGTGGAACATCACTTTCACCTAATCAATAATATCCAACAGCAATTTCTGCTGGACTGAGGTAATCTACGCATTTGTTATAAACAGTGTATTGAAGTATAAATCACTTCATCAATACCAAAATAATTTGTCCAAATATAAACAAATAGGGAAATGCATGAACATAGTGAGATGGATCCATAAATTGAAAAGCAGGCCTTTCTTTTTTTATATTTCTCTTCTTTTTTCTTTATTCAGATGAATTTCAAAAGATGGTTGTTTTAAAAAAGCAGGAGTCCTTTAGTAAAACTGGATAGGCTCTATGCCAGAAATGTTAAATTCCAATTTCACCTGTACTATAAATGACTTACTTAAGGCCACTGTTGTGCCTGCTGCAAATTGTCTGGAATCAAATATCTCACCATGGTAATATAAAGGTTACTGTGATGATTACAGATGAATACTTTCTGTTAAAGCAATATACAAGTATAAACATTTTTGTAGCCAACTGAAATATTCAGTTGGGAGTGGAATTCTGGTCTTCATTAAAACTATATCAACGTTCATGATCAGTGATGGAATTCAAATGTTTTTACTAACGGTTCTGTGGGCGGGGCTTATTTGGTGGGCATGGCTTAGTGGTCATGTGACTGGGTGGGTATGGCTTAGTGGTCATGTGACTGGGTGGACGTGGCCAACTCAATGTCACTCACATCAAGGGGTGCCTCACCTGGCGCCTCCCATTCCAGCCATTCCTTGTCACCCAGCGTCAACTTATCTATAGTTCTGTAAAAATGTTGTTCACCCTTTTTGATTTTATTATCTGCATACTATAGATGTACTTTCATGGACCACTGAAAGGAGGAAATGGCTCACATGCTTTACTCAGGAATGTGATATAGGCAACAGGCTTTTAAGGGGCTGCCACAAAGAAAGTGGGGGGATGTATTTTCCAAAGCACCAGGAGGCAAACAAGAACAATGGATGGAAACTGAACAAAGAGAGAAGCAACCTAAAACTAAGGACAAACTTTCGGACAGTGAGAACAATTAACCAGTGGACCTGCTTGTCTCCAGAAGCTCTGGGTGATCAATCACTGGAAATTTTTAAAAGACTGGACAGCCATTTCTCTGAAATGGTATAGGGTTCCCCGAAAAGTCCCTTCTAAGTGTCAATCTGACACCTTTCCCAGGACTTCTGCTCAGAGTTTGGCATCCTCAGTTTTCCTGCCTGAGCAGGGGCTTGGACTAGAAGACCTCCAAAGTCCCTTTCAACTCTGTTAAGTACACATGTATTTATGCTCTGGACTATAGACATTGAATGCATGTAAACCCTGAAAAATTTGTGATAGCCCTGGGCAAAAGAAAGGCAGTAGAATCACTCTAGGTGTAGGGACAGTGTAAAATATTAACACATGATAAATAATGGAACAATTAAAAATAATAGCACGGAGTTTTCTCGGTCTCTCTCTCCCTTCCTATTTCTTTCTCTTTCTTTCTCTTTCTTTGTCTTTTTCTGTCTTTCTCTCCCTTCCTTTCTTTTTTTTTTTCTCTCTCTCTCTCTCTCACACACACACCCCTGTCATCCTTCATACCCTCTCACTCCAGGCACCTTACTCACAAGGGGAAGTGAATCCAGCATTAGAGAAGTTCTGCAGGTAAATGGACTTGCCTTTGAAGCTCCTGCAAACTTCCCCATGGCTGGATTTCCCTCTCCTCCCCCAGCGTTCTTTCCCTCTCGCTCCAGGCACTTTACTCACAAGGGGAAGCAATACTTCTAGTGTCCATGAAGAATCCAGCCTTGGAACAGTTTTGCAGGTTAACGGACCGCTGTTCTGCCCACAGTCGTGTGTTTTCAAGTGGTTGCTTGAAAATGCATGGCTAGGGCGGGGGAGCAGTCCTCCTTTAAACTGGGGCAGCGAGCATCGGGTAAGCGGGGCAAGCGAGTGAGCGGAAGCTGGGTGACTGGGTTGGGGGCGTGGCCAGCTAGATGTTGCTACTGGTTCAGCGACCCACGCCAAATTCTTGCTACTGGTTCGCCCGAGTAGGTGCGAACCGGCTAAATAGCACCTCTGTTCATGATCCTTTTTTTTTTTTTTGCATCTGTTAGCATTATTTTATTTTCTTGATGAATCTAAGGAGAAGGGAATTCCATTGGACAGGGGCTACCATAGATCAGGCATCTTTCCTAGGCCTTGTAAGATGGCAGCATTTAAGGGAAGGGACTTAAGAATATCTGTCAGGGATACTTTAATTTGGATTTGGTTATTGATGTTCTATTTTTAAAATTGACTGTATTTAACCGATAAATATTAGCAATTCAATAGCCCTCTGAACAGCATTTGATCGTCAGGAATTTTCTTTCCTTGAAGCAACAAGATAGACTGGACCTAGATACAAAAGTCTTTAACATTAGATAATAACCTTTGCCTTGGATAAACATTATAGAAGAAAATTTGGTCGCGGAGAAAGATATTATTGACCAATACTGTCTGAGAATGCTAGAAGTGGTTGTAGTACTTATGGTTCCCAGAATGTGGAGGGTAGGACATCAGGGAGAGGGAAACTTCAGAATAAAGCAAAGCTCAATATTTGGCCTTTGTTTATTGATTAAACAAAGTTCAGTAATATTTGACCTTAAAGCAGCCACTACTCAGAACCCAAGGTCAAAAATCTGGTACATCACAACATGCTATGTTTCCCATAAGTCACTAAACTAAAAAATGTATAATGCAGTCAAACTCACAATTTGAACTGACATAGTTAAATGGAAAAGTGTGGTGTAGTGTAGTACACTGGTTTGATGTGGTTGTTAAGATGCTGGCCTAGAAACCAGGATACTGTGATTTCCAGAGGCACAAAAGTCTGCTGGGTGATTTGAGGCCATTCTCTCCCAGCCCAACCCATCTCACACGGTTGTTATTGTGAGGAAAATAGGTGAACAAAGAAGTGTTAATTATATTTGCTGCCTTGACTTACTTATGAAACAATAAATGTAGGATAAAAATAAAATAAACAAACAAATGAATTAGGTAAATACATATCTAGGATTGATATCAAAATTCTTAGCAAACACATACCTCAGTTAATGACCTGGGAATAATAAATGCTGCAGTTTTACTGAATGAGTCATTGGGGTAGTGACATTTGAGTGGAAGATGTACTGAGGCCCCTACAAAACATTTGTTTCTAAATTTGTAGCTAGTATACAACTATAAAACACAATTTTGAAAACAGGAAAGCAGCTGAGAAAAGTCAGTTTTGATTTGGGAAGACCGAAATAAAAAGGGTAAAAGTAATCAAACACCTTTTAATTTCTAAGAACAGGCTGGATTTTGCTACTGTATGTTATCACTAACAAGAATCATGGGCGAGGACAATATTAATTATTTCTATAACAGTTCCTGCTGTAGAACATTCTCTGCATTGTGAGAGAACAGTGGGAGAACATGCTTAATATTAAAAAAGGAAATTTAGCTGAAACTAATTCTGACCACCTTTCCCATTATTGGGCAAGTGCTGGAAAAGGACCAGAGAACAGACCAGCCCCTTACAATAACAATGTTCAGGTGACTGTTGCAGTTTCCAGGCTCATGTGATCACTTTTTGCAACCTTCTGACCAGCAAAGTCAACGGGAAAGCCAGATTCACTTAACAACCATGTTACTAACTTAACAACTACAGTGAGTCACTTAACAACTCTGGCAAGAAAGGTCATCAAAGGGGGCAAAACTCACTTAACGATTGTCTTGCCTAACAATGGAAATTGTGGGCTAATTGTGGTTGTAGGTTGAGGACTGCCTGTACTCTGCTATCCATGCCCTTAAAACATGCCGATTTTGCTTTTTTTTTTTCTCCTTGGAAAAAATATGATAGCAGCAATGCTGAGTTTTAAATGGAAAGTTAGTGTGATGACCCGTAGTCTCTCAAAATAACCCAAAACCCAAAACATACATTAAAATCCGGTAAGGCCTTCAACTTAACTTCACCGTTTTATATTAGGCACAGTTTAAAGTCACAAAAGTAAATAATGAGGCAAAAAGAAAACCAAAACAAACCGCATTGACGAGAGTTCCGAAGCAAGCCAAGATAATTAATCATACATTCCAGGAAGATAACCGAGGAGAGTCCATGGGAAGAACGCCAGCAAAGATAAACCTCTTTCAAAATAAACACCAAACTTTGACTCCAGCAATTCTGACTACGCAGTTACAAACTTATATACATAGCTCCCAGCTGCAAGCCACGAGGAGGATCATGGTAATCTCCTCTTGAGTAGAGCTCGCTTTTCCCTGATCCTCTTCTCCCTGCGTGACCTAGGATGGATAGGGGATGGGCCTGGATCCTCCTCTGATTGCTCAGCCTCCTCCACCACCTCTGGAACCACACTCCCACTCCCTGTTGGCTGTTCCTCCTCCTCAGAGTCAGTCTCCACCAGGGGCACGACAGTTAGCAGGTGGGGGATAGAGGGCAGTCAGCAAATAAGTATATAGAGTTTCCCTCTGACTTAGAGCATTGGTAGTAATGAGCAGGACATCAAAAAACTTATTACTGCAGTTATTGTTACTGTTTTTCTTATTGTTATTGTTTATTATTATTATTATTATTATTCACAAAAAAACGACCGTGTACACAGCAAGCGAGATAACTATGCTGGGCTTCGTATCAGAAATCACAAGTCAAACACTTCCCAAACGTTTAGGATTGCCTGATGTATCAGCAGATTATGTGAGCAGATCCCAGTAAGGTGGCCTTCTGCAGCTGACCAATGGTGATTTTGTCAGTGCCAAATGTTTGTAAGTGCTTGCCTAGGTCTTTAGGCACAGCATCCAGTTTGCCAAGTACCACTGGAACCACCTACACTGATTTATGCCAGAGCCTCTGCATTATCATCATCATCATCATCACTACTATTACTACTACTACTACTACTACAAATATTGTTGTTTCTTCCAGGTCAAAATAATTTAGCCAGCCATTGGTACTCTGACTGTAACTGGAGAGAGACTATTTACAATTTGGTTTTTAGCTCTTATTCTTATTTTATCCTTTTTTCTTTCTTAGCTGTTATCCCTTTGCAGCACCATTAACTTCAGCTGCAGAATGATTGCAAACTTTCTTGAATTTCAAGCTGGCCAGTTGCTGCTATTTTCTTTTTTCTTTTTTAATTCTATTAGTGATTCATTTCCTCACCAGCCTTGGGCACTCATATGCATTTGTGACATTTCATTGACTCTGCCTTTTTATTGACAGCCTACAATTTCAGTTCTTCCGTGTGGCAGTCCATAATGCTGATCATGATGGATGGGCAGGAGCTATAGTGGGAAGGATCCTCTGCTGTTGTTTTTAAAGGTGTCATTATTTCTGTTAAGTTTGTATGATGCTTCTGTGGAAAAAAAAATCCAGTCGTGCAATCGAAATAAAGATTCAGCTGTGATGGTCTGATATATGTAACACTGAAAAAATATTTCAGTATTAATTAGTAAGAAAGTATTTAATGGCATTTGTAGGGGAAATTTAAAAAAAAGGCAAGATAGTGATTGTGGCAGTGTGATTGAAGTTCAGTCTTTTTGTAGATGCATGTTCAAAAGTGGTGGGGCTTTTCTGCCTTCTGCACAGAAATGGATTTATAAACTATGCAGATAGATAACTCAACAAGACGTCCATAACAAAGAACATTTATTGGTTCATCAGGTATCCTCATAACTCACATTTGTGACAAAGTTCTTCTTTAATGACCAATCCTTTGTATATCTGCCTTGTTGTAAAAGATGATTATCTCTTAACTCATCTCATAGCGGTAGAAAGAAGCTGCCATGAGTTCGTGAGGCAGGAATGAGGAAAACTCCCCCGACCCCTCGAGGGTCAATTTAGTGACCAATCAGGATTACAGATATGGTCACGTGATATGGACTACATTTCCCAGGATACCTTTAACTACATTTACCATGATGCATTCCCTTAAGGGGACAGCTCATAATTCCTAAGTAACTATCCAATTCCCATGGACGGATTGGGACAGCACACTCCCCGCCTGGAATTGTAAATTCCATTATTAAAGGAAGAGAAAAAATTAACTAAAAACTAAGATAAATAGTAGACAGTAATACTAACTGAATAGCAGATAACTATTTAACCAAGATAAACAGTTAGCATTAATAAAGCATCAAACAAAGCAAAGCATGCAAAGCTTGAGGTTCAATCTTCAAGTTCAGTCTCTTGGTGCAAATCTGCTGGTCACCTCTGGCAGCCTTTGAGGGTGTACGGGTACTCTTGGTGGCAAAGGTGAAAGTCTGGTGGTCACTTCTGGTGGCCTTTTAGGGTTGGTACCAATCGTGAAAGTCTGGAGGTTGCTTCTGGCGGCCTTTCAGGGTTGGAATGGTACTCTTGCTTCCACAGTGTCAAAGGGCATTGGGAAGCTGTTGGAAAGGGTGTTGTGGGGGCATATGCCCATGTAGAACATCTTAGTGGACGTCTGGTGGTTGTTGTTGGCTGTTTAGGGTGTCCTAGCGAAATTGTATTGATTGCCATAATCACCAACTCAACTTTTTTGAACCTTCCCACCTACCATTCATCCCCCCAGTTCCACAGAAAGTTTTCTACATTGGATTAAACAATTACCCACAGATGATCCAATGACTCCTGTTTGCTACAATGGCCAACTGGACATTTATGCCACCCCACAAATAGGATAGGAGCCCAATTGTGCAGAGCTGCTCTTGTTCCTTTGATCATAGAAGTAAAGTTAGTATCATTCTGAATATTTCCCACTATGCTTCCTATTTTTATTCTTTTTAAAACTATCTGAATTGGCGATTATAATTTCTGATGGGTATGATGATTATAATTCTGATAATGTAATCAGACACAATGGACAAAGAGAAGAACTAGAGGGGACATGAGGTATATTTGAGAGGCTGTCGCAAAGAGGAAGACAAAGCAACCGAGGTCAAGACAAGAAGTAACAAATTGAAACTTATCAAAGAGAAATCCAATCAAAAATTAAGAAATTTCCTTGTCAATGAGAACAGTTAATCAGTGGAATGGCTTGCCTTCAGAAGTTGTGGATGCTCAAACATTGGAAGATTTTAAGAAGAAATTGGACAGCCACTTGTCCAGAACAATATAGGATCTCCAGCAGGGGGTTGGAATAGTCAAAGATCTCAAGGTCCCTTCCAACTATTATTCTGTATGCAAAAAACTAAGCTATTGCAGAAACAGAAGGAATAAAGGCCTTTAAATTCCATCAAAATTGAAATGACCAATGGAGAATTAACTTGTGTTCTAAGAATGTCAGCAGGTTGTAAACATTATTAGATTTCACTCAGCTGAAGCTTACATACTTCTGAGGCTAGTCAATTGATGAAGATGATGATGATAATTTGCAAGAGTGGTATTTTCCAATGATCCTCACAGTACATTAGTGTTTCCCAGCAGCAGCAATTTTAAGATGTGTGGATTTCACTCTCAGGATTCCTCAGACAGTATCTTAAAGTGGTTAAAATTGAGAAAGATTGATGTAAAATATTAGGATTTATTAGGCTTTGGTTTATAATTTACTATATTCATGAACTTTAGTGAGATATTTAATAAGAAGTCATCACATTTCCATTAAGGCTGTCTAGTCAACATATATACAGATCGTCTTTGACATGACCATATTTGAGGCCACAATTTTGGTTGTAAGTCATGACTGTCGTAAAGCAGATTATCAGGGGACCATGTTGATTTCATGATCTTTTTTTGCAGCAGTTGTTAAGCAAATGAAACTGGAAGTAAATGCCAGTTTCCAGCAAAAATGTCACAAATTGCAATCACACTGCACAAGGCCGTAAAGCTGGGTTGAATGCTGAGCACCCAAAATGCGGTCATGTGATCACGGAGGGGAGAAAGGACATTGGAACATTGAATCCAGGTTGTAAGTTCATTTTGGGGGGTCTGTTGTAATTTCAAATGATTGCTAAGCAACCAGTTATACGTCAAGGACTACCTGCATTCTCACAGAATGAAATTTGGGTGAGCATTTCAGGCCTGAAACATCAGGAAAGAGTATGTGATAAAAGTAGAATAGTAATTGACATACTATCCTCAGCTGAGATAACTTTTTTTTTCAAAAAATAAATAAATACATGAGTAAATACCTGGAACCATTTTACAAATAAAAGAATTTTTAATTTTAATACAGGCAAATTGTATCTCAGGTACACATTACATATGCATTTCTTTCTATCTGTAATGAGACTGGAGGAACAACACAACTGAAAGTGCAAATGCAACTTCTTACAAGGAAATTGTAATTAAGTGGCAAATGTTGAGTGCCTCCCACTCAACCTTGAATCCTGACAACTGCCTGGACAAATAATTCTTTACCAAGATTTCTTGGTAAGATTCTGAAAGTTTCAATCAATCAATTTTTAGTACCGTCACAGACCACATTGGAAGTAGTTTACCATTGTTTTCTTCTTCCTAAGGTGGTCGTGGAGGGGAAGAGACTGCCCAAGGTCACTCTGCTGTTTTTGTGCCTAGGGCAGGTTTAGAATTCATAATCTCATGGTTTCTAATGCTTAAGTTTAACCACTAATCTGAAGTGACCTTTCTTGGCTTTGTGCCTATTTTGTAAATGTATAAGTTGTAAGTCAGTTCTATAAGCGCCACTGAAACATTTTCAAGCAGCTTTCTGTATAATATTGTATAAAACTGAGCTAGTTATGACATTATGTTTCTCAATGACTCTTTGTCAACTGGGAGAACAATTGAGGGTTCTGTGAAGTTATTTTCTGTTGTAACTTATTTAAAAATTATGTATACAGAGGGCAGAGGTGGTATTCAGCAGGTTCTGACCAGTTCTGGAGAACTGGTAGCAGAAATTTTGAACAGTTCGGAGAACCGGCAACCACCTCTGACTGGCCCTCATCTATTCTCTGCCTCCCGAGTCTCAGCAATTGGCTGGGTGTTCTTTGGTTGCCCTGCACAGGAGAATGGAGCTGGAAAGCAGGTTAATGGGGTGGGGAAGGAATGGAGATTTTACTGTATGCTTCCCCTGCCATGCCCACCAAGCCACGCCCACCAAGCCATGCCCACAGAACTGGTAATAAAAATGTTTGAATCCCACCACTGACAGAGGGATCCCAAAGGTGCTTTTTCAAGAGGCAACTGGACTTCCTGGATTTTCTTTGAAGACGTTTCGCTTCTCATCAAGAACCACGACCTGGATGACTGAGAATCTCCATATACATATTGTGCTGGTCAGACAGTATATAGTTAATTGATAGTTAGTTGGTAGTGGAATTTATAATTCCAGGCGTGGAGTGTGCTAGTCAGACAATATACAGTTACAGGAATGCCTCATGGTAAATGTAGTCAATGCCTCATGGTAAATGTAGTTCATGTCATGTGGTCACATCTGTAATCCTGATTGGTCACTGAATTGACCCTTGGTTGGGTTGGGGGAGTTTCCTTTATTCTTGCTTGGGACCCCAGCATAGTGCTGGTGTCTTCCCTTTGCTCCATCGTTATGGAATGAAGATAACTATATTTTCACACTATGAAGACAACTATGCAAAGATTGGACATTAGATGAATCTCAACATAACTGCAAGTTATACCTATTACAATCCAGTAAAGAAACTTTGTACGGAAGCCTTTGTAGAGTTTATCTAACTGTCTTTATATTGAGCCAGGAAGTTACAGACAGAACACATATAGAGATGCCCATTCAATCTGCAGTTGTCTCCAAACTTGAGAACAGAGCAGCCAAGATGTTAAGAATAGGATTAATGTTCAGAAGGGCCCAAAATGAATAAAAACAGAACGATACCCGTGCATTGCAATGTACACTATAGGTGGACAATGGGTGACACGTGAATTTACAGACACATAGGAGTCCTGTGGCAGTAACCAGAAGAGCAAAGACAAAATTATGCCAGTGTATGAGGCGGCATAACTAATGCTTCCGTTTGCCCATCCCGTTAAACCACAAACACAAAATAGCTTGAGTCAGTGTTGTCACAGAACAACACGGTCCCAAAGGTTGAGTGATTATTTAAGTACTTTCCCAGAAGGGAAAGTGCTCGCCGGTCACGCTTTCCTAATTTCAAGCAGCCCTGAGAACCATCCCGCACCCCCTCCCCCCTCCCCACCCACCCCCGGCGGCGGCGGCTGTAAGAACGGGGCGACTCCCTTCTCCCGGCTACCGGCGAGTTCTCGCCACAGGAGAAGCGCTCGCCAAGCTTTACGCCGCCTGCGGCTTCCGGCGCTCCGGCCTCTGAGAGGCTGCCGGGCGGGGTGACGCACGGGCAGAGGTGCCCAATGAAAGAAGCGCGCCGTGCCCGGGACCGAAACCAGGCGATGTATAAAGTGAGGCGCGCCGCCTGCAAAGAAGGAGCCAGAGGGTGGAGCGCCTTGCGAGGGTCTCTGTGGGGGCGCTGGCGACCTTCCCCCACCCCACACACTTTCCTGCTTGTCAGAAGGGAAGATTTTTGGCCGCAAACTGCGCGGCAGACACGGAGATCGGCCGGTGCATTTAGACGTGCTTATTTTTTTTTAGTTACCGGCTCCCATTTCGGCCACGGGACCTGGCGAGTGGGGCCAGACGTTTCCTTTGACTCCAGGCTGGGCGCACGTGCTGCCAGGAAACGCCCCTCCACACGCTAAGCGTCTCCCTATTGCGCGTATAGTTTTTGGGGGGAATAGGTGACCGACCACCGACCCCACTTTCAGCTTCTCGGCAGGGTCCGCATCCGGTCTTTCCAGCGTGCCCGGGAATCTCTTGAGGAGCACCGGCTCTCCAAGGCTGGGCGCACGCCTTGACCAAATGGAGAAAAGGAAGCCGCGGGCCGCGGTGGATCAGCCTGTGCGAACCGCCAGCTGCAATGGGTACGCGCTGGCCGAGAAGCAGCCTCCCCTTCAGCGGAGTCGCTCGGGGGAAGCGCCGTCCCGTAGCTGGAAGACCGCGGCTGGTGGGCATCCCTTAGAGAGCTGGAAGGAAGAGCGGACCCGCAGCGAAGAGGACAACGAAATGAACTTGCCCGGCCTGGCCGCAGCTTACACCACCATCCTGAGTGCCCTGGGCGAAGACCCGCAGCGCCAGGGGTTGCTCAAGACGCCCTGGAGGGCGGCCACGGCCATGCAGTACTTCACCAAAGGCTATCAGGAGACCATTACAGGTGGGACGCGACCCCTGGTTCTATAAATAGGGAATAGGGAAGCTTTACAACAGTCCTTTGGGGTAGGCCAGTTTATTACAGCTACCCGGGATGAGCTGGTGTTAACAGTGGGGTTCAAATGAATGATCACAGTTTCTGGAGCCCCACTTACATTTAAAGTAGACATAGTGTTAGGAAGTTTTCACAGCTTTGCTTGTAAGGCAGGCAGCACCACCAGTTTGTCTATGGGAGATCATGGATGTGAGAGAAGTGAGAATCAAAGTTTGGAGTAGTCAGAGGCTTGTTGGAGGCTGGTGCACCCAGCTTCAGATTTAACAGGTAATCAGAGTTGGAAGAGACCTTGTAGGTCATCGCACTGTGAGAAAGTTTCTCCTTATTTCCAGGTTAAATCTCCTTGTTCAGTTTCCATTCATTATTCCTTGTCTGGCGTTTTAGAAAATAGCTTGACCCCTTCCTCCCTGTGGCAGCCCCTCAAATATTGGAAGACCACTATCATGTCTCCCCTGGTCCTTCTCTTTACTAGACTAGCCAAGCCCACTTCCTGCAACAGTTCGTTGTATGTTTTAGTCTCCAATCCCCTAATCAACCTGGTTGTTCTTCTCTGTACTTTTCCAGAGTCTCAACATCTTTTTTATAATGTGGTGAACAAAACTGGATGCAGTACTCTAGGTGTGGTCTTACTAAGGCTTTATAGAGTGGTATTAGTACTTCCCTTGATCTTGATTGTATCCCTCTGTTAATACAACTTAGAATTGCATTAGCTTTTTTGGCTGCTGCTGCCCACTGCTGGCTCATATTTAGCTGGTTGTCCACTAAGACTCCAAGATCCCTCTCACAGTTACTGCTATTGAGCCTGGTTTCACCCAATCTATATGTGTACCTTTGGTTTTTCTTGCCTAAGTGTAGGACTTTACTTTCCTCTACATTGAATTTCATTTGGTTAGATATGGTCTGTCAAGATCCATCTGGATTTTGAACCTATGTTCCTTCCAGTGAAATCGGCATGAAAAGAAAAAAAAGTGTTCCTTTTGGTCTAGAATGGCGTTTTAACTTTTTGGTAGTCTTTTACAAAGCTGAAAGAGGTGGGGCCATGCCAGCAGGATGCTTTTGCCCAATTGCTTCATAAATGATAGTTAAAGGTGCTGGATTAGGAACAGGCAGACAAGCTAGAATGCTCAACCTCCGAGAAAGCCAGCTGAGTGATTTTTGGCTGGTTATTTGCTCTAAACTGGAAAATTAAGAAATATCGGGACTTTCACATAGCAAATCCCTTCTGAAAATCTTGCCAAGAAAACAACATGGACTTGTCCATGTAATCACTAGGTGTCAACATTAACTCTAACCAACAACAAGGGTGGAGTTGTACCAGCAGGATCTGTTCCCTCAGTTGCATAAGGCTGCCTCTGCATTTCATAATCTTGACCAATACAGGATTGGATTGAAGGCCTGGGTTGCATTTTGCCCTAATCCAAAATGTAGTTTCCTTGTTTATGGCTTAGCACTGAATGATCTGGGGCCCTGTGATATGCAAGTCATTGTTCAGTGGTTAGCATGTTGCATAGGGGGAAGAAATATTATGTATGTTTGCCACCTTGAATTACTTATGAAGTTATAAAGGTGGGATAAAAATCAAATAAATAAACTATGCTTTGACAATTAAACATGATTAAACAAATAACATGGCTTACTGCCTAGTATAAACATAGCCAAAGCATTCATAATTGTATACTTTACAAAAATAGCATTAATGCTTTCAAATATACTGAGATGATGGAAGTCATAGTCCAGTACAACAGAAGGAATATCAGCTGTAGAAAAGCATTCATTAGCATCTCCAATAACTCTAATTATTTCCCTTTCTCTCACAGCACTTAGGTTTAATTTTAGGTCTAGATTTAGATCCTGTCTTTCCTGCAGGAATGGACAATGTCTGATATATTCCTGTTTTCTCTGCACAAAAGAAACCTGATGAAGTTAGGTTGGGCCTATTCTTTTCTCAACTCAGCCAGCCCGTGAGTTTCCATGACTGAGGGTCAACCTGAATCTGCATCACTTTGGTCTTAGGCCAATAGCTTAATCACTCCACCACACTGCCTCCTTGAGAATGAAACAAAAGTCCTCATAGCTTAGCAGATAGGACTTTTCATATTTAGTGAACAGACATTAGGTCTCAAACTCTTTTCTATGTGACCGGAGGCGAGGAATTTATGTTCTGAGCTAAAATTTCGATCAGTGTAATAGTTACAGTATATCCAGGCCCTAGGAAAAGGAATCTGTCATCTGTTCTAGTTTTTCTCAGTTTTAGCAACTTTATGATTTGTAGACTCCCAGAATTCCCCAGCCAACCTATTAGGTTGACAAGATTAACCTCCCTCTCTCACAACCAACAGTTTTGAGGTAGAAACCCTAAAGAAAATTTCTCAACATGCTACTATCACTTTCACTACTGATTAATTGCAGTGCAAGGTTCCTTCCAATTCTGATTAACTGTGATTTGCATAGTGATATAAAGGGCTGGAAAATCACAAATCAAAGGCTTTTTCCTTGGCTTTGTTATCTCTGCCTCAATCATGTTCACAATCCTTGTAGGAGAGTAGGGACATAACATTAACTCTACATAAAGGATTGCAATTGATGTATCCAGATCAAGATTGACTGTCTTAGATCAAACATGGACTTCGTGCTACTTGTTTGGTTTTTGAATATGGTGTTTTTCCATAGAAAAGCATGACTGAGTATTTTTAACTCCCATGTAATTAACATACCAATAAAATGAGAACGGGGTGGTAGTTTCTGTCCAGCAGTTCCTGTGATATGAAGCTGTTGAAGATATAAAAAATGAGCAAGATGTTTTTGCAAAATTATGGAGCTTTACCAGATTGAAATCATTTAGATGAAACTTTCCTAGCTGTATCTTTATGTTGCTAACTTCTCACAATTGCTTTGTAGGAACAGTGTGAGGATAGCTTTTCCCATTCTGCAGTCCAGGGTCACTGGGCTACAGCCTCCATCACATTCAGCCACTGAGATTTGGTTCACAGGAATTGTGGGAGTTGCAGTTCAACAGGCCTGGAAGGATGGTTTCATTCCAATTTAATCTACATTTTCTTTAAAGTTCATATGCAGTAGCTGGTACAGTAGTGTGTCTTATGTAGCATTGCATTTTTGTGCAGCATTTAAGATTACTAAATTTTTATTCAAGCACTATAGCAATAATATGAAGATAAATATGGGAATCTATTGGAGTGGCTGACCATCATAAATTTAATAAAATAAATAAATAAATTGGCAATCTGAGGCGGAATGAAGTGACTATGGACATCACTTCCTTAGAGTCAATATTCCCATATGATACCTTCACATGTGTTTAATAAACTTCTGTCATCTCAGAATAAGGAAAATAGGGATTATCTGGTGGATACCAAGTTTGGAAAGATTTGCTAAAGTCAGGAAAATTTTAAGAAGCCAAATGATCTTAATTGCAATTTTCTCATTTTTTATTATGCAGTTTTCTGAACTTTATGGGATGGCAGACTGAGGGTCATTCTGATATATTCCATTTGCAATTTTTATACATAATTGTGGCTTCTTTTTTCCTTACTGAAAAGGAATATAGTTAAAGCAACAAAAGTGGAAAGCCTATGAAATACTCGATAGCATTTTCATATTTGGGCTGAAAATACCTGAATGACATATAGATGACAACAAAAAGTTAGTCTTCTGGATCTCTTTGCCTCTAAATAGTGATTATAAAAAGTTTTTTTCTAGAACAGGTTTACTAGTCCTAACATCAATTGCCATCTCTCTTAAAAAGAGCCTATGATATTCAGAAAGTCAATATACTGGTATCTAACAGCGGATCATCCTCTTCTCTTTTCTTCCATCTTTCTCACCGTTATGGATTTCTCAATGTATCCAAAATATGAGTTTTTGAGCCTGGTCATTTGTATCCCAAGTGATAACTCTGGATTAATTTATTCTATAAAACATGTTTTTGTTTTGTTTTGTTGGGCTACCAAGAGTCTTCGCCCAACACCAAGGCTCAGGGGTGACAGTACTCTATCCCTTTTCTTCAAAGTCTAACTTACTTGATGTGTCTCTCTGCTAATTTACTGTACTTTTCTGAGGGGAAGATGACCCTGCATTTATTAACCACCCCAAGAAAATTTAACAAAATACAATTTAAAAATTGTGCAATATGTTGCTTCCATACCCTGTCCATCTAATCCAATTCTGACTTAAACTAATCCTGTAGAACCTTTTTCATCCCCTATATGTCCATGTATGTGTTTTCTTTTTAAAATATTCAGAAAGAAAAAAAGGAAATATAAAACATAACAAAATTGCTAGATCTAAGGGGAAAAAGAAAGCATTAAATTATATTCATACTACCGTAGCAATAGCACTTAGAATTATATACTGCTTCACAGTGCTAAGTGGTTTACAGCATTCTACAAAACGAGTAAAACCTAGCCAATAAGAAATACATTAGTCAACCATATTAAAGAGTATTAGTCAGATTTTCCCTTCCATTGATATGAAACAACTAAGAAAAGTAAGCAAATCTTTCCATGATTTAACTTTGGGTTCAAGGTAAAGCCATTTTGGGAGTGGCAGTCCATATACAATAAATCCTTTATTGTATAAATTATGTATATCTTTATACGTAATTAAATTCCACATTTATTATATATATTTCAATATAATATTAACTTTTTCAACCTTATTTCTTTTTCCAATTTCATATAAACTTATCCGCACATATTTAACAGATAATCAGAGTTGGAAGGGACCTTGTAGGTCATCTAGTCCAATCCCCCGCCCAAGCGGGAGACCCTACACCATTTCTGACAAATGGCAGTCCAATCTCTTCTTGAAAGTCTCAAATCATGGCGCTCCCACAACTTCCGAGGGCAAGCTGCTCCATTGGTTGATTGTTCTCACTGTCAGAAAGTTTTTCCTTATTTCCAAGTTAAATCTCTCCTTGTTCAGTTTCCATCCATTATTCCTTGTCTGGCCTAGAGGTGCTTTAGAAAATAGCTTGACCCCTTCCTCCCTGTGGCAGCCCCTCATATATTGGAAGACCACTATCATGTCTCCCCTGATCCTTCTCTTTACTAGACTAGCCAAGCCCACTTCCTGCAACAGTTTGTTGTATGTTTAGCTTCCAGTCCCCTAATCATCTTGGTTGCTCTTCTCTGTACTTTTTCTAGAGTCTCAACATCTTTTTTATAATGTGGTGACCAAAACTGGATGCAGTACTCTTGGTGTGGTTTTACTAAGTCTTTATAGAGTGGTATTAGTACGTCCCTTGATCTTGATTGTATCCCTCTGTTAATACAATTTAGGATTGAATTAGCTTTTTGGGCTGCTGCTGCCCACTGCTGGCTCATATTTATCTGGTTGTCCACTAAGACTCCAAGATCCCTCTCACAGTTACTGCTATTGAGCCTGGTTTCACCCAGTCTATATGTGTACTTTTGGTTTTTCTTGCCTAAGTGTAGGACTTTACTTTTCTCTACATTTAATTTCATTTTGTTAGATATGGCCCAGTATTCTAGTCTGTCAAGATCCATCTGGATCTTGAACCTATCTTCTGGGTGTTAGCTATTCCTGCCAGCTTAGTATCATCTGCAAATTTGGTAAGTTCCCCTTCTATTCCCTCATCTAAGTCGTTAATGAAGATATTGAAGAGTCCTGGGCCTAAGACGGAACCTTGTGGCACCCCACTGCTTATTTCTCTCCATGTAGACTTAGACCCATTAAGGACTACTCATTGAGTACGGTTTGCCAGCCAGTTGCGTGTCCATCTAGTGGTGGTGCTATCTATTCCACTTTTTTCTAGCTTGCTAAGAAGTAGGTTGTGGTCTACTTTGTCGAATGCCTTGCTGAAATCTAAATATGTTATGTCCACAGTAAATATATTATGTCCACTGTCTATTAATTTAGTCACTGTGTTGAAGAATGAAATAAGATTGGTTTGGTTTAACACCCATGCTGACTGCTAGTTATTACTTTACTTGTTTCTAGATGTTGGCAGATCTGTTTTTTTATTATCTTTTCCAGTATCTTCCTGGGTATTTATGTTAGGCTGATTGGTCTATAGTTTCCTGGGTCTGTTTTTTTCCCCCTTTTTTGAAGATGGGAACCACATCAGCTCTTTTCCAGTCCTCTGGTAGTTCCCGGTGCTCCAGGATTTTTGAAAGATATGGTGCAGTGGTTCTGAGATGACCTCTGCAGCTCCTTTAAAACTCTGGGAGGTAATCCATCAGGCTCCGGTGATTTGTTTTCATTAAGATCAGACAGGTGTTCTCTTGCTATTTTTTTTGCTTATTTTAACTTTTATTTCTGGTCTGTCTTTTATACAGTTATGTTTTTGGTGGCTTGAGCTATAGTTTCTTTTTGAGTGAAAAATATTACTCCAAAACTATTTCCAAAACATGTATCAATGTCTCTTCCACCATTTAAATTTCCAACATACTGAAGTTGTCAGCCAGTCTTTGAACATCCTTTCAGGTGTTCAATATAATTTTAAAAACCCAATATTTTGTTGAATTAAATGCATTTTAAGACCAGAGACACATATTTAACATTTTTAAAAACCTTAACACATTGTTTTGCTAAAATAGGATATTCCAGCTCTTTGCATACTTCCAATACATTGCATAAAAATTGCATGATCAAAATATATTTGAACTGTATACATATATCATTCAGTTATTTTAGGAAGAATGTGTGACATACTTGCATTTCATATATGTATGTGTATGCATGTTATATGTATGTATTTCTCTCATTCTCCAAAAACTGATAGAGCTAGGAAACAGAAATGATTTAAACTGAAATGAAATGAATAGAGTAATAATTGTTTCATAATAATTACCTGTGTAATAAAGTATCTCATTTATAGAGGTAATTGAGCTCCTCTCTATTAAAACACCAAACATTTTTTAAAACACACACTCACTCACACACACACACACACACACACATTTTCCATTGAGGAAAAATCCTAGGAAGGAAGAGTAGATATTCTCTGGGTAGAGATGATGTAATAACGAACCTGAATGGAGATGAGGTTCAGAGAAGAGATAGCTGGACAGAGGCTGAGTTCTCATAAAACACTATACAAGTTAATATTGGATTCCCCCAACATACTGAACATACTGAACATTAGCTGAGTCTAGTGGTGTTAATCTAGCAGCTAAACAGTTTCAGGCAAGTCTTCCTCACGTACTATTTCAATCTCAGTCTGTAACAATTGTATTAACCTATCTTGTAGTGTTATTGCAATATTATAACCGGCCAACAAGGGAAATACTTGGGACACCAAAAAAACACTATACAATGGTTAAGCTTTATTAACTCCAAATCTTTTCTGAACATATAAAATGTCATCAATCTCAGTACAAACTTTTGTGTTACCCTTTCACTTAACTCCATCAATTGTGACAACAAGCTTCTTCCCCGGGTCCTATATATTTCTGAAGAGGCGATTATTAAATCCAAAGTGGGCCTTGTAGCAGTCCAAGAGTACAAAGGGATCATATTTATTTTTGAAACCCAAGAGGAGAGCAAGAGAGATGCATTTGCAAGGATTGTCCATCTTCAGAGAAGCGGAGGCTGGAGCTTACCAGTTTTCCATGTTCTTGTCTAGAAAATAGCGAAACCATCACCACAGTCATCCGAGAATCCTTTTCTTTTACGTTTCTTTTAAAAAAGTTCATGCTGAGAGTTGGTTTATTATATTAAATTGGCATCTTATCCAGCAATTTTTT
Organism: Pseudonaja textilis; assembly: GCF_049901715.1. NCBI lineage: Eukaryota > Metazoa > Chordata > Lepidosauria > Squamata > Elapidae > Pseudonaja > Pseudonaja textilis. The sequence continues at coordinate 308,357,260 of NC_141990.1, forward strand.
CCCATGAGCATCAAACTAATCTCTTAAAATGGGGACTTTTCAAAGCTCTACCTAGCTCCTCCGTTGAGCTGTGGTCTCTTCAGAAAAATTATTAGTGATATATTAAGCTGAGCAACTCTATGTCAGCATTCCAGGTAATGCATCCATAGAAAGCAGAACTCCGAGGCAGGTAGATTCCTGAAGGAATGATTAATTGGATACATCATATTGGCACAACTGGTGAAGACCAACTTTGAAAGTTCCTGCGGTTTTCACCAGATTAAAAAGTGAAAGTTTCCCCTTCCTCTAAGTCATCAGTCACATTGTCCAATAGAGGTGCTGGCCGGTTGCTTGGTTACTTCACTCCTCCTCTCCCCAGCCACCTGTTGGAATGTACTTGGTTCCCACAGGAAAACTTTTCGTTTTGACTTACAAACCTCCCAGCTATCTATCTCCCCCGCCTCCTTGTCCCTTACTCTTCCTTGTGGCAATCTTGAAGCCTCAAAGATGGCCTCAGCCAGGTTTGCTTCAGAGTTGACACTCTGCCTGGCCTTCTGATGCCACTGATCTTTGCAAAGCTGCCATTGTCTCTTATTTAGTGGCTGTTCTTATGCCAAATGTTTTGCATAGTTTTAAAATTGCTTGATCTGAATCCATTTTAAAAGTGGCAGAATTAGGTTCCACCCCCTCCCCTGCTTTCAGTCTGAATTTTCCTTGGTAACATAGTATGTGTTAAATTATATCTTTTTTCATTGCTGTTGGTGACGAGATTACTAGATATTTTCCAAACAATTAATTCCACTTGGGCAGGAAGAGACAATATGTGTTTGCAGACCTTGTTAGTGTTGGAAAATTATTGTGGGTAATTTCCGATTTAGTCTCCATCCAGCACATTCCCAGTCATACCCTGCATCCGGATTAGAGCAAGCAAGCAGAGCCATTCCATTCAGTTAGCAAAAATATTGGTTGGTTAGTATTTATTAAACAGAAATAAACATTTTAAAAAATCCCCAGTTAATTGGCATAATGGGATAAAAGGCAGGCAAAGGCAGAGAGACAGAGATAAATGGAAAATGGACCATAGTTTACATTCTTTACCTCTACCAAAGCGCACAAAATTTCCTAAAAAGACTGTAATTAGCAGGAAAAACTCAAAAGGGAGTGGCTTTAAGCTGTTCCAACCTTAATCCTTTTATGTACATAACAATAACACAATAGAGATGGAAATTAGGATAGCAGGTAATCCTTCCTCCGTTCTGCATCATAAAGAATGGCAGGGGTGTATGATGCAGCTGACAATTAGAGATTGTGATTACAGAGCCAAATTTTGCTGCTTTTTATTTGTCACTCTTAGAAATACTGTTTTCACAGGTGCTGCAACTTGGACCTGTTGTCACTTATAGTATTTTGTTTTATTTAGTTTCCATGTTTATTCAATTGCAATGAAGAAATAATTTTGATACCAAGTCACTTATGATCCTATGTTATCTCTGAAAATTTTGTATTCGAAAAATCACTTCTTTTTGAAACCTCATTCCTTATTTTTGTATGGATATAAATTGTAAGTAGTCTTCTGGATGTTGGAATACTTCGGAAATGCAAGATATTAATGCCTTAGTAAATGTCCTCTGCCATTATGAACAGGCAGGAAATTGACAGATGAGACTTCTGGTAGCATAGGAAAGGTGCATAGAAGTATTTTATTTCAAGTGATAACTTAGAAATATTGCAAATTTAATTCAACTTCTTGATGGGTGCGCTTTTTTTCCTTTGGGAGTTGCTGAGTGTAATACTAATGAAAAGATTACTTGCCATTGAGGAAAATATTAATAAATCTTTATCCCATCTTTCATTCATGTTTAGAGATTGAGGGCTATTTACATGTTCTCACTTCCCCCTAACTTCTGTTATTATTGTAACAATATTGTCAAGTAGGTGAATGTGAAAATATACTGGCTGTGTACACTATTTTGCATTAGCACAATACTCAACTATTGTATCATAAAGAGGAGTTAATACTATACAACATGAAACTAGGGCACAGTTTTCCACAATAAAACCGGACTTGCATTAATGTGAAAAATAAATTGGGGGCCTGTAGACAGCAATCTTGAGTTTGGCTTAAGGTTCTTGAACCACAATTGGTTCAGAGATCTGTTCTTTCCATTGCAGCTTCCCCCAATTTGGTCCTTGTGAATTGCAATTTTCAGAGTTGTCAACCATGCTGCTAGGGATTTTTGTGGTCGCAGTATACATAGGGACTATTGCTCTGGAGAAGATTACGTGGTTTTGATATTTATTTGTTTGCTAAACTATTTTTATCTACTGGAGGGAAATACCAAATTGGTCAAGCCAACACACAGTCAAAATCCTAACCTTTGCTCAACAGTCTTGCCTTACACCAACTTCATAAGGCAGAAAGCAGATTTACTTTAAGCCACATTTACCCCCAGATCTTCCAAAGTTTGGAAATATGGGCAACTCCTAAAATTTCCCATCTTTCATTCATGTTTAGAGATTGAGGGCTATTTACATGTTCTCACTTCCCCCTAACTTCTGTTATTATTGTAATGGCTATGCTTGTTTTAAATTCACAATCTGAAGGTTCCTCTAGGGTGGGAAAAGCTCCTTCAAACAGCAGTTGGGTTGGATTCACACACAGTAGACTTGTTGTGGGGACCCAAACATTATCTTTTCATATTATGTGAAGTATGAATCATCAGATTAAGCCATAATATTTTTTGGACATGGCCTACTATATGAACACAACAGTTGCATTTTGTTAACTTGGAATTGCCTGTTGAGTGAAAACAAGCCAATTTGATTCTGTTTTAATTCTCTGTCCCACAAGCCCCCTTTGGCATACTAAGTACATCTCTTACTTCTATACTTTAAGCAGAGACAGTAAAAAGCATTATTAAGCAGTTCAGTCTTCTTTACAAAAATGTACTAATAGTGAAACAAAACAGGTACAAGTGAATGGATATTACAGCTTTAACCCTAGGCCCTATGTACATAACAGAGGAATAAAAACTAGAGATGGACAATAGGATGGCAGGCAAATCTTCATCTGTTCTCCTCCAGTAAAAAGTCATTTGGTAGATATGGATGATGTATTTTCCAATGATCGCCTATGTGCTTAAAATCTTAGCCTGTTAATTGGTGGGGCTGACTGACTCTAACAGTCAAGAGTTTTGTGGCACTTTAAAGACTAGTAAATTTAGTTCCTGAGCATTGGAATAGATTTGGTAGCCTTTAATTTACTACAGGTCTTTCTGTTCTTTAAAAAGTTCATGATTCTGTTTATTCTAGGAATGAAGTAAATTCTCAGTTGCTCAGAGACCATTAAATATGTCTTCTGTATTTTGTTGACCTGCCTTTTGAGTATCAAATCGACGGTGCTTTTGAGAGGTTGCCCAAGTGACATTAAAGCCATGCAAATAGTTTCTATAGCAACAGGCTCCCTTATCTCTGACGCAGTCTGTGTTTCCCTTCATTTAGGTTTTATCTTTTCTCTCTTTCTTGATGTGCGCGTTGTGTTTATCCAGCATCACTTCCCTTGACTACAAGTAATCATATTCCACCACCAGCATCTTCTAAACCTTTCAACTCAAAAGGGCAGACACCTGATATGATTACTGGGTGTGGAGATGCACATCCCTTTGGTTATGGGTTAAAAGAGATTGTGTCCATACAAAGATTTAAACTTGGATTAAACATTCAGCCAAGGACTTGTGACTCTTCAAAAAAGTTTTTTTGTGGTTTAGGAGCAATCCGTTGACCTATTTTGTTATATATGCAAATTATCCTTATCTATCAGACTTAGACATATGCATAAGTAAATCTCCTATGAAATAAATTATGAATTTGGATTTTAAAATAAATTATAAATGTAGCAATTAAAAGAAAATACTGAATCTGTGATCATTTGGTCAATCTTAAATTTATATAAGATGAGCCCAATTTTCTTTAATGACAGTAGCAACAATATACAAAATGGTCATCTTCCTAGACCAACATCTGTTCAGATCATATTGGTAGAAATGGTAAAAGAAAATTAAGTAATCATGTAGAGATACAAATCTTGCCGCAGGAAAGCTTAAATCTGCAAAATAAATCCTGCCCTGCCAACTTCCTATTTTTTTTAGAGTGTCAGCTGTCACCTGGATAGAGAAGATCTCATTGATTATATAGACTTGGATTTTGTGTTCATTTAGTTCTTCCTCAAGGATCTTGAGTAAATATAATAGTTGTGGGATGAGGGAGTATATGAATTTGTATGGATTGCAATGTAATTAAAATAGAAAGCAATGCATAAATGGGCAATTTTATGGGAAATATGAAGTGAATTGCCTGGAAGCTGTGTATTTGGACCAGTGCTTTTTAAATTGTTCATACATGTTCTGGATTTAGGGATAAGCAGTAAACTAGGAATTTCTGTTCACAATACTAGTAGAGCTGCTTGGTTGGTTGGGTGAGCTAATCCAGATAATTCCTCCATGCACGTGTAATTGGAATAATAGGTGCATATCCTGAACTAGATTTTTTTATCCCAAGAAACCAGATTATTGCTGGGTTGCATGCAACCCATGACTTGAATGGCATCTCTCCTGAGATTAGTGGTTGCCTCACATTCTTTTGCCTGGGCTGAATTTAGGAGGATAACTTGTTAATACACAGAGATTTTGGTGTAGGCATATGACTTATGGGAAGGGAAGTGCTGAAAAGCTAACTGAGTCACAGCTGCTCTTTTGAGCCTTTTTGTTAGAACAATATTTTATCTTTCCTCTCCCCCCATGCCCTCATCCCCTGTTTACATGCCTGGCTTCCTTAAGACCCTGTCAATGATGGACAGTACGTAACAAAACAGTAGTGTGCCTCTAAACTCTGGTTGTCAGAGATACCTGCGTCTGTCTGGCAGCACACAGGAAATTAAAACCACCCCTGATAGCATATCTCGCCTGGCCTAAAGGGCAGTTCATTGGTATATGTGTCTGTGTTCATAACTGGAAGGAATATATCTCAGCAAAAACTAGAAAAGGAAAAGTGGCTGGCATGGATGTTGATTTTGTTTATATTAGCTTTTTGGTCTGAAGATGAGAAGGAAACTTTTCATGGCATCAAATCCCTTGTCTTTATTCAGATCAATTCTTAAAAATATTTAGAAGTGTGGGGAAAAATGTAACATGAGATTAAATTACATTTTTATTTATAGCCTTCCCTTCTATTCCCTTTTCTTTTTATCCCAACTGCTTTGGATGAATAAACCGGCAATATAACACAGGAAATATTTTATGTTTTATGACTATTGTATGCCCCCAAATGGAAGGCAAAAGTAATATCAAAATGTGATACCTACCACAGAAGAATGGTTGCAGAAGTTGATGGAGTTGGCTGAAATGGCAAAATTACTCTGATTAAGAAAAGAACATAAGTACTTTTGTTTCCACATGGAAACTGCTTCTGAATTTGTGCTTGATGTGGAAAAGAATGTAATTTTGATTTTGGGTTTTATAGATTAGATTGATAGATTTTTATAGAAATGACTTGTTCATATTATTTTAGAAAAACAAAAAGCTGGGATTTGATGCTAATGCCTTATTTTACTGCAACAGAGTCAAAAGTCAATGCTTCTTTTTCTTTTCTTTTCCTTATCTTTCCTCACTTCCCTTCCCCCTTTCCCTTCCCTCCTCATTGTTCTTTTATTTACTTTTGTGTTTTGTATTTTATAATACTTAATAACCTAATAAAAATGTTTGGGGGAAAAAGAAATGTTTTATGTTATGACTGTCATATTAACTAGGTCTCCAGATTGCTGTTGTATCAATTTCCATAATAAACTTGTGGGATAGGCTATGATTGTTCAAATTTTAAATAGAGGAGAATGGATACAGAGATATCTTTACGTTATAGTCAACAAGATCCTTGCAAAGTTGAGTTCCAAACTTGATGATCCATATCTTAAATCTGGGTTTACTAAGCCATTAAGTTATTAGTTTGGACCAAATTAACTCTGTCATTATAACTTAACTTTAAATTGTGATTAACTGTGGTTTTCTTTGCACGTGGTTTGACCAGTTTGGCTACTATAAATTAAGTCTAGACATTTTTGAATTTGGGAACAAAAGCTGCAAATTCTGTAGAGTAAAGAGTAAATCCTGTGCCAGTTGTAATTTCTGTTACAGAATTACTATGCATAGGATTTGTATCATCATAAAGTTTTGCTCTTAAAAACAAATATAAATATAAAATGGCAAATTTATCCTATTAGATGCATTCAGTATTTCTTAAATATTTGTGCCTTTTTAATTTTCAGTGTTTCTGTATACATACAGACTTTTGTGGAGTCTTGAAACTGGATAAAGAGAGTAAGCCAATAAGTCAATAACATAACACTTGTTCATTTATTTATTGAGGAAAATGATCCAGAGCTACATATTTGTGACCGTATTTATGCAAAGATGTTGAATATTCAAAAAGGTTTACAAATTTAAGCAAGGCTGTAAAACTGTGTATACTTGTGTATGTCCCATCACAGTTTGGAGGTGGTAGTATTTTAAAGAAGCTGGTCCAAGGAAATGGAAATGGAGGAAACATAGTTAAATTTATAGATAAGACAATGTCTAGAATTTCTATGTGTAAAAGAACAAACCACCTTGCATCACCGGTATTAGTTTTTTTAAAAACAATAAGAAAACAATGGAAGAACATTTAAACGGCCAGGATATTGTGTCACTGTTGCTCAAGTGTCATTGTGAATGAAAGAGCTTCAAAGCAGCTTTAAACAGTTGTTGGGGGTAAGAATGTCTAAGCAACACTTCAGAATTGCCCTGATTGGTTCTCAGTAATGTCACATTGTGATCTGGATAATGAATTTTACACTTTATGTTTTAATTTTGTTCGTTTCTCATGTTTAATGTACACCTCTTTGAAATTTGTTTTTGGATAGTGGTATAGCCTACACATTCAAAATAAAACAATGTAAAAGGAAACTGATAAGTAATAGTTGCATTGTATATGCCTGTCCTGATTTCAGATGTACTCAATGATGCCATATTTGATGAAGACCATGATGAGATGGTGATTGTGAAGGATATTGATATGTTTTCAATGTGTGAACATCACCTGGTTCCATTTATTGGAAAGGTAAATCTTTAATTTATTTTTCTCCACTATAAAGTAGAATCAATAGGCCAATCATTGTTAAATACCTGATTGCATTACTGTTACTATTAATCCTTCCATCCTTCCTTTCACCCATCTCCTCCCACTTATGACTGTATGACTGTAACCTTGTTGCTTGTATCGTAACGATTTTTATTGACTGTTTCATAGTATGATTGATTGCTTATTGTACCCTATGACTATCATTAAGCGTTGTACCTTATGATTCTTGACAAATGTATCTTTTATTTTATGTACACTGAGAGCATATGCACCTTGTGTGTCCAATCACACTTGGCCAATACAGAATTCTGTTCTATTCTATTTGCAAAACTATGTCAGACAACTTTTGCAAATCATAAAAAATGTTATTAAAGGAAATACATATTGTATAGAGCAACCAAGGCAGATGTTAGGGCCATCAAACAAGGTATAAAATGCAAGATGAGCAAAAGAAGCTCAACAACATCACAAGGTGGTGTTTCAAACTTGCAGCTTTTGGGGAGTCATGAATAGGCAACCCAGTCCATAATTTATTTGTTGCTATTCAGTTTTTAAATGTTTCATTTATACTTATATGAAATATCTTTATTTGATAAAGGAGCAGGTGTTCATGGCATTTCGTGCATCATCTCTCCAAATACCCTAATCAGTTATCAAAGCTCTGTACCCTGACTGAGATGACGTCAAAGGATTATTTACTACTCCATTCAGGCAGCAAAATGTTTTAAGCATATATGCTACCCAATTTAATAAATAGAGAGTCCACTTACAACCTTGAAAGGATATGTAATGGATATGTCCATTTATTGTGTCTGGGTTTTTGTGTAATAAGTGCAGATTGAGTGTTCTGTATTTTGGTCATTTTGATTGTATCCTGTGACTCAAAGAAGGAGGAGGCACAGCTGTTGGGAACAAAGGCTGAATTAATTAGTTAAAAAAATTGATGTCACTTTGTTCGCTCCTCTGGAACAGTCATTTTATAGATCATTACTCAGTGCTAATAGCTACACTCATCTTATCTCAATACCTGCACTTCTCATTCAACTTCGCATTTAACTGCCTGCCTGCCTGCCTGCCTATTCAGTGGAAGTGGGAAGAGTTAGCAATGCTGAGTTTCTTGTGTTCTTTCAACAAGTAAAAATAAAGTAGAATTGAAGCTGGAAGAATCACATTGTGTTGTGGCACTAAAATAATGACAATTTCAATCATATTTAATTTCTTAATAAAGAAATGTACGTTGGCCATAAAAAATAATTCCAAACTGATGGAACGATAGTTTTATTGAGCTGATTGAAATGGGAATGAGAACTGCTTATGGCTGGAAGAACTTAAAATGGATGGGTGGATTTTTTTATTTTTCAAATTTTGGCTTACATGTTCCTAGCAAAGCCAGCCCATAATCATTTACCATTTTAATTTGCCTATTATACTTTTAGTTAAAATAAGCAAATGTGTGAACCATGTAGCAAAATAAATGTTACAACAAAACTTTACATCATGATACTAAAGCAGCTTTTAGTAGATGATGTAATGTGTGCTTAAGCAAGGAAATACCAGCTTATGAAAGTAAGTTTTCAGGTTGTATTTCAAAACCATCAGAGATTATGAAAGACTAATCAATGGGGAGAGAATTCATTGGCATTGGATCTGGTACAACTCAGATGGTCCTAGATGATTCCAGCTCACCCTTAGTTGAAGAGTACAACTCCCAGTTAGTGATATCAGAAACATTACAAGAAGTATTTTGAAATGGAGCCAGGATGATTTTATTTTCTTCCTGGGAAGACACTCCATAGAAGCCAGGCCAGCAGGCAAGGCATGCTGCTGCTGAAATGTGTTCAGTGATGCCATTGTGCAAATGCTGACCTTATATGTTTGTGTCCTTTATTTATTTATTTGTTTGTTTGTTTGTTTGTTTGATTGATTACATAAATTAGGTCCTTGGTACTCTCTGAACTTGGCTGGTTTTTTTGCAGACGTTTCATTATCAAACTAAATAACATTGTCAGTGCTAGTAGCAAGTGTGATTTGCTCTTATTTTATGTACTAGTAGTTGCTGTAGTAAATAAAATGGGAACAAACTCCCACTTCCTACTAACACTGATTACCTAGTATGGTAATGAAGCATCTGCATGAAAACAACCAATCTCAGAGAGGACCAAGGCCCCTAACAGTTCAAATATGAGCTACAGATATTCTCTTCTATTGATTAGATAATTTGCAGTATTTCCATGGAATCATTATGCATCTATTGCCATTTGCTTATTCTTCCCACCCATCTTGATACTTATGATGGCACTGTTTTCTGGCCTCACTGTAACTTCCAATGTCCTTCAGAAGCATACTTCACACAAAAGTGCTTTACAATAATGTAAACTATAGAGGCCTATCGAAGCAGGGGCAAAGCTGGTAAATTAAACGCCCCTCACCACCACTCTTACTTGAGCACTCAGAGGGAATGTAGGGTTGACCAGCAGCCCAGTTATGTGCCTGGTCTTTTAGGGGGAGTGCCAACCTATTCAGGACAGGCAAAAATCTTTGTGATCAGTAATCCTTGAAAAGTAAGTTCAGTGTCTTAGTTAAGAGGTGTATTGTATAACAAAACAAGAAGAGACAGTGCCATAAATGAATGGGTGCTGAATGAATATTCAATGAATGGATTGAATACAAAAGTAGTGACAAATACAAAAATATATTGAATGAATTTGATCACAAAATTTGATCACATTTTTATATAAAAAAGTGAATTTGCTGAGAGGAAAGAAAAGACTACAGTAGGATGGAACTGATGGGAACCTGAATAAGAGCAAAGTGAGAAATTTAAAGAACAAAAGGAAATATTGATAGTCCATGCTTAACAATAGTAATTAGTAATTAGGACCAGCAACTCCACACTAAGTGACAAGGTTGTTAAGCGTGACCTTACTGACTTACAACTGCAGTTGTGCTTTGGGTCAGTTTGGGTATTGGGTGGATCTTAGGCAATCGCAGTTTCCAGAGTTTACATGATCACAATTTGTACCTTTCGTTGTCTTCCCTGTTGACTTTGCTTGTCATAAGCCTGCAGCGAAGGTCACAAAAGACAATCATATGACTTGGGACCATCATAATTGTGAGTGCCTGAATCACGAGAACATGAACGCAGGGGTGTTACAACAGCCACAACTACAAGGAGCAATCATAAGTCTTCTTGTTCAGCACTGGCATAACTTCAAAGTGGCCACTAAACCAGGATTACCTGTATATGAATGCAGATATGGAGTGTGATGGAAACAAGAATGTTTTGTGAGTCTGGAAGTATGAGACTAGAGAAGTAGTTAATGATGCTGATATAAATTTAGATTTCCTTCCCTCTTTTAGCTTCTTTTTCTTAAGAACTTCTTAATCTTTTTTCTGTAATTTGCACAATGTGGTTTATGACTAAAAGTATTAGATTGGTACGTATAGGAAATGTTGTGGAATGCAAGCTTTTGAATTTCATATAATCTTTGTCAGAGAAGCTGACTAGGAAAAAAAGAAGGGGGAACGAAAAATGTAATTGATGTCAGACTGAAGTTTATAGTACATTATATATAATGTTATACATTATATATAATGTAGAGTACATTATTAGAAGGGAGTCCTTTCAAACATGCAAACTGAATCTTATCTGTCCAGAATAATGTTATGTGCTATGTTATGTTATATATTATTTTATATAAGATGTCATGTTATTGTTATGTTATGTCATTTTTTGTGTTATGTTTTGTTATACTGTGCTAGGGGCTGTCCTAAAATTTCCTGAAAAGAAGAAATACCAATAAATGTATTGCTTCTATACATTTTGGATATACTGATAAGTTCATTTTAATTTAATTCAGGTTTTAAAAAGTTTACAGGTTCAGGTTTATAAAGACCTGAAATGTCAGAAAGTTGATAAAAGAGAAACAAAGTGGATTGAAATCAGACTCCAACTTGCTTGTTGGACTCTATAGGTTTTTAGTGAATGAGTTGGACATGCTGGGGTCAAGGCTATCTAACCTCAGCAACAAACCCTCCAAGCACAATGTTCACCTTCTTTAGTGAGAGCCCTGTCAGTTTCCTTCTTGCTTCGATCACCCTGCACGAGCCAGTATTTCTCTCCTAATAGTTTCTGACATTTCATTTCAATGCCCTTCATGTAATACCCCTGACGGCATGCCTTGTGGGCAGAGATCTCTGTATTAAATTTGATCATCACAGACATAAGCTTTGACTTCTTCTGGGTCACAAGAGACCCATTTGAAAATGCCCTTGGCCTATTCAGCACAGCAAGAACAATTTTTCTACTTACCTTTATTTTCTCCATTTCCCCTCTCCATTCCTTTCAAAGGGAACCTTTTCATATCCATGTAGCCTAGCTAGACGGAATTCTGAACGCTGATACTGTCTGATCTAATTGACTCAGAGTCCCTTCTCCACTTATTACTAAAAATGCTGATTAAAAAGTATGGAGCTTTAAACCAGGAGAAGCTAGTTGTTAAATGGGTCAAAGGTCACCTTGGATGGAACAGTGATGGACCAGGCTTTTTGGAGGAGAGTTTTATTTTAAAAATTATGCTTGGTTTATTTTACAGTTTCCTCTATAGTTTTGAAGGACTTCCAACCTTATGCCAGGAAACCATGTCTCATTTCTTTATAATTATAATCAGAAAGGATTTCAACAAGGAGTAGCTCCAGCAAAGTTTAGTTTAGAAGCTAAACAGGGCTGGGATTGCTTATTCTGTGGAAGGGAAATTACTTGGGTAATTTGATTCCTAGGTACCAGGAGTCAAGCTCAAAAGTTAAGAGTTAAAAAACTTTGAAGGCTGATTGCAAAGGGACTTTTGAAGGCCCAAGATAGTCCAAGACCTCGGGATATTTGTCACTGACTTGAACTGATGTTGCCCTTTCTCTGTGCACTGTATTTCATAAAATTTTTAGTGTATACTGTTCTCTCCCAATTTGTCCTTTTTTTTTTTTTTTTTGCTAAACAACTAATGACTTCTATGGCGTGCTAGACAGTGATTTTTTTTTAAAAAAATAAAGTTTTATTTGGGTTTTCACACATACAAAATACAAGTAAAACATATTTTTTGAAAATAGCATGGTCCCGGGTTGAACTTCTTTATACAGACACAAAGCTCAATTTCATGCTCCTTTTTGTGTTCTATTCCATATCTTATACTATTCTACATTTTCTATATAGTTTTTCCCCTCTTTTGATTTTCTCGATTTTATTTTGATTATCTCATCTCAATTCAAATAATTATATTTATACTTTTGTCTGTTCTGTTTCAATTTCATATTATCTTTTCTCATTAAACAAATTTTCTCCTGTAGTACTAATTGGAGTATGAAACCTTTATATCTTTTAATTATATCTAGTCAACTCTTATTTAAACTTCAATATATACCTTAAAGTTATGGCCTTCAATATAATACATAATACATAACTTCTAATCGAATTCTGCTTGGTACATTCTTATAATACACACTATATTCTTGAAAAAAAAAAAGATTATAAATATATGTAATTATAAACCCTCATTCCATTCCAATTCAGTTCTTTCATTAATAATCATTAAAATCTTAATGTCTTTAACACTTCTTTTCAATTAAATATCATACTTCCTTAAAGACACATAATCTCCATAAGTAATTTTTCCCTTATTTCTCTTCACATATGTTTTGTAAATCATTAAATATTCATTTTGTTACATTTATTTATTGGCAAGCATTCCACTGAATTACGTTAGCTGTTTTATCAGACATTTTAATCATACATTGTTTCATATTTTCTAAAATTATTTCTGTTTCTAATATAACAATACCTTTTGTACGTTTGCAGAATCCCCTTTTCCATTAAATTTTCACCCATTATTTCTAAATAGGCCCTGTTTCTCTATATTTTGTTTCTGTCCTTTATAACTTCTTTTCCTTTCTTTCTTCCCTCTCATCTTCTCCCTCCCCCTTTTACCCCCTTGTTTCTCTACTTCTAATTCTCTCTTCTGCATTTCCCTCTTCTGTTGCTTTCTGATTTTATACTTATTTTTCACTCTCTATTTTTTTTTTTGGAGTTGTTTTTCCCAATCTTAAACTTTCCATTCTCTTTCCCCACTTTCCTTTTTTCCCCCCACCTAAGATTACTTGTTCATTAAAGATGGCTTCTTTGTCGCAATCTTCTTGTTCTGCAGGCATTTCTTGTTGTTTCTCATAATTCCAAATCTTCATTTCTAAAAACTGAAATACGAAGCCAAAAGAATCTCTCCCTTCTTGTGCATCTTCTTTGTACTTTTTAAGTTCCATTTTCAGTTCTTCTAAAAGTGGAGCCATTTTAAAACAGTTTTAAACAACCACCCAATTGATTTTAGTCATTCAACCAAAAATCCAGAAATCATCAAGTAATCCAAATAGTCCCAAGTTATTTCTTCGTATTTCTTTTTCCACTTTCTCTTCCTGGGGTTTTTATTGCGATATTTCAGTTAAAATGTATCTTTTGGAAGTCTTGTTGAGATTTTGCTGTAAGTTCTTTTTAATTCCAGGCAGTCTCCTCCCTTCCAGATCCTGCCCTTTTATTCTTTTCCTCTTCTTTCCTGTTTTCAAAAGCTTTTGATTATCCAGAAATCTTTATTATCCCTTTGACTTTTTATTTTCAGCATTAAATGCCTATTAATGTCAAAGTGGATTTTTTCCAATTTCTTGCTTAAGTCTCTTAGCTGTCAGTATAGGAAAAGGAGAAAAAAAACCCCAAATCTTTTCCCCTTTCTCTCTCCTTCGCAGCTAAAAAATCTTCTTAGGGAACAATGTTATTGTTTTTTTTTAATAGTTTCAATTCCAGGGTACCTTATTTGTTGCTTTTGCTGTTTGACCCAGTCAACCAAAACGTTCTCTTCTTATCTTCCTCCTGCACATTCTTTTCCGGTTGAGTTCTTCTTTGTGGTGGCCATTTCTGACCACCGCTACAACCGCCTTCGGGAAAGGGAGTAATGGCCAGCTGGGGAGGAGAGATGCGGCTCTCCTCAACCCTGCAGGCGGTCTCCCCCTTCTTCACCACCTCTATGGGGTGGCTTAGCCCCAAAAGCAGCCAGCGCGGGGCGCTCCAGCGGCAAGCACGGATTGAAGCCTCGCAGAGATGAGATTTCAGTCTGTCGCCGAAGAAGCTCAAACTGGAAGTCCTAGACAGTGATTTTATACTGGTGCTCTTTAATTGGGGCTTCAATTCCCAAATTTCTTAGCAATTCTGGGAGTCCAGACCCTAGACACGAAGAGCCATGGATTAGAGAAGTGTATCATGGTCTGAGATTAACTCTTTCAACATCATTTTTCCCAGATCCATTCTGCAAAGAAACCATAGAAATCCAATAAGTGTAATCAGGATTCTAGTTTTATTCTTGTGTTAAATAGATCAAAGTTTTTATACTCCTTGCTGGGTAGAATGGAAAACATATACCAAACCCAAATGTGTTTAGCTTTTTGGGCCTTAAGATTTGGACTATAGATTTGCCATGAAAAGATTTGCCATGAAAAGCATAGACAACGGGAGTTAGTCTCTCAAACTTGCAGGCATTGGATATGGGAAAATTGGAGCTATATGACTTTTTGTGCCTGGCTTAAAACCAGCCAAAATTGCTATATTGCTCCCTAATTCCTGGAGGGTTAATTGTGGCTATAGATGCCCACGAATCTTTATTCTTATATATGACCGGTACTTTGAACAACTGAGTTATCTTCAGTGGTGGAATTCAAATTTTTTTACTACCGGTTCTGTGGCCGTGGCTTATTTGGTGGACATGGCTTAGTGGTCATGTGACTGGGTGGGTGTGGCTTAGTGGTCATGTAACTGGGTGGACGTGCTTGGTGGCCATGTGACTGGTGGGTGTGGCCAACTCAATGTCACTCACATCAAGGGGTGCCTCACCTGGCCCCTCCCGTTCCAGCCATTCCTTGTCACCTAGCCTCAGCTTATCTAAAGTTCTGTAAAAATGTTGTTCACCCTTTTTGACTTTATTATCTGCATACTATAGATGTACTTTCATGGACCACTGAAAGGAGGAAATGGCTCACATGCTTTACTCAGGAGTGATATAGGCAACAGGCTTTTAAGGGGCTGCCACAAAGAAAGTGGGGGGATGTATTTTCCAAAGCACCAGGAGGCAAACAAGAACAATGGATGGAAACTGAACAAAGAGAGAAGCAACCTAAAACTAAGGAGAAACTTTCGGACAGTGAGAACAATTAACCAGTGGACCTGCTTGTCTCCAGAAGCTCTGGGTGATCAATCACTGGAAATTTTTAAAAGACTGGACAGCCATTTCTCTGAAATGGTATAGGGTTCCCCCAGAAGTCCCTTCTAAGTGTCAATCTGACACCTTTCCCAGGACTTCTCCTCAGAGTTTGGCATCCTCAGTTTTCCTGCCTGAGCAGGGGCTTGGACTAGAAGACCTCCAAACTCCCTTTCAACTCTGTTAAACACACATGTATTTATGCTCTGGACTATAGACATTGAATGCATGTAAACCCTGAAAAATATGTGGTAGCCCTGGGTAAAGAAAGGCAGTAGAATCACTTTAGGTGTAGGGACAGTGTAAAATATTAACACATGATAAATAATACAATTAAAAATAATAGCACAGAGTTTTCTCTGTCTCTTTCTCCCTTCCTATTTCTTTTTCTTCCTTTTTCTTTCTTTGTCTCTTTCTGTCTTTTCCTCCCTTCCTTTCTTTTCTTCTCTCTCTTTCACACACACATGACACTTTCTCTCTTTCTTTCTTTCTTTCTTTCTTTCTTTCTTTCTTTCTTTCTTTCTTTCTTTCTTTCTTTCTTTCTCTCTCTCTCTCTCTCTCTCTCTCTCTCTCTCTCTCTCTCTCTCTCTCTCTCTCTCTCACACACACACACACACACACACACACACACACACCTGTCAGCCTTCATTCCCTCTCACTCCAGGCACCTTACTCACAAGGGGAAGTGAATCCAGCATTAGAGAAGTTCTGCAGGTAAACGGACTTGCCTTTGAAGCTCCTGCAAACTTCCCCATGGCTGGATTTCCCTCTCCTCCCCCAGCGTTCTTTCCCTCTCGCTCCAGGCACTTTTCTCACAAGGGGAAGCAATACTTCTAGTGTCCATGAAGAATCCAGCCTTGGAACAGTTTTGCAGGTTAATGGACCGCTGTTCTCCCCACAGTCGTGTGTTTTCAAGTGGTTGCTTGAAAAAGCATGGCTAGGGTGGGGGAGCAGTCCTCCTTTAAACTGGGGCAGTGAGCATCAGGTGGGCAGGGCAAGTGAGTGAGCGGAAACTGGGCGACCGGGTTGGGGGTGTGGCCAGCTAGATGTTGCTACCGGTTCAGCGACCCACACCAAATTCTTGCTAACGGTTCTCCCGAGTAAGTGTGAACTGGCTGAATAGCACTTCTAGTTATCTCTGAAATCCTTTGTAGCCAGATGGTGTTCTGACCCAACCAGGTTCCCAAAGAGCAAACACAGACAAAGGCAGCAGTCCCCACCTTTCAAGGTTTAATAATGAATTCTGTTCTGATGGCTGCTTTCCACTAATTAGCTCCAACAAGAAAGAGTCTTGCCAAGGTGTTTGTCAAGGCTGCCAAAAACCCAGAGATAATAACTAATTTACAAAATTCTCCAAACACGAACTAAGATGTCCACCAGTTGAGTTTAAGAGCCTCTTTGCTGTCTGTAAAAAATGCTTTTCCAAATCTGGCTTTTATCCTCTTGAGGGAGGGGCCATTACCTTGCATCCTTACTCCCGAGTCGCCTGTGCTACTGTAACTGTTCTTTTCTCCGAGTAATCCTTTGTGCTGCACTTGGCACAGGCTCCTCGGGAATCTCCTTGTCACTGCTGCCAGCCCCCACAATCTCTGAAGGCAGCAGTCCACTCCCCGATGGTCCTGGCCCCTCATCAGAGTCATCGCTCTCCTCAGCCATCTGCACCTGCTGCCTTCAGGTGTGTTGTGCTAACCACAACAGATGGGAGGAATCATTAGCCTTGCCCCTAAGCCACTGATGAGCATCATTTGTTATCCAGGGCTGCAGGGTCAAAGGGTCACATCATATAGCAGATAGGGCAAAAGCAATAGAATTAGGGCCACAGCCAAAAATGAATAAGGCCACCCATTTTCCTCCTTTTGGCATACTCTTTTTTCTCTCTTATTTAAGTCATCTTTTTTCCTTGGTTGCTGAGCAGTGGAACAGATTGTTTTTATTAGAAGACTAAACAGAGGCCAAAGGTTACAGGTAGCTATAAGGTCAGAAGCTATCCACTTCTCCCTTCAGTGATCTCTTTGCTTCATTTATTGTTTCTAAGATTTTTTGCCTTCTGCATTTCCCATCTTTGCATCCTTTTCTTTATCAGATTTGCTAAAAAGTCCATAAATATAATGAACTACTAAAGAAAGCATTTTTTCCTGGGCTACCAGCTCAGATGCACCACGTTTAGTCATGTGATAGGAAATGTATAGTACTGTATCCCACTTATTTTTGATTTAGCAGATTTTCAAATTGATCTCAAGCTAGGAAATATTTCCATACTTTCATTGCTATTTTTAGGACTTACGTAGTCACTCTTGGCTTTTTCAATAAGCTTAATAAATACTAAACTGTGAAATATTTCTGATTGCATCTTCTATTCTTTACAGGAAAGACAGGAAAAAAGTGGGAAGTGAGTTCACAAGCATGTTGGATTTTTATTTATCCTTGACCTTTTAAAACTTACACAACTGCATGCATGTTTGCTCCACTCACTCACCTGTTTTTAAAAAGCTACTTTCTGGGTCATGTATGACATGGCATGGGTGCACATGCATGAATCTCCCAGGTCAATAAGTCCTGAACTTTGTTTAATGACTTGTTCTCCTTCTGCCTAGGTGCATATAGGTTATCTTCCCAACAAACAAGTCCTTGGGCTCAGCAAGCTTGCAAGGTAAGTAAAACAAATACTTAAAGTAATGCGACTTATTTAACTGCAGGTAACCAAAGTAAAACTAGTATGAAAGCATTGGGCTAGAGAACGGGAGGTGGTGAGTTCTAATTCTACCTTAGGCACAAAGCTAGCTGGGTGATTTTGGTACAGTCGTTTTTTTTAACCCTAAGATAAAGGTAATGGCAACAGCAACTCACTTCCAACAATGTTGCTGAGAAAAGGGCATGGTTTGCTCATATAGTCACCAGGAGTCTAAACCAGGGGTCTTCAAACTTGACAGTTTTAAGACTTGTGGACTTCAACTCCCAGAATTCTTCCTCCAGTCATGTTAGCTCAGGAATTCTGGGAGTGAAGTCCACAAGTCTTAAACTTGCCAAGTTTGAAGACCCTTGGTCTAAACTGACTTGAAGGAGATAAAGATATAGAGACAGAGGTAGAGATAAAGTAAAGGAAATGATTCCCAGATTCAACTATATGCAAAATGTTGAGCTATTTAATTCAGTTGTTCTTTAGGTTCCAGTAAGCTAATCACACTAGAAGAGAGGGGGAAGGGTCACAATGTAAAAGAGAGTGAGGAGGGTTGGTGTTGCTGAAGATGATTGATAGAGATGTTAAAAAAAAAACAAATCAAATTGGGTTCTGGGGAAGTGAAGAGCTGTAATTGTGGGGATTTTAGATTTCAGCTCTATTAGAATTATGAATTGAGGCCCAGTATCTTTTAAGGGCCTCACATGGGAAAGCCCAAGCCTCATGTTTGATTCCCAAGATTGATAATAGGTGGATCCATTGCTGTTTTACCCTGAAGAGGAAGAATCCTCTCACAACAGATAGAAGCTTTAGGGGAAGAGGACTGGTCCCCTAGGCAGAAAATATTTGGTTAGTGCCTAGTTCAGTGGTGGCTAACCTTTTTGGGCTCCTGTGCCAAAAATTGTGCATGTCGCTTGCGTGCTCGTGCTCGCGTGCCAGCACCCAGAAGGCAATGCGTGCCCCACCACCCCCTATGCTTGTGTGTGCAATCCCGACCCACCATCACCCCCTTACCTGCACTACGCCTCACAGCTGATTTTTGGTGGGTTTGAAACCTTTTTCGGCCTCCCAGAGGCTTGAGGAAGGCTTCTGCAAGCTGAAAACTAGCCCCATTTCATTACTTCTGGTATTTTCAGAAAAGCAGGAAGTGACAAAACGGGGCTAGTTTTCGGCCTGCAAAAGCCTGCAGAAGCCTTCCTCAAGCCTTTGGGAGGCCTCAAACCCACCGAAAATCACTTGTCAGGCGCGTGCATGCGCAGTGAGGCAAGTTTGCCTGCAGCTTGCATGCTGGCAGAAATGGCTCTGTGTGCCTCTTGTGGCATGTGTGCCATAGGTTTGCCATCATGGGCCTAGTTGAATAAGAAGCCTTAGGTGGAGAAGTAGTAAATAAGAATAATTTTATTCTTAAACTCCTTTGGGTCTTGGTTCCATTTAATTTTGCAATATGCCCCCAATATGATATTTGATGTGATATTGATGTGTCTTCAGGCCAACGGTGATCTACTTTTGTCTTACACATAAAAATCATCTGAGTGATTTTGGTCCACTTACAATGATTTCATATCAGAGCGGGTTCACGTATAAGGTGTACCAGAGCCTTGCTTTATGAAAATCCTTGGGAGAGTGCCTTGTTTAATGCCTTGGAAATGGTAGACAAAGAGCTTTAACCTGTCAATCCAAGATCTGATGTTTAACTTTGTCTGTGGTAAACAGCTCCAGCTTATCTAGTTTGGTAATGAGATGTCTGCAAGGAAGCCACCAAACTCAGAGAACACTAAGGACCCCACCATCCAAATATATTGGTCCAGATATCTAATATGGAGCTAAACTAACCACACCTTCTTTACCTCCTTGTTAAATATGTCATGATTAACTCAAGCAGGAAGAATTCTAATCAAAAACATTCTCCATGGTTGGTTATCAGTTTATAAAAATAAGAAACTACTTTATGCCAATTCATACTCCCTAGTCCAATGTTGTTAACACTGAATTACAGAAATTCTTGGGCATTTCAGAGATGATTTTAGCTTCTCTGTTTAGACAAGGGGGTTGTTTATAAAAGTAGGTGGTCAGATTTAAGATGGGAGTTAAAAATAATTCTTACAGAAGAATTCAAGATCATGTTTCTTAGCATCAGATGATAAGCGGGAAAGGCATTTTTTTTTTTTGAAATATTAAATCCTCCATTCACAGTGTAGTCTGACAAAATCTGTTTTTTCTCTACTATGACCTTCTGTTTTAATTGTCTCAGTTAAATTTGACCTTATATGCTTCATGGTATCCTGCAGGGATCAAGAACTATACAAGCATAAGCAGTTATGATTCAGTTTTTTGGAAGTATTTATCTGTCTCATAAATATCATGTAGCTTGGAGGCAAAACTACATTTTAATTGGAAGAATGGCCATTTTACTGGAAAATTAACTTCCCTAATGTACTTAACTACAAGACCTGTTTTATTCCCATAACTACAATAGATGGGTTGAGAGGGAGTGATTGGTTCAAGGTTACACAGTGAGGTTTTGTGGCTGAAAATAAACTACAACTGGGTTTCTTTGCTCCTAGTCCAACACCTTAACCACAACTCCACGCTGGTGCGTGTCTTAATGACAAGTTGCAGACCCACCATTGTGGAGTGAGAAGATTGTATACCGGGGTGGTATCCTACTGGTTTGGCCCAGTTTGGCTGAACCAGTAGCTCTGAGGATCATCTGTGAGTAACCAGTTGATCCGATGATCAGCTGCTGGGCCTGCCCGCTGGCCCCGGCTCTATTCTGACCTTTATTTCCTGGTTTTGAAGCTCAGCTGCTTTGTGTGGCACAGTGATTGCCTCACATCAGCTGTTTAACACATAGGAGAGTGCAGGATTGCAAGAGAAGGTCTGTAGAAAACTCTTTGCAGAAGCGCAAAACGCACCCACCGAGTCTACAGAACCGGTGGTAAAAAAAATTCGAATCTCACTACTGTTGTATACCTATAGTAGATGGGTGATCAAGGAGCGAATAGGAACCTGTTTGTTACCATACAATTGCAGGAAACTTGGTAGGGGATTTTGCAGTTCCTTTTTGATGGTTGTGCATCTCCCATCTCCTCTGGTAACGAGGCAGACTTCTTTTACAGAAGAAAAAGTGGCAGATTTAAGGACAATCTCAGATTCCTTTTTCTCCCTGCATAGAAAGGCCATTCTACAAGAGCCAATCAATCTTATTTTTCCCCTATCCTTGCACACAAACATTTGGCATTAATAAGAAAAACAGAGGTCTCTCCATGAGCCCCTCATAATCCCATCTATTTTGAATCCTGATTTAATGTTCAAGTCAGATTAAGAATAATTCTATTATTTTATTGAACTAAGACTTGTTGGCAGGAGAGAATGCATACAAACTCTAAGTAAAGGGATGGATTTCCACCACACTCAAAGTTAGATTAAAATGAGGTTGGATATAGTTTGTGACCCTGGGATTATAGCCATTGTCACATGTTGAATAAACCAGACTAGCAAGCCAAGCCATAATGTTGTTTGTCTGGGCAATACTATGCTATGTGATTACAGGAACTGTATTTTATTAGCCCAGATTTAGGGTTTAAGACAGGGGTGTCAAACTCGAGGCCTGCGCAGTGTGCTTATATCTGGCCCGCGGGACCAACCTGAAAAAGGACTGGCCCCCGGTGCCTCTGCCAGCAAAAACAGAGCTTGTGGGGGCTGCAGGCAGCTTTCCCGAGCTCCGTTTTTGCTGGCAGAGGGCTACAGGAAGTCGTCGCAGCCGAAAACACAGCTGGGGAGCTCGTTTTTGCTGGCAGAGCGGTTGGGCCACCACAGGCGCCACCAACATGAGTGACATCAAGCTGGCCACACCCACCCTGGCCACACACATCTCCACCTCCCCACAAAGTCAAACATAACCCTGATGCTGCCCTCAATGAAATTGAGTTTGACACCACTGGTTTAGGATGCTGTATGAACTCTTGTCACTGGGGTGGTAATTGTGAAATAGACTGAAAGTGCGTTGGATATATATGTACTCTGCAGTTCATGTAGGTCAGCAGCATGTTTTCATCCTGAACTTTGCCTTCTCCTCTTGCACAGACTAGCAGAAGGAGGAGGGCACCCAGGGAACAAGACGGGCTCTTAGTGGGCACCAGCCTGCTAAACCTGGATAGTTTCCTCTCCCCCACGACTTGCTCTTTGATTGAGGAAATGGGAATGAAAAGAGTAAAGGTGATACTAGGAGTGGGAAAATGGGCGGCTCATTCTACCGAGCCTTTATAAGAATGATGCAGGTTTATTTATATTGATTTATTTCTCTTATCAAATTTGCGTGACACCAATTTCATTTTTAATCAGGGCTGTCCCATCCGCAGAGTGAAACTGTAGAGCTCACTAAAGCATGTGAAACGAACTAAGTACCCCCCTCTGAAGGAATAATGTTTGGTGATTTTTAAAGCTTCCAGCAAACTAAAGTGCAGTTGTACAGCAATGACAACAGCAATCGTAATAATTAATAATTATTAAATTTATATGCTGCCTGATTCAGAGTGACTCTGGGCAGTTTACAAATTTGTACAACATTTTAGAGGCATATGCAATTGCATATGGAGAAAAGGGATATGTGTAGACAAACACGTTATCAGGAAAAGAAATTCCCCTCTGATTTTTTTCCCCTCTATCAGTTGCTTTTGGAATCTGTTTTGGAAATTCTTTCCAAGCAAAGAAGACTATCGTCATTGTCCATCTGTATCTTCCTTGGTAGAATGGTATCAACTGTTGGGAATCCTGCCCAAAAAACATGAATAGAGGTTCTTAGTTCACACTATGGTTATATAATATAGAAAGAAGGAGCTACATTTATCACCCTATTGTTAAGATGATCTTGGACCATATTGGTTAATCCAACCAGGCTGCCTATAGATAATTCTTGTCTTATGTCGACAATTGGGAATGGAATCTCCGTCATTAAGTAATAAGGTTTTAAGTGACTTGCATCTGATTTTACAATCCCTTTTTTTGCCACCGTTTTAAAGCAAATCATACAGTTGTTAAATAAATCCAGCTTACCCTCATTGACTTTGCTTGTTGATAGCCCCTGGGAAGGTTGGAAGGTGGTGATCATGTGACCCCCAGAATGTTGCAGCCATTGTAAATTTTGAATTTTGATCATGTGATCTGTTGGAGATCTGCTTCTTCTCACATCAATGGAAACCTGGCATTCTGACATTTGTGATTTGCTTGCCTCATATCTATTGACTTACACAAGGGCTGCTTGTGTAATAATTGGCGTCTTTTATCTGCCTGCGTTAGTAAATGTTGAAAATATTACATGGTGCCTCATCCATCTTAATTTGTTTTTTATCTGGGGGAATTTATTTGAAATCTGTTATCAGCCTTCTGTTTTGGATGGTATTGGCAGGACAAATCAATGGATTAGTATTGCTAGGGTGGCCGCCCCAATTATCTCTAAATTGTAGCAGCAGAGTAAGGACTTTAATGTTGATTTGTCATTCACATCTGATGATTTTCTTTCTGTCTGTGAATCACGGCAAACATTGTTTTCTTTCCCTGTTTACCAATCAATACATTGCTCAAGTTAATGATAAAGGAAATTGAATCTCTGTGAGGAGCTGCTTCTTATCTTGTATCAGCTGGAGGAGGCCAGGCATTTGCATATAGAGAAAATTTGTATATATTCTGTTGCCAAAAAAGTAGAAACTTTATCTCTAAACCAAGAAGTTAAGATCTGAGTACAATTTGCATTTAGAAACCATTGCTTTGATCTTATTAGCAATATATCTTACCAAACTGAGAAAAACAGTGTTGGGAAAATCTTGCACCTTGTGCTCAGTCTGCAGTCCAGGGGTTGTGACCCCATTGATAGGCAATTTTGTTCACTTTTATTAATATAATTTGGACTGAACACTCTTGGAATTGAGAACTGTCTTGTATAAAGTTGGACAGATGGCCACCCAGATTTTGTCACTTTTCGTATTTCACTGTCATTAATGTTTATGCATCAATAGCTTTTGGGAAGAATGTTCTTTTTCTTGGGGAGATGAAACTCAAGAATGAAATACAAGAGGTGGAAGAGTGTAAGTTATAGAATAGGAATAGATCAGAAAGTAACACTGTGTGTGAAGGAAGCGCACATAGGTATTGAGGTCCCGGAGTATTTCAACAGGAACAAAAGTGCTTCAGTAGTGCAGGGCATAAAATAAGGTGATAGAGACTTTATTGAGCTGACATACACATGAAAGTAACTTTGGAGCTAATAGTAAGACACAGCTGCAAAAGAAACAGAAGCAACACTAGGTTATGTCAACAAAAGTACTGTATAATGTCAAGATGAAGTTATTACCTTTATTCAGTATTGGTAAGTCTGACTCTAGTCTAGACTATTGTATTCAGTTCTGGACGCTGTATTTTAGAAAGGATATTGATAAATTAATGTGTCCAGAGGACAGCAATGAAGAGGATAAGAAAAGCTTATAAGAAAAGCTTATGGGAATATTTGGAAGACTGTAGGGAGCCATGATATCCATAATAGAGTATCTTCCTAACATCTAAAGGGCTGTAGAAAACAGGACAGAATTATTCTGGGAAGTTTCTACCATCAAGCAACTGAAGCCTGCTGGCAACCAGTTGGTAGAAACCTAGAGCAAGGCAGACTGTTCAAACTGTTTTTTGAAAGCCTTGTTTTACTAGATTGGCAAGTAAGCTAAAAGAGATTGTTCCAGAAGCAAACTTGGCCAACTCACTAAGGAGCACTTCTTATTATGGCTGTTGGCCAAACATAATCTCCCAGATCAAGAAAGCCAATTGCATCTACTGTATTTCACAGGAGGGCTGAAGCATGACCTTAATTCTTCTATTACAAGAATCAGGACTTAGAAGAGCTTATGTCTGGTAGCATCACATCCCATGTTGAGAGTTGTATGGCAAGTTCTGTCATTCTATCTCAGGATACTTTATTACTAGATCCCTTGTGCTAAAATTTCTAACGACAACGATGGTATAGTTTGCAGGTCTTGAAAAAAAAGGTGAAAATTAGCATAAAACAACAGTATCTTGCCCATCCCATTTGTTTAAACCAAAAGTCTCCACACTTGGCAACTTTAAGACTTGTGGACTTCAACTCCCAGAATTCTCCAGATGGCTGGAGTTGAAGTCCACAAGCCTTAAAGTTGCCAAGTTTGGGGACCCCTGATTTAAACTGTAACAGTAAAAAGGATTGTTTATTTTCATATCCTCCTGGGGTTTTTTTGGATCACCCCAGGAACTCTCTGCAAAAGCCTAGTTGCCAACAGGCAAATGCAGACTGGATTCTGGCAGATCAAAGAGGCTGAATTGGTGATTGGAGTGGTCTCTCAGAGATTTCCATCTTAAGAAGTACATTTCAACTCATAATTTTGGTAAATTACCCAAAATTGAGCAAATGTGTTTTTTTTTCTCCTTTGGGTA
Source organism: Pseudonaja textilis (assembly GCF_049901715.1). Classification (NCBI taxonomy): domain Eukaryota; kingdom Metazoa; phylum Chordata; class Lepidosauria; order Squamata; family Elapidae; genus Pseudonaja; species Pseudonaja textilis. The sequence goes on from NC_141990.1 coordinate 308,382,817, forward strand.
ATGATACCCAAATTTATCCCCATCACAAGAGGGACATTTAAATTGATTTAAAGATTGCTGTGGGTACTAAAACATATTTTAAAAAACTTCCCAGATATTCCTATTAAGACAATTGATGAAATTACCAATAGTAATTTGTTGAAATGACATAAAGATCACTCAGTGATATTGTTTTTATAAACTAGAGAGTCCTCTAGTTACAACCATTTGTACAGTATCCAATCGAAGTTCTAACAGTGCTGAAGGAAGGGACTAATGACTGATCCTCAAAGTTCACTAAGGTTTTCTTATATGTGGTTTTGAGTAAATGTTTGGGAAGTACTGTCCTAGACTTATCATTATTGTTTTTCTGGAGTAATCTTAATGGAATGCATTGGGTTTTTTTCTCTTTCTAGGATTGTGGAAATATACAGTAGACGATTACAAGGCAAGTAACAATCTTTTGTGTTTCACCTAATGAAATGTATGTTTTACATTCTAATAGAATTTGCTGTGCAATATCAAAGGGCTATTAATCAGCTGTGACTATTAAGAAAAGAAGGCATGAATGTACTGTGAACAATTTATTACTGGTATATCCCACTACACAGGAAGTTCCATAATCATGGAGCTCGTTCATTCATTCATTCATTCATTCATTCAGCCACCCATCTCAGGAATTTACTTTGGACAGCAAACAATAACAATGATAATAAGTACCATGGCATGTTCATCAGTGAGAAGCATTCTAGCCTAGCTTCTAGATAAGCCAACTTTCTATTTGAAAGGATTTGTAAATATACATTATCTACAGAAATATGTATTTTAACTTGATAACATGGCCAGCCAATAAATAGAATAGAATACTTTATTGGTCAAGTGTGATTGGACACACAAGGAATTTGTCTTGGTGTAAATACTCTCAATATACATAAAGAAAAAGTACATTCGTTAAGAATCAAGAATCATAACGTACAACATTTAATGATAGTCGTAGGGTACAATCAACAATCAAATCATACTAGGAAACAGTCAAGTGGGAGGGGATGGGTGATAAGGAGTGGTGAGAAGATTAACAGTAATATTATTTGTAAATAGTTGAACAGTGTTGAGGGAATATGTTCCCCTGCATTTCATAATGTATAATCATACAAGCAGAGTAAACATTGATGAAGAGGCCTGAACGTAAGCCAATAAGAAATCTCCTGCCCAACCTCTCATCACAAGGTGGCTCTGCATCCTCCGGGATCTTTTTCTGCTTTGCTTTCAGGGGGCCCTGTCTTCAGATGTAGGTAATCTTTAACTTACGACGATCGCTTAACAACTGTTTGACATTATGACAGACCTGGAACAGATGTTTTATGGCCTGTAAAGCACTTTCTGGCTGTTGTAAGATGTGCCACCCAATCACGTGACCACAATTCGGCTGCTTGGCAACCGGTTCGCCTTTATAACTACTTTCAGTGGTCACATGACAACA